>NC_080783.1:94515282-94822699 GCF_028018385.1 Neofelis nebulosa | reverse complement strand
GAGGAATGAAAAGCAAATGATTTTCCAAAGGTCTAATCTGAGGGAGTTGTTTCCTGTAAAAAGATGCAATTTTTCTTCCTCTCTCTCCACATTCTCTGCAGGTCGCTTTGGGGCTTGCCATTTTCCTGCAAAAGGCCAGGCCTAAAGATCAGTAATCTCTATTTGGTTATAAGTATCTTCTTCAGGAATTTACTTCCAGAATGTGGCCTTACTCAAAAGCTGAAAGAGTGTGAAATTACATTTCTTAGAAAATGAGATATGAGTAATTTCAAATTACAGTTGACCCTTGAACAGTGTATTAAGGGGTGCCAGCTCCCTGCACAGTCAGATCCACGTGTAACTTCCAATTCTGTGAAAACTGAACTACTCATAGCCTACTGTTGACCAGAATCCTTACCAATAGCAGTTGATGAACACATTTTGTTGTTGTTTTGTTTTGTTTAGAGAGCGAGAGCATGTGAGTGAGGGTGAAGGGTAAAGGGAGAGAGAGAAAATTGTAAGCAGGTTCCACACTTAGTGCAGAGCCTGACACAGGGCTTGATCCCACGACCCTGGGATCATGACCTGAGCCAAAATCAAGAGTTGGATGCTCAACTGACTGAGCCACACTGGTGCCCCATATTTTTTATCATATGTATTCTTTACTGTTTTCTTACAATAAAGTTAGCTAGAGAAAGGAAAATGTTAAGAAAATCATAAGGAGGAAAGCATACATTTACAGTTCTGTATTGTAAAAATCCTTGAATAGGTGGGCCCACACAGTTCAAACCCATGTTGTTCAAGGTTCAACTGTAGTTTTTATTCTCTGATTGAGCCCTTATTCAAAATGGATTTTAGGCATCAGATGTCCTTCAGGTTCTAGGCTTATCATATATCCCGCTGTTTGTCTCATGTATCTTTTTAAGGTCAAAATTAGGGTTCAGATCTTTCCCTTAGACCACCTCTCCCCATTTAGTCTGCTGTCTCACTTACGGATCCTGAGAGGATACCTAAAAGCTGTCTGCCTTCCTCCACTGTGGAGCTGGGCTGTGCAGTATAAAAACATTTTTAAGAAGTCTTTTTCCTTAAGCTTAAATTGGAAGCAACCCCCAATAGTTCTTTTATTCTTTTACCTTGGAGCTTCACTTGGGCCCTCACAAAAGGGAGTGCTTACTCCTGGTCTGAGTCTTAACCACCTCTGTCACAGGTAAGTAAAGAGGAAGCCACATGAGAAAAAAAAGTCTTTACATCAGTCCTATTAGAAATTTGTCTCAGGGGCGCCTGGGTGGCGCAGTCGGTTGAGCGTCCGACTTCGGCCAGGTCACGATCTCGCGGTCCGTGGGTTCGAGCCCCGCGTCGGGCTCTGGGCTGATGGCTCGGAGCCTGGAGCCTGTTTCCAATTCTGTGTCTCCCTCTCTCTCTGCCCCTTCCCCGTTCATGCTCTGTCTCTCTCTGTCCCAAAAATAAATTAAAAAACGTTGAATAAAAAAAAAAAAAAAAATTAAAAAAAAAAAAGAAATTTGTCTCAGTACAGTAACCTAATTTTATATTTTTGCATGACCTGATGTTAAGAGTGACAACAGCGAGAGGTATGTATATGATGACCTCTAGTAAAAAAAAAAAAAAAAAAAAGACAGAAACATAAGTGTTAGTCTCTTTCTTTGGAATCTTCTAGGGAGAGAGATTTTACAAGTACAGATTTTACAAGTAGAGGTGACTTAAAATTATGAAGGTGATTGCAGTGCTGCCCAGCGTAGGTTCCTGGTTCTGGGAATGTATGTGTAGCATGAATTGACTATAGACCATTTACTTTTTGAGATAAGGAAGAGGTGAAACTCATGTTCTGTATATGAGGAAAGTTCCAGACTATTCCAAATTTTTAATAGGGAATGCAGATGTATATTGGAGAGAGTAATAGAAGTTTGCCAAAGTATAGTGAAAACTAATGGCAAACTGCAGCAGTATTTATTTAAAAAAAAATTTTTTTTTAACGTTTTTATTTCTTTTTGAGACAGAGAGAGACAGAGCATGAACGGGGGAGGGGCAGAGAGAGAGGGAGACACAGAATCGGAAGCAGGCTCCAGGCTCTGAGCCATCAGCCCAGAGCCCGACGCGAGGCTCGAACTCACGGTCCACGAGATCGTGACCTGAGCCGAAGTCGGACGTTTAACCGACTGAGCCACCCAGGCGCCCCAAACTGCAGCAGTATTTAAAAGAGATATATAATTGTCCATTTTTATTCACTTTATTTAGGTGGGTTTTTTTTAAGTTTATTTATTTTTAAATGTTTGTTTTTTGGCAGAGTGAACAAGGTCATGAGTGGGGAAGGGGCAGAGAGAGAGGGAGACACAAGCAGGCTCCACACTGTCAGCTCAGAGCCCAATGATGGGCTTGAACCCATGAACCATGAGGTTGTGACCTGAGCCGAAATCAAGTCAGAAGCTTAACTGACTGAGCCACCCAGGTGCCGCTATTTATTTATTTTGAGAGAGAGAGAGAGAGAGCAGGCACACATAGGCAGTTGGGGGAGGGACAAAGAATCCCAAGCAGGCACTAAGCCACTAGTGCAGAACCTGATGCAGGGCTGAACTCAAGAGCTGCGAGATCGTGACCTGAGCTAAAATCAAGAATTGGACACTTAACCAACCAACTGAGCCACCCAGGCACCCCTATTTTAGGAACTATATTCTTGCTATTTTGTGGTCATTTTTGAGTTGTAAAAGCTTTTAGGTACTATTAGGATTTGCTGGCTTTCAGCTACTTGTTAAAGCACAAAGGTTTTCTAAAGTTTTTTTGAGTTTACATTTGAATGAACTTTAAAATTAAGGTAATTTGAATTGTAGCAGTCATTTTGGATGCATATGGCTATGTAATATCTTACTTTAAAAGGGCACCTTTGTAAGGTTTTAAACTTATTGTTATGTTACAGACTGTCGGCAACACTTATGGTAATTTTTCACTAGCAACTATGTTTCCCAGGAGGGAATTTACCAAAGAAGATTATAAAAAGAAATTACTGGATTTGGAACTTGCCCCAAGTGCTTCAGTGGTACTGTTGCCAGTATGTATATACATACATATTTTTTCTATCTTTAAATCCCATTTGTCCTACTTTTGATCATTTCTTATAATTAGCAGAAGGGAACATGAAAGATGTACTATGGATAATTAAATTCACATTATCCAAAAATGTTAGGTCAATTTATTGTTCTGTTAACCTGTGCATTTTATATTTGTATTGCTAGTGAGACACTAAATAAATAAATTTTAGTTTTCAACTTTTTCTCATCTGTTTTCATGTATATAAATGAAATGACCAGTAGGAGAAGAAAATGCAGCGTATCTGTCTAATGAATAGAGTTAGTGGTGCTTTTTTTAAGTTTATTTAAGTAATCTCTGCACCCAATATAGAGCCCAAAGTCATGACCCCAAGATCAAGAGTCACTCCTCTGACTGAGCCAGCCAGGCGCCCCAGATTTAGTGTCTTTTATTTATGTATGATTTGGCTGTTTACCAAGTGTTTTAAAAAAGATTTTATTTTGACATAAAAATAACATGAATTTTTTAAACATATAAATCACATTTGATCCTCATAACAGTGTTTTAATCTCTGATGAAGCAAAGAGGCTCAGAAAGTTCTTTTTTTAATTTTTAAAAAATGTTTCTTTTCAGAGAGAGAGGGAGGGACAAAGAGAGAGGGAGGGAGAGAGAGAGAGAGGGAGGGAGGGAGGGAGGGAGGGAAAGAAAGAGAGAGAGAGAGAGAGAGAGAGAGAGAATATTCCAAGCAGGCTCCATGCTGTCAGCGCAGAGCTGGAGGTGGGGCTCGATCCCATGAACCATGAGATCATGATCTGAGCGGAAATCAAGAGTCAGATGCCCAACCAGCTGAGCCACCCAGGCACCCCGAGACTCAAGAAAGTTTAAATGATTTTGCCAAGGCATCCCCTAAATGCCAGAGATGGTATGAGAGCCTGGGTCTTCTATATTTTGATTAGGATAGTTTTCCTGGTTCTGAACCAGAACTCCACACCTAAAACAACCTTCCAGTAATCAGGATTTATTGTATTCACTGAGGTTTTGTTGAAGCCTTTTCCTCTTTTTTTAATCATCAAGGAAGACTTTTCCTTCCAAAGTTGTTAATTTCATTACAAAGTTTAGTTCTTATAAAAATAATTGCTTCAAGAACTACTTTCTAGTTTCACTGTAGTGATTACTCCTTTAAAAAACAGCTCTTGGCGTTCCCAGTAGTTTATATAAAATATACACCTGAAAAACAGCAGAAGATAGTAATTTTACCTGTTTACAGTAAACTAAAATCAATGAGACTTTCCTTTTCCAGATAAAGATTCATCTAGAACCTTGAGTGTGACGTGATGGGGCTCATGTAGCCTTTATTGAGACTGATTCATTAATTTTTAGGCAGGAAGACCAACTACATCCATGGTACATTCTTCCAGTGGAGACTTTTGGACGTTGTTGGGGACAGTCCTTTACCCATTCCTTGCCATCTGGAGATTGATTAGCAACTTCTTATTTAGTAACCCTCCTGCACAGACTTCTGTGAGAGCGGCGGCATCGGAACCCTCAAACCTTGCTTCATCTAGCAACTCAGAGAAAAGGTATCTGTGTTTACCCCGTTTGCTAAATGTGTTAGTAATGCCCAGTACCTTATTCAAAATGAACACTTTTGTTATGGGTAATCGGCCATCTTTCTACTTAGAGAAAAAACCCTAAATGTTCTGAAGTTTTACTCTGTCATCTTTCCTGGGAAGCTCACTACCTGAGTTTCTCAGCTGTATTTCTTTCTTTTTTTTTTTTTTTTTTGTATATAATTTATTGTCAAATTGGTTTCTGTACAACACCCAATGCTCATCCCAACAGGTGCCCTCCTCAATGCCCATCACCCACTTTCCCCTCCCCTCCCACTCCCCATCATCCCTCAGTTTGTTCTCAGTATTTAAGAGTCTCTTATGGTTTCCCTCCTTCCCTCTCTGTAACTTCCCCTCTTCCTTCCCTTCCCCCATGGTCTTCTGTTAAGTTTCTCAGGATCCACATATGAGTGAAAACATACAGGATCTGTCTTTCTCTTCTTGACTTATTTCACTTAGCTTAATACTCTCTGGTTCCATCCACATTGCTGCAAATGGCCAGATTTCATTCTTCCTCATTACCAAGTAGTATTCCATTGTATATATAAACTACATCTTCTTTATCCATTCGTCAGTTGATGGACATTTAGGCTCTTTCCATAGTTTGGCTATTGTTGAAAGTGCTGCTATAAACATTGGAGTACAAGTGCCCCTATACATCAGCACTCCTATATCCCTTGGGTAAATTCCTAGCAGTGCTATTGCTGGGTCAGAAGGTAGATCTATTTTTAATTTTTTGAGGAACCTCCACACTTTTCCAGAGCGGCTGCACCAGTTTGCGTTCCCACCAATAGTACAAGAGGGTTTCCGTTTCTCCACATCCTCTCTGGCATCTGTGGTCTCCTGATTTGTTCATTTTAGCCACTTTGACTGTCAGCTGTCTTTCTAAAGCCTACTCCACCGAAATCAATTCCACCTCTGTTGATTTTAGTATTTCATTTATTCAGTTCCTTTTTTTTTTTTTTTTTTGAGAGAGAAAGAGAGACAGCACGAACGGGAAAGGGGCAGAGGGGGAGAGAATCTAAATAGGCTCCATACCCAACACAGAGCCCAATGCAGGGTTCATTCTCACCACCACGAAATCATGACCTGAGCCAAAATCAAGAGTTGGAAGCTTAACTGACTGAGCCACTCTGGTGCTCCTCATACATTGTTTTTTTAGAGGTGTCATTGTGCTTCAGATAATTTTAAGCCCTGGTGGTTCTTTCATCTGCTCCCTGTCTTCTCTGGGTCATTCAGAGAAAAATCAAACTGAGGAAATGATATTCACTTGAAAACAGTCCCTTCTTCAGAGAATTATTTTCAACTAGTCCCTTAACCAAGAGGCCTTACTTTTTATTGCTGAAGGCCAGGGTTAGAATGGTAATTCTAACCACTAATGGTTTTAGCTTATATCTCTGTTAAAGATTCTGCATATTTGAGTATGGAAACCAATTTGACAATAAATTTCATATATTGGAGAAAAAAAAAAAGAAAAAGAAAAAAAAAAGATTCTGCATATTTGAAACGGGTTAACAGGAAATATTTTCCTAGAAGTTGGGATTATAGCTTTTCTAGTAAGTTATAGCATGATTTATTGTAATTACTATCTCTTGTTCTTAAACACTATACTGTTAAGCCATTAGTAGGCATTATAGCAAATGCGCCAATGCTCTGTAATTAGTAATGAAAATCCTTGCCTCTGTGTGCCATCAGTAAGGAGAATCCTTAGTCTTATGTCCTGTTGACTCTCTAGATGAAGATTTATGTAAATACTGACATTGGGCTGATTCAGCCTTTATCTTAGTTTCTGTTATAACTATTAGAAAGACCAGTTATATCCTTAATACATCACTCAAATGCGGATACCGGGAAGTCCTTCTCTAGACTGGGAACAGCATTCAGACTAGGTTTTATTAGTCCTGACTTTTAGAACTCTTACTGAGCAATGGGTAGAACCATTTAATCCTGAATTACTATTATGTAGCACAGCTTGCTGTGTGGGCTTTTATTTTTGTTCTTTAAAATTATTTTTTCAGCTCCCATGGACTTTCCTTAAAATACAGCTGCCTGTACTAATGGAAGTTTAAAGGAAACAGTTTTGTATTACTGTTGTTTTCACTTTCATTTTGCCTTCTCTTTTGTCCCTCTTACATTAGGGAACCAGTCAGGAAAAGAGTGCTGGAGAAACGGGGAGAAGATTTTAAAAAGGAGGGGAAGATCTACAGATTGAGGACTCAAGATGATGGTGAAGATGAAAACAACACTTGGAATGGAAACTCTACTCAACAGATGTAGTGTGACAAGTACTGTATGTGCAATAATCATTGTTTCTCTTATGATTTAATTCAACTAAAATTCTACTGGAGAAGTGGACTGCTTTTTCCTTTTCCAACTGGTCTATAAAGTGTCTCTCTATCCCTGCTTAGTGGGTTAAAGTTGTTTAACTCCTCAGACAAGTCAGGAGATGAAATAACTGTCCTTGCGTATGGTAACCAACTGCTAGAAGCCTAAAAGAATCAAAAGGTCTGCCACAGCCTCCCTTTATCAGCTTTCTTACTCAGTATTTCATATACCCATTAGCCCTATGCTGTCAGATGATGCGTTTTGTTTAAAGCTGTTTTGCTCCAGAACTTCTAAGTCCACACCAAGTAACTGGTATGTCACTGAGTAATTTGACTCTGGGTCAGAGCATTTTAACTAGTCAATCAGATGATAATTTATGTTTAATTTTTCTCTTTTTGCTCATCAGCTGCAAGCAAAATCTTGTAGTTTTTAATCTTAAACACTGAATAAAAAAATCTTTTCCAAAAATCGAAATGATTTTAGTTTTGCTTTAAGTTTTGGTATCTTAGCATCTTTTTGTCATATAGGGATCTCTTGAGGTCACGTGTGTGTTTTTCCCTCCAGTACTGCCCTGGAGCTAAGTCGGGAAAGTAGCTGTGACCACCCTACTTTAATTATCAGTGAAGGAAGAAATTTTCTGATAAATGTTGATGCCGTGTTAGTGTCCATCCTGTCAGTGAGGCATCATGTTGTTTGCCTAATGTTACCTTCCATGTTCTCATCAGATGCAAAACAGCTCTTAAATTACAACTAGTCTCTCACCTTTATTGCGAAGTTTTGCTCTGGACAAATTTCACAGATCTAAAGTACCTCTGTAGGACAAGAAGTATGGAATAAAGATAGGCCTTTTCCTCATTTTTTTTTTTTTAAGTTTATTTATTTTGAGAGAGAATGAGCATGATTAGGGGAGTGGCAGAGAGAAAGAGAGAGGATCCCCAACAGGCTCTGTGGTGTCATCACAGACACCCCACATGAGGCTCCATCCAACAAACCATGAGATCATGACCTGAGCTGAAATTGAGAGGTCCAGCTGAGCCAACCACCGAGGCACCCCTCATTTAGTTATTCTTAAGAATTTTTTAAAATATTTTTTTACGTTTATTTGAGAGTAAGTGTACACACAAGTGAGTGGGGGAGTAGCAGAGAGAGGGAGACAGAGAATTCCCAAGCAGACACAGGCTCCATGCTATCAATGCAGAGCCTGACATGGGAGCTTGAACCCATGAACTGTGAGAACATGACCTGAGCCAAAATCAAGAGGTGGAAGTTCAACCGAAATGAGCCACACAGGCACCCCTGGTTATTCTTAAGAATTTTAAAGAGATTCTTTTTTTGTTTGTTTGTTTAATGTTTATTTTTGAGGGAGAGAGTGAGCTGGGGAGGGGTGGAAAGAGGGAGACACAGCATCCAAAGCAGGCTCCAGGCTCCAAGCTGTCAGTACAGAGCCTGACACGGGGCTCAAACTCACGAACTGCAAGATTATGACCTGAGCCAACGTTGGACACTTAACCGACTGAGCCACCGAGGCACCCCAGAATTTTAAAGAGATTCTTAACCTGACTTATATGATATTTCTTCCCTATGTTTTTGGTCTTAGAGAGCACTAAATTCATGATATTTGAAAAAGAGAGTAAACTTGACAGTTCGTTTTTTAACCTTCCATTTTTAGACTAGAAGATAGTGCTTTTGAGTGAAGATACAGACTAATTTTGTAATGGGAGGAAGAAATATTCTTAGAAAATTTTGTTTTTTACCTATGAAATACAGTGAGTTGTAAAAATGGTAATACTGTTGTTGTCAAGGAAACAGCCAGGCAGTCATGTTGGGAAGAATGAAGACTGGTTACACACTTTCTGGAAAACATCGGCAACCTTAAATGTTTCAAATTCCTTGATCAGTTTTTCTAAGGAATGATCATAAATGTAGACAAAGTTTAGGTAGAAACATACTCATTAAGTCTTACACCAACTAAATGCCTTGTGCAGAAATAATTAACTTTTGATAAGGATAAATGGTACAATATTTATCAATTCAGTGTAACATCTGTATAGTGATTGAGTACCTGTTATGTGTTAGGAGAAAACAGCAGAATACAGAGTTGTAGGTACGTTGTGATCTCAGCTTTGAAACAGACAGTACATGTATTAACATAATGTAAAGAAAACAGCCAAACATTAACAATAGTAGGAGTGTTCTATGTGCTTTTAATTTCTTTTGCACCCTAGTAGGTTTTCATGATTTTCTGATTTTCTGCAATGATCGTATTACTTGCATAATTTAAAAAGTGAGTTTGGAAAAAGAAAAATTTCCAGTAAGCATCCCATTGGAGTAAAGGTTTGTAATCTTAATATATAGCAATACGTGATTTTAAAAAACCAAAATCTTTCAAATGGGTGTGACCCTGCTAGTAACTATGAGAAATATACTTGTAGAAACTTGGAGTATCTCAGGTCAGTTTGCCTTGAAAAAAGTTCAATATAGATCTCAGAGAAACACATAAAAGAATAGTTCATTACCTTTGAGTAGGAGGATCCCTCCTCAGTTTTATATTTTAAAAAGTGTATTTGGTAAAAAAATTCAAAACAGTATATAGAAGGCTGTAAGATGAAAATGTAATATCTTTCCTTGCATCTTACCCCCAGTCCTATTCCCCAGAGGTAACCTCTAGTCACATTTTGTAATCTACAGAAAAACTTTATGCATATACAAGCAAATAATGTGATCTTTATTTTGTAACAATATTATATGTTCTGTATCTTGCTCCTTTACTTACACAGTCTTGAAGATCTTTTCCCTGTCAACACATAACTACCTCGTTCTCATTATTAATGGCTGCGTAGCAGCTTACTTATAAATATATGCTAACTTAACCATCCATTTTCTGGTGGCATCCATTGGTTATTACAGGGTTTTGTTTTTGTTTTTCTATTAGAAATATTGCTATAGTGAGCATCTTTGGGACGGTATCTGTCTTCTTAGCTGTGAAAATATATCTGTAGGATATGTTTGGATAATTGAGTCATTGAGTGTTTGCAGTTTTGAATTATAAGTGATGCTGCCAGATTGCCTCCTTTAAAGGCTCTTGGAATTTAGCCTCCCACCAGCAGTGACTGAGAATGTTGATTTCCCCACATTCTTACCAACACTGTTACACTTTTTCATCTTTATCCGTGGTAGATGAAAAATTATATGCATTGTGTTGATCACAAATGAGGTGGAACATCTTTTAATATTGGTTACTTCAGTTTTCTGAGAAATGCCTGTATTTGCCAATTTTTATTTTTTTTCTTCATTGATTTTTAAAAATTCCGTGTATATAAGGAAAAATAGCCCTTTGTCTAGCATATGCTATAAATATTATTCCCTCTTTTATCTTTTGACGAGTATGTTGGTTAAGTTTTTGCCACAATATTCACGTGATCAGATTTATCGGTGTTTTTCTTGATGGTCTCTGGGTCCTGAGTCTTGCTTATCAATACCTTTCTTTAAAAATTAATTTTAAAAAAATCACCCAGCTGTCCTAGTATTCTCCTAGCCTTCCCTGTGGCTAACATCCTCAGGAGCTAACCTCTTGACCCCACCACCATTTATGAACTACTCCCATTTCCCCCCCTAATGTGGCATGCCATCTTTGTCATGTACTTTATGCTCACATGTAGTTGGTTTATTATATACTCTCTTCTTTTGTTGCTCTTTTCTTTTCCCCCTCTGCTACCAAGCTGTTTTTGACAACTAACTTCATAATGTTTTGGTATTCTTTTTTTGCCCAGATTATTTTGGCTCTTTGTACATTTTTTGTCCCCAAAAAAGTAACACTGAATTTAAGATTTAGATATAATTGGCCACTTATAATACTGACTCTTTCTGCCTAAGAAGTATTTCTAATATCAGTTTTAGAACCGTCTTTACCCTCGGAGAAAAATGCTTGTATACCACAAATTGTCAGGTTGGGGCCCCTGGCAGTGAAACATTGGATAGGAATTTTCTACGGATACACCAAATTCAGGGAAAGAATGCCTACAAGAAACAAAATTTCAGGTATGATCACTTATTTATTTATTTATTTATGTATTTATGTATTTATGTATTTATGTATTTATTTATTTAAAGTAGACCCCACCCCACATGTGGGGCTCAACTCATGACCCTGAGATCAAGAGTTGCATGCTCTACCGACGGAGCCAGCCAGGCCATCCCGTGATCACTTTTTTAAATCTAGTTGAAAACCACACTTTATTTTATTTATTTATTTTTTTTCAACGTTTTTTATTTTTTATTTTTGGGACAGAGAGAGACAGAGCATGAACGGGGGAGGGGCAGAGAGAGAGGGAGACACAGAATCGGAAACAGGCTCCAGGCTCCGAGCCATCAGCCCAGAGCCTGACGCGGGGCTCGAACTCACGGACCGCGAGATCGTGACCTGGCTGAAGTCGGATGCTTAACCGACTGTGCCACCCAGGCACCCGCACACTTTATTTTTAAATAGCATTCTCCAAGATATCTAGAAAGAATGTATAGACCAAATAGGTTTTAAAGTATTCTATACTGAGATTATCTTATTATTATTAGCATATTTGAGGGGAACTGATAAAGACCACATCTTCTTGTACTCCCACCACTACTCTGGGTGTGTTTTGTAAATAAACACACAAAAGGATCAGGTGTGCTTTCTATGCCTGATCTCCAAAATGTGCTTGCTAGAGACAGTGAGACATGGTCCTTTATCCTCAAGAAGCTGAGAGTAGAGAAATATGCATCTCCAGCATAACATGGACTAGCTGTAATAGGGGGTATTTACAAGCCAAGTAAAGGGAGAAGTGTTTTGGGGATTCAGGGAAGCTGTGCTGAGGGAAAAATGCATTATTTGCACTGAGACTTGAAGGCATTTCAGGAGAAAGGGCATCCTAGGGAGAAGAATGCTATTTGCAAATACACAAAGGAAGATGAGCTAGTCAAGGATTTACACGAGGTTCAGAATTATCACAGATTGAGAGAGGAAGAAAGGAAACAGGCTAAGTGAACCGAGGGCAGATCACCTGGGCCTTGTAAGCCATACTTGGGTCCTTAGAAGTCGTCCTGGACAGGGGAGAGACAGAAAAGACAAAAAGGTGGCTATGATGGGGATAAAGGATCATTCAGAGGTCATCTTTTTTTGTATGTTAGGGTCTCTGCCAATGGAATATATAATGTAAGCAGAAAGCCTTGATCTGGTGGAAAAGCTTAGAAGCCCCAGAGAGCTTGTGTGACTGCATACCTTCTGTGGAACCTCCCCTCTCAAGGAGAAGCAGCCATAGGACCTAGGACACAGCTCACAGAACCATTTTTCTTTTCTGAGCAACACAAGGTATGAGGCTGAGAGGGAGTCTGAAGACAGGGCAGGAGATGACCTTGCAGTCCATCTACACAGTGGAGTTGATTTCTTGTTTAAAGGACTGCTCTAGTTTTTACTCATATTTCCACCTTTAAAGTTTCTGAACCTTAAAACAGCCCAGTTAAATTAAGTGGCTCACAGACCCACCAGATGAGTTCAGTGCCTGCACCTCTGCATGGCTCAGGGTCTTCAATACCTTAATGAATTCCTGATCCTGGGACAGGATGCAGATATTTCCATTTTCATTAGGGACTGGAGAGCCTTCAAGATTAGTCTCCAACAGTGCAGAAGGCCTTCATGAAGAAGTCTGCTATGGGCAGAAGATCCTAAGTTTTGTGGGCAGCGAAGGCATACAAACTAGATTTGTTTTGCAGAACTGGAGTAGGTGGGAACTCATGGGTCAGAATGCAGAAAGAGTGTTCAATTCCTGTTGGCCTGGTTGTGTTTTCCCTTGCTTGGAGCGCTTACAGTACTTGTATGACAGAAATGTCACACAGCAGATGCCAAGAATCACAAGAGAAAAGAGTACATACAAAGCTGTTTGGGCTTCCGTCACACCTAGTGTTAACCCCAGGAACTGAACTTCCTCCTCCTGCATGGGGCTGACGGTAGGTCCAGCATCTAGGAGAGGACAACAAAGGGCAGATGATGTAGTCATCAGATCAGTGTTAACCTTTATTAAGCACAAGCTAGATCCTTGGAATAGATAAGTCACACAGGTATCCAGAGTGAGCACATTGCTGAGGTGATAGAATGCGTCCCTTTCACTGAGTTACTGAACCTCTGAATGAAGTAGTTGTATTTTTTAAAAATCTGTGAACAATTAAAATGGATACTTATCTCTTTCTTTTCTATAGTAATTTATGCTTTTTCAGTCATCAAATATTGGGCCTCTACATCATGCCAGGCACTGTTTGCAGTCATTGTATTAGATTCTCCTGTCAACCTGGTGGCATGTGCCTCGTTTCTTACCTAAGGTCTTGACACAGTTAGTGGTAGGGCTGGGACAAGAATCTAGACCTGCTCTTCCCAGACCAGGGCCTACTTTCTAGGTAACATTAACCCTGAGTTCCTTTGTTCCATCCTAAGAATGTCTGAAGCGTTAAAAAAAAAAAAAAAATACTGGTCGAATGAATGAGGGGAATGGAAAGGCAGAGAGGAGGGTAGAAGAAAATAGACCAAAAAGCCCCACTAACTTTCTGGCTTTAGTCCCTCCCCGAGCCACATCTCACCTTCTGGCTGGAGACAAGGGTGTGGCCCCGCTGCAGGGTTAGGGAAGCCGTTGCACCGGACTATAGAGGCGAAGAGCTTGGCTGATGCTTTTGGGATCCTTGGCAGAGAAGGGTCCGTGTAGTTCACAAAATGCAGACCAAACCTCTCTGCGAAGCCTGTGGCCCACTCAAAATTGTCCATCACACTCCAAACCGTGTATCCTCGAAGGTCCACCTTATCCTGCACAGCTGCTTAAATGCAGAGGCCACAGCATGAGCTTCCTTCCCTTTGTCTTACAGGACACCATTCCGCCCGGCCTACAAAAGCCATGCCTGCCCACGACTCGCCCACAGTCCCCACTTGCAGGTGCAGGTCCTCTGTGGATGGACCTACAGAGCCATCAGCATGTTTCCAGAAAGGCTCAGCCCTGAACGGAAGTCAGGAACATGGGTAGACTACATTAATCCTGCTGAGTCCTCTGTGATCCTCTCTGTCTCTGCATGTGGGGATACCAGTCTTGGGCAGTGCCTTAGAGTGTTAATACTTCTTCCTAAAGAAAGTAAGTGGCTCTTGGAAAAGATTTTCACTGGAATAGGACTTTGTTTCTACTGCTGCAGTGCTCAGTGTCTTTGACTCAGGGTTAAATAGTCCCTTGTCCTAGTCCCATCCCAGGTGGTTCTGCTGAGCTGAGGGTCTCAAACTTCTGCTTGGGGAACAGACCCGACAGACACCCCGCCCGCCCCCAGCCTACTCCTCCTAGCCCCTGCCCTCATCAGAGCGCTGCTGTTCAGGGACGATCCAGCAGGGAAATGACCCTGGCCAGGAATTCAGGCCTCACTGTATCTGGCTACTGGGTTTGCTTGCTGAGCTTAAATTTAGGAAGGAAAAGACTTAGAGTGTAGCCTCAGAGAAAAGTTTAAACCCAGCAGGAGTGAGAAGCTGCCTCTCTGTCATGACAAGGTCTCATGAGTGCAGTACTCCTCTCACTGCAGACGTTAGCACGTGTTTCCAACAGTGAAAGGTGCACATGGAGGAAGGGATAGGCCTGCCCTACCTTTGAGCGCCTCATTGATGTAACTGCGGAGGTAGGAGATCCTTAGAGTGTCGTTGAGGTCAGTTTCTCCACGTTGAGACACTCCATTCTCTGTTACGTAAATTAGGGGGTTGTTGTACTCCTCCTTTATCCAGTTCAGTATCTTCCTAAAGCCAAAAGGTGTCACCTTCAGCCAGAAGGAGCCAGAGTCTGGCCAAGAACGATCTGTGATGGAGGCAACTCCTCTATAGGTTCAAACATGAGAGATTTGGTGTCAGTTTGTAAATCCCAAGAGGCCTTTGGCACAAAACACAAAACAAGATTTATACTAAGAAAAGCCTTAGGTTTAGTCTAGACTTGAAAATCATAACTAAACCTAGAATAGTCAAATTGCCTCATATTCTCCTAGTTGTACTGCTCAGTGCCCGTGTGGCTTTGACAGGCCATGTCGGCTCTGTTTCCACCTGTTCAGAGAATAGGCTCTACTCATGGACTAGACCCTCTGTAGGCGCTCTGTTAATAGACCATACTTCACAACAGATGTGAAAGGTCTCTGGGGTTCCCTGATCACAATCTCCAGTGGGATGTGAATGCTGTGTCAGGAGAGAGAATGGGCTCCCCTGAGTCAACTACATCTAGTCAACACCACAGGTGTGGCCACAAGCACCAACAGTGTGTGTGACGTGACAACAGGGAGCAGACAGGCTGGGACCTGCTTCCGATGCCCAAGACCCTGCCTCTTTTCAGTGATGAGCCAGGTGAGGGCAACAGATTGTGCTAAAGGAGCATTTGCTGGGGGAAACACAGAAACTTGAACGTCTCCAGAGTCATACATTTCAAATAAAGACCAATTATTTGGATGTTCGTGTCCAAATCCTTCAGAAAAAAAACACAAAAACATAGTCTTAATCAGTAACTGAATTTATCTTGCTCAGCCAAACTGGACCTGGGACATTTCATCCTGGGTCAAGTGCAAGGCCTGATGAGGCAGCAAGAGTCCAATGGGTGCTCAGACAGGGACCAGCAGGGGAGTGTTCTCAGCCCCCTCAGCAAGAGACTCTGGGGGTTGCAGGATCCAGTGGGGCTGTAGCTGTTTGTTTTCAAAGAACCTGGATGGATTCACAGCTGATGGAAACATGCTTGTTATAAAAGGAATAAAATAGGGGCACCTGGCTGGCTCAGTTGGTGGAATGTGCAACTCTTGATCTCAGGGTTGTGGGTTCGAGCCCCATGTTGGGTGGATATTAAAAATAAAATCTTTAAAAAAAAAAAAAAGGAACAAAAGAGTATATACATATAATCCTGGCTTTTGGTAATATATTTTTGTGCATAAATACTACCAAACTATATATTACTCATGGTTTATAATATATATACTTACATATTATATTTATAAAGAGAAAAAGAGGTCATATACCTCTACACATACACCTCTCCTTGCTTTCTAATGTTTCCACTGTGACTGTAAGGCAAAAATAACCCTTTTGACCTTTACCCCGAAAAGGGAAAAAAACAACACCTTACTATTATTTTGACTTAAATACATCTGGCAAGGGAAACAAACTTGACAATAGAAGCAAACCAAGGGAAAGAAAATCACAAAATCTTGAAAACGTTTGAAAGAAACTCCAAGCATGTCTGTCTCCATGGGAAGCACCCTGGAGATCCTAGCTGGTATTACTAGCAGACTGACAGGTTTCATTAAGTATCACAGGAGTGGACTCCTCTTTAAACCCCAGGGTGTATGGCACCAGGAGGCGGCTTTCTGAGGCTGTGCAGTAAGAGCTGGGCAAAGGGGCACCTGCTGTCGTTCTGTGTGCCCTGTTGGCCAACTTACCTGTCTGCATCAAAGGAAGAGATCCAAGAGGCATAGTCAAGGTTGTAGGCCAGGACGGTGGTGTAGTGATTGAATCCAAAAAAGTCATAAGTGCCATTGATCTTCCTCTTCTCACTTTCTGTGAACTCTGGGAGCCTGGTGGGAAGGAGACATTGAGAGTGTGGGGCTCGAGCATCATGCTTTGGGAAGAGAACGTCCTGGGGCAGGGTTGGGGGAGCACTCTGAACTACAGGCCTGGTGGTGACAAGGGGGGCAGCTGTTCAGGAGCAAGGAGAGGTCCTTCCAGCCGCTGCTGAAAGCACCTGAGGCTCCTCCCTCCAGACCATAAACCTGCAAGACCCTCCTCTTCCTGTTGGCCAAATGAAAATACGCATGACCGGGGCACCTGGGTGGCTCAGTCGGTTGAGCATTTGACTTTCAGCTCAGGTCATGATTTCACAGTTCATGAGTTCAAGCACTGCATCAGGCTCTGTGCTGTCAGCAGAGATCCTCTGTCCCCTTCTGTCTCTGCCCATACCCTATTTGTGCTCTTTCTCTCAAAAAAACAAAAAACAAACAACTACCAGTGACCATTTTACAAACCTTCCTTTCAGGGTCAACCCCCTCTCCCCCATGGACCTTATGTACATACATGTACACATACATGGATACATTTTAATTTACTTCAGAAATTAACATGCAACTTTGATATTTACCATCTGAGATAAAATACCATCTAAGATATTTACTATCTTTGAAATCAAGAACATGTCTGAGATAACACCCCTTGAGACTAATCCTTGATGTTCTCAAGGTTATAGTATCTTTTGTAATTTGTGTTTCCATAATCTGCCCTGAGTTTCTCTGTTGTTTTTGTTATGGTTTGTTTAGGCATGCCTCTTTTCTCCAAAGTCCATCCTTATTAGCAGGGGAAATATTTTTTAAAATTTATTGAACTTTTGAGAGTTAGACTTTTATGCTCACATGATTTTACTTTTTTTTTTTTTTTTTTAACATCTGGTGGAGCATTTTCCACACGTACTGTAGGTACTCAGAGACTTTTTACAAGATGTGACTAGCATGCATTTGGGTGCAGCACCAATAGATTCCTCTCAGCCGAATCTGATTACTTACGTGCTCTGACAGGGTAACACTGGGGCTGCTAATTTAGGATGCTAGCTTAGAGATGACCCTTCTTGGGCACCTGACACTTTCATCCTAAGATTTGTGCTACCTTGTTAACCTAGTAGATCAAAACCTTCCCTCCCTGGGGTTTCTGAAACACTGGGAGAAAATGAAAGCCCAAATCCCTCACCCCCCTCTCTTGCCCAGGAGCCAGTAGTGACTCCTTAGGGTTTGTGGCATCAGCGCTGAGCCCCTGTGTCTGGCCTCTAGGCCCTCTGTTCTGTGGCCTTGCCCCCCACCCCCACTGCCACTGGGGCCAGTCCCCCTAACTCTCAGCTGCAGGTACCCCACTCATTCCCTCTGGGCCAGTTCTCACATCCTTCCCCTCGGATGGAATGCCCTTTGCTCTCCCACACGCTATTCATTGTTGAGGCCCAGCTTAACTGATGTCCACCCTTGTCCACAAAGTCTCCTTATCCTACTCGGCCTGCCCAATCTCCTCTTCTGAGTTTTCTTTGCATGAAGAAATTAGGGAAGAGAACTCTTTGGAGTGGTCAAGTCACCGTCTTCCCAGCTGGCGTGTCGGCAGCTTGAGGAGCCAGACTGAGAAGCCTCTCCTCACGTGGACCTTGCTGGCCTGACCCTGACCTGGGCACACAGTAAGTGCCCAGCAGAATCGTGTTGATGGACTGGAGGGCTGACCTGCTTGTTACAGACCAGAGTTGGCAGATCAGACCTTTAGTCACAGCCTGCTCAGCAGGCTTGCCCCCCACCAGGGCAGGAGTGCATTGTGGGATGGGGACTGGGTTGTGTAACCTGCACAGCTGGGCTACATGAGGGAAAGATGAACAGGCTAGGTTAGGAATTCATGCTTCTTGAATTGATTTTAGCCTGCCCTGCTCACGGTCACATGAGTTCCCTTGGAGTTTGAGGGTACATTCCCATAAAGCCAGGTCACTCCGTTCCTCTCCACACACACCTCTAATCCCAGCCAGATGACTCTCAAACCCAGAGGGTGGGCCCTGGAGTCAGCCTGGTTTCAAATCCTGACTCCATCACTTCAATATCTGGGTAATCTTGCTATGATCTTTGTGCCTCAGTTTATTCCTCCTTAAATAGGACTAAGAGCGCCAACAGAAGGATAAATGTTAGGTGTTGATGTTGCTCTTACTCCCTTGACAGAGGATTGGTCCAGAAGTAGCACATCTTTAGTGCAACCATCGCAACCTACTGGCCAAGTGACAAAAAGCACATGCCTGGCCATCACCCACTGCTGCTCACATTCACTGGTAAGGTGATGATCTAGTAAACAGAGAAATTCATCCTTGCAGTGAGGGAGAGGGTAGCTAAGCAGTGGGGGCCCCTGGGACACATTTCCTGGCTGTTCTGAAGAATAATAATCACATCTACCTTTTGTCAAACACGTAGCAAAGCCCTGTCCTTGGCTCAAAGCTTCACATACACGATCGTGTTCGGTCTTGCCAGCAATCAGGGAAACTTAGAGATACAGTAGCTCTCTGACCCCAACAGCCACACTCTCAACACTGAGCTGCCCACCTGGAGCCTCAGTTCAGCATCCCAGACCAGACTTCCTCCTGACCCTTCCCCGGCTGAGCGTGTGAGCACCAGGACCTACCGAGACTTGCTGAGGCCTGCGGCCAAGCTCCTGTCACGGATCCGTGTCTTCATCACCTCGTTGTAATCGCCATTCTTGAAAATAGGATGTGCAAACCAGCCTCCCATGAACTGTAGGTGGGGTTGGGGTGACAGCCTGGCATTAATGGGGTGTGGGGGGCACACCTGGAGACAGCAGCTTCCCTGCCCATAAGTCACTGACCTTGGAACCACCCTCCTATCTCCCCAATGCCCAGTCTTAAACCCGTATCTCCTCTGTGGCTGCATGCACGTTCCAGCTTAAATGCCCACACATCTTCTCACTTGCTACAGCCCCTTTGGGGGCAGGGCTGCATTCTCAACCCCTGCAGCTCGAAGGGCGACGCACTTCACTTAGCACTGCCTCAGGACTCAATAGATGCTGCCTGCCTGCCTGCCTGCCCTTAGCAAGATGCTACAGAAGACCAGGAGAGACCAGAAGCCTCCAGGCTGTGGATGTCCTCTTACCACAAATCAGGTCCTTCCCCATCATCCTGCCTAAGGATCAACCAGAACTTTCTGGGGAGGGCTGAAATTCAAGGCTTTCTTGGCTGCCCAAGGCAAAGGATGATTCTTCATGAGCTTTGGATTCACAGTCAATCCAACTTTTGGGGAACTTTTCAACCTATTTTCTTGAATGGGGTCTAGGTCATCCTTACCCTCAGGGAGGATACGGCACACAAATGCTATGATGCTGGGGTCCTGAGAGGCTTCTTTGACCTTTCCCCATCTCCCCCTCACCTGCTGGTTGATGCCTGAAATGTGGGGTGAGGGCAGGCTTCCATTCTCAGAGAGGAGGCTTTGGAACACACACACCCTGGCAAAAGAGGCTTCACACACTCTAGGTAACAAGCCGTTCCTTTCCGTGGAAACTGATTTTACTATGGTGTGTGTGTATCATGGTCCTGGGCTGCATCACATTTCACCGACAAGCAGCTCAATCTAATGAGATTAGAGCTTAGTATTTCCTGAGGTTCGGGGTTTTGATTTCAGAAAAAATGATTGCTTTAATTTACCAGTTTTGTGACTCTAAAATGAGGGATGCATTAATTTTGTTCCAAGACTTTTTCCCCAGCTGACTAACAAATGGGAAAATTAAGCTCATATTTGCATTCATTAATTTGATCTCTATTACCAAGTTCTCTTGTGAAAAGTCTGGCAAACCAAGACCCATATTGCCCCCTCAGAATACTGCAGTCTGCAGGCTCCTCTACAGAGCTAAAAAGTGGGGACCAGGGGCGCCTGGGTGGCTCAGTTGGCTAAGCGTCCAACTTCGGCTCGGGTCATGATCTTGCGGTCCGTGGGTTCGAGCCCCGCGTCGGGTTCTGTGCTGACAGCTCAGAGCCTAGAGCCTGTTTCGGATTCTGTGTCTCCCTCTTTCTCTGACCCTCCCCTGTTCATGCTCTCTCTCTCTCTCTGTCTCAAAAAAATAAATAAATGTTAAAAAATTAAAAAAAAAAAGTGGGGACCAGTGTGGAGAGAGAGAGACCCTTGTTTTTGATGCTGAAACATGGGAGAGGGTGCTTTCTAATCTTGTCAGAGACACTAGCAGGAACCAAGGAAAAGCTGTGCCCTGACAAATGTTATTCTTTTCTCTCATGTCAGGGGCTCACACTGAAATAAGGATGGTCCACTGCTTACAAGTGACTCTCCTTCCTAGGAGCAAAATCTCATGACCAAAGGTGCATGTCCTTATGTTAAAATTCAGAATTGGAAGATCAGGGGCACTAATGAGTTTCACACCCTACTCAAGGAATTCTTAGGCCAAGTAAATAACATTAAATGGTGACACCTAGAGGTGAAGTGTGACATTGCAGCCCTGCTCTATCAGCTACTACAGTCAAACCAGAGATTGAAGAGATGGCATTTCTGTTAGTTACCTTCAAGCCAGTGTTGCATGCAGCAAGGACGTGTAAAAATCATTTTTAAGACTTAAAAGAAAACTCAATCCCAAAGAACTTTGATCACAGCAAACCTATGATATGGATAGGTCATCTCTACTTCATACATGAGGAAACTAAGGTATAAAAATGGCTAAGTGATCTTCTCAAGTTCACAAAATAAGGTAACAGCAAAACAGGGTCCTCAACCTAAATCTTTGTTTTGTAATCCAATTCTATTTCTATTAGCTCACGACAGGAGGGAAAAACAGGCGAGAGTAATAACAATGACCAAAGGAAAAACAGACCTGAACGTATCTCCTGGCTGCCTCCACATCCTCCTGGTTGGAAGGGTCTCTGGGCTCAGCCCAGTCACTGTTGATGGTAATGGAAATCACACCACCTTGACTGGCACGGTACACATCATTGTACAGATGCCAGGCCTCAGCATGAGCCTTTATTAGGTTGTGGCCAACAACGTAGGGGGCAGTGCCAGGCCTAAAGGAGATTCCTGGAAACACATACATGGATGTCAATGAAGAATGAACATGGCCAAGAATATCACTCTCTGCCTATAGACGGCCTCTATGTTTGGGGGAGTGTAGGTCTGGGTGTCAGGAGGAAGGAAATTCAAATCCTGGCTTCACTTCTTACTTGCTGGCTGTGTAACTTTGGGTAATTCAGTCTTTCAGGCTCCTTCTTGGCAAAGTGAGCACTAGAGAGTTCTTGTAAGAAGGAAATGAGGTCGTGTATGTGAAGCACCAAGCAGCACTGTGTCTGGTGAGCAGACACTTGGTAAATGTTGGTTTCTATAAGTCTCCCCCAGAGAGTGGCTCCTATGTCCCAAACTACCCAGCAAAGTATGTGCCTTGGGAGTTGACATCCTGGCGGATGGGGAACTAGAGTGGAAGGAGCATTGGACAATGTAGCTGATGGAAGCAGATGACAGATTCCTTGGGAGCGAATGCTGTGAGAAAGGTCACCTCTCACATGTTGAAGAAAGTTGAAGGAATGGTAAACCAAAGCACCAACCAAGGATCAAGGGGAGATAAATGTGGTAACGATTTGTGGCACTTTTCAGCTTTTACATGTGATCCCAAGGAATTGCATAAACACAAATTTATTTTCTTAAGCTCAGAACTAAAGAAAAGGTAAACTGGATGGTTCTAAAGGTACAAGGACAGGTCCACAATCCCTTATTCAAAACCCTTAGGGTCCATATGGTTTGGAAGTACAAGGTTTTTGTGTCTTAGAAAAGTAATAAGTTGCCTATAACATGTTTACACATCACCCTAGCAGGGCCCAGGAGAGCGCTCTGTAATCAAGGAGCCAAATGTGTCTGTAGCAGAAATGTTGACACTAAGTGGGATAATGCCCATGAGAGCAGCCTTATATTGGTTCAAGTGAGGATGAGCTCAGATCAGCCAAATCAATTCTTGGAAACTTTTGGATTTTGAAGTTGCAGAAAACACACTGTGGACCTGTACAGCCTGATGACTAGTCCTTCCCTACACCGATTAGACCATGTCCCTGATCTCGGGAAGCTTCCCATCTGAGGCAAGTCAAAAAAAAAAAAGCACAAAGAAATGAAGCTATTTGGAGAGTACTGAGATGTAAAATCCATATTTAGCAAAAAGTGGTGTCAGAAGGGGAAACCTGCTGCCTGTCAGGCAGCCTTGAACAAGAGGCAGCGATTGTAAAGCACCGCCACAGGGCTTTCTTGGCCTCCTCTTCCAGTGCCTCCGGGATTTCAAGTCTTGGTGAGACTAAGAACACCACACTCCAAAGAGCTGACAAGTTGAGCCTAGAACCTTTACCTGGAGCTGATGTCCCGTAGCCATAGCCCTGGTTAGCGATGACAAAGGGCTCATTCAGAGTGATCCAAAACTTCACCTTATCTCCCAGCCTCTGGAAGAGCACGTCTGCATACTCTTTAAACCGCTGCACGATGGTGTCATTCTCCCAGCCTCCAACATCCTGGAGTGCCTGGGGCAGGTCCCAGTGGTAAATGGTCACCTGTGCAAAAGCAAGACTGGCAGTTCCATCAACCTACTTTCATGGGAAATCACTGGTGCTGTTGTGCACCAGCACAAATGCCAATAAAGTGGAGAATGAATGAAAACATGAAATAGCTCACAGGTTCTTTGGGGGGCGGGGGGGCAGCTGTGTTGAAGTATGAGACTCCCATCTGGATCAGAGAAGCCTGGGTGTGAGTCCTGGCTCTGCCACCTACCAGCTCTGTGACCTTGGGCTCAGGCAATAAGACCTGCATGTCATGGAATCACTGTGAGGCCTATGTCATGTGGCCACTGCCCTGGCCACTCTTCAGTGTTGCTCTGGTTGCAGTCAGGAATCAGAAACGCTGCTGCTTCAGAATCAGCCTGAATAGACTGTACTAAGCGAGGCTCTGAGGCTCCAGGAGGAGGATGAAAGCATTTCACTTATAATGGGATACCCCCCATGAACTTCATCCGGTGTATCTGGAAGTTCTTCCTGTGGAGCTGGGAACACTTTGCTGGAGATGGGCCTCCGGGCCATGTCCTTGTGGCCTTTGTTGTTCCCTGGCCTTCCCCTTGATGCCCTCACACACCCCATCTTGGCTAAGCCAGATGTCCACTGTCTTCAGTCTGCGCTGGGCCACTAACCATCTTTAGCCCAGACCCAGTCTCTCCCTTTGGCATGCCCTTCCCCTGCCCACCCATCCATCCACATTCTCCTCTCTATTCAGGATCCACACCTCCCTGAAGCTTTCCATGCCTAGCGCTTTTCCTTTCTTCAGTGTCTCCATGCCTGCAAGGGCTATATGATTGTTTGAGCTTGAGTTACATGCTCTCTGATGTAGTTCTGAATTGTGTGTAGTGAAGTTCATTGTCCTTTCAGGGCAGCCACCTGGCCATTTTCTCTCTCAGCATTCATGGTAGTAAGTGTTAGGTGGCTGGTTAGCTCCAACAATGTTAGCAGTATGAGGGAAAAAGTCCAGATAGTACTTTATTTGGAGGGGAAAAAAAAGTGGTAATGTGGAGATCATGTTCTGGCTGCAGTATGTAATCCCAGCCAGTACAGCAGAGGAAACACACAGCTTCATAGAAGAGCGCCCTCCAGCGCTTTATCACATAGGGCCCAGGTGAAGAGGAGACACGTTCTTAGGCTCCCAAGTAAAATTTAAAAATTTTGGTGACAGCAAAGTCAGCTCTCAAGTGAGCTTCTGTATTATTACTCATAATAACTCCTGCTGGGGGGCCTGGGTGGCTCAGTCGGTTGTGTGTCTGACTTAGCTCAGGTCATGATCTCATGGTTTGTGAGTCCGAGCCCTACATCAGACTCTTCTGTCAGTGCAGAACCTACTTCAGATCCTCTGTCCCCCTTTCTCTCTGCCCCTCCCCTGCTCATGCACTCTCTCTCTCAAAAATAATAAGTGAGAACATTAAAAAAAGTAACTCCTGGCTGCAAAACACATGCACTTTTGCCCCAGCAATTCTGCTCCTAGGACCACAGCCTACAGATAAACTTACACCCACCCAAAATTATGTATGCCTATGGTTACTCATTGCACCATTGGTTAAGATGGCAAATATTGGAAACATCACAGGGAAGAGTGTTAATTAACAGAAAAGTAATTCAAGAAGTAAGATATAAACAATTCCACATAACTTTTTTTAAAAAAAGAATAAACAGGGAAGCTACATATGGTTGCGGAAATATGTGTAAAAAATACTGTGAAGGGGGGTGCCTGGGTGGCTCAGTCGGTTAAGCGTCCGACTTCGGCTCAGGTCATGTTCTCATGGTCCGTGGGTTCGAGCCCCGCGTCAGGCTCTGTGCTGACAGCTCAGAGCCTGGAGCCTGTTTCAGATTCTGTGTCTCCCTCTTTCTCTGACCCTCCCCTGTTCATGCTCTGTCTGTCTCAAAAATAAATAAATGTTAAAAAAAAAATACTGTGAAGGGCTCAGTTGGTTAAGCATTCCACTCTTGATCTTAGCTCAGGTCTTGATCTCAGGGTCATGAGCTCAACCCTGATGTTGGGGTCCACAGTGGGCATGAAGCCTATTTAAAAAAAAGGGGGGTACCTGGGTGGCTAAGTCAATTGAGCGTCTGACTCTTGATTTCAGTTCAGGTCATGATCTCACGGTTCGTGGGATTGAGCCCTGTATTGGGCTCTACACTGACAGTGGGGAGCCTGCTTGGGATTTTCTCTCTCCCTCTCTCTGTCCCTCCCCTCATCTCTCTCTCTCTCTCAAAATAAATAAACATTTTTTAAAAAGAAATAAATACAATTAATTAAAAGCAAGCACCAAACTGCATGTACGTGACCGTTAGGAAAAAAGAGGGGAAAGGATCAAACACGCACACATGTATAGGTCTCCTGACTGGCCTCTGCAAAAGGCAGACATGAGAACCTAGCAAACTTGACTGCCTGTAAGGAGGGGAACTGGATGGCTTGGGGTCAGAGACTGAAGGTAAATCTTCACTGTGGACTCTTAATGCTTTTTAAATTCTGCATCATGTGAATTTATTGATAGTTCAAAAACTGAATCTAAAAAACAGCATTTTGTTTACACAGTAAAGAGCTCCCTGGCCCAGCTGGCTCCCCCATGTGGACTTGACCAATGTCCTGGCTGGGGCCCAACCTCACCTGGGGCTTGATGTTGGCAGCCAGCAGCGCGTCAATGAGCCGCACGTAGTAGTTGAGGCCTGCTTCATTGATATATTTTGTGGTTCCATCCGGGAGGATACGAGACCAGGAGATGGAGAAGCGATAGTGGGAGACAGCCAAGTTCTGCAGGGCAACCACGTCCTCAGCAATCTTGTGATAACTGTCACAGGCCACATCTCCGGTGTCATCATTTCCAACCTTCAGCGGTGTGTGAGAAAATGTGTCCCAAATACTGAGTCCTTTGCCATCTGCTCTCCATGCACCTTCGATCTCAAGATGACAAGACATGGTCAAATTAAGTCATGCAGTCTAGCCTTCACAAGTTCCTTTCTGTCAGTGGGGGAGCTGCAAGTCAGGACCCATGTCAGTGTCACTTCCTCTGGGAACCTTCTCTGGCCACCCTCTGATTTTTGGACTCCTAGAGCTTTCTGTACACACTTTGTGTCCATCCTGGCAGCGTCATGCTGCATCTCACAGTTACGGGATTGCTGACTGACTTCCCATAAGACTCTGAGGCCCAGGCATCGTGACTTTCATCTTGGTGTCCCAGCACTTAATGTAGCAGTGTCTGGTATATGGCAGCTGTGCACTAAAAGTCTGAATGAACAATCACATGCCTCCAGCCCCAGTCACAGTCAAACAAATACCACTGGTGCCAGCTGCGGAGGCAGAATTTCAAATCAGGACCTGGGTCACAGTTTCTGTGCCTCCTTCTTCTCCCCCTGCCCTCCTCCCGTCCCCCACCTTATAGGGAAAGTGACCATAAGCCACTAAGCAAATGCCTACTTACAGGCTTAGGTAGTATGATAGGTACAAGTTCTGTAATTTACTTCTTTTTAGTGTTTATTTATTTATGAGAGAGAGCACAAGGGAGGAGCAGAGAGAAAGAGGGAGACACAGAATCTGAAACAGGCTCCAGGCTCTGAGCCGTTAGCACAGAGCCCGACGCAGGGCTTGAACTCATGAATTGTGAGATTGTGACCTGAGCCAAAGTCGGATGCTTAACATACTGAGCCACCCAGGTGCCCCTGTAATTTACTTTAAAGCAATATAGCACATACACCATGATGTTATGTGACTGGATGGAGCTAAGGTATTGCTGGCATCCTGACCAAGAACACGCACCCCAGCGTGGCCTGCACAGCCCCATGCAAGTGGGCTCAGGGCCAGCAGGAAGGTACCAGTGCAAGAGATCAGTTAATGCAGGGGGATCAAGGAAATAAGTAACCATGTTGAGGCTATTAGGAGCTAGAGTTTTCACCACTGGAGAAAAGAGATATAAAATATGGCCAATGGGAAAGCTAGCATCGAGCCTGTGGATTGGATTTGGAGGTATCAGTATGAACTCATGGTTTTAAAATCTACATAGAGATAGGGGGTGCCTGGGTGGTTCAGATGGTTAAGTGTCCAACTTCGACTCAGGTCATGATCTTATGGTTCATGAGTTCAAGCCCTGCATTGGGCTCTGTGCTAACAGCTCAGAGCCTGGAGCCTGCTTTGGATTCTGTCTCTCTCTCTCTGTCTCTGCCCCTTCCCCACTCACGCTCTGTCTCTCTCTCAAAAATAAATAAACATTAAAAAAATGTTGGTAATCCACATAGAGATGGGGTAGATATAGAAATAACATACAAGTGCACGTGTTTTTGTGCGTATATATGTGAATTTCCTAGCTAGAGGAATTCTAGAATGACGACACCCCAGTAGCAGTGAGCATATCCAGCACCTAGATCTTGGTTTCTAAACGCCCCTATCCAGTAAGAGAAAGGGTTCATTAGACAAAGGGATGATTACAGGGCTGGGACAGAAAAGGTATAAGCTGAGTCTGGAACATCTTGTACAAGAAAGAACTAAGCAAGTGCTCAAATAATGATGGGCCATGTGAAAAGGACACAGGATCTGGCTAAAAGGCACTCCCTATAGCAAAATGTGGAAAATGTGAACATCTAAATACATAATAATATGATAACTCACTGAATAAAATAGGACTGCATCAGGCCATACTGCTGATGCATATTTATATAGTATGAATAAATATGAGAAAAGTCAAAGTTTGACCTTTCTGTTGAATGCCCCCTGATAAATATTAGAGGAATCATGAAATTAGAAAATCACCATTTGTCACCTATCACAGTAATAACTGATTCAGGCACAAATTGTCAACAGCTGCTAAAACTAGTGGGTGAAATTTGATGAGGAAAAGCCTATTTATATAGTCTCCAAGTAGATCCCCACAAAATAATTATTATTTATAAATAAAAAATACTTAATTTTATGGTAGAGAAACTGGGTAAACACTTTCTTATTCAAGTGATAAAATCAGTTTCATATATATACTATATATATGTGTGTGCACATACACACACACAGAAAATATGGCAAATGGTAAAATTTTAACAGTTGAGAAATATGGGGAAAGGATATACAGGAGTCCTCTACTATTTCTTCAACTTTTCTCTGTGTTCAAAAGGATTTCCAAATAAAAGGTTTTAAAAAGAATGCACAGGGGCGCCTGGGTGGCTTGGTCGGTTGGGCGGCCAACTTCGGCTCAGGTCATGATCTCGCGGTCCGTGAGTTCGAGCTCCGCGTCAGGCTCTGTGCTGACAGCTCAGAGCCTGGAGCCTGTTTCGGATTCTGTGTCTCCCTCTCTCTGACCCTCCCCCGTTCATGCTCTGTCTCTCTCTGTCTCAAAAATAAATAAACGTTAAAAAAAATTTTTTTTTTAAAAAGAATGCACAATAGGGGTGCCTGGGTGGCTCAGTCAGTTAAGCATCTGACTTCGGCTCAGGTCATGATCTCACGGTCTGTGAGTTCGAGCCCTGCGATGGGCTCTGTACTGACAGCTCAGAGCCTGGAGCCTGTTTCAGATTCTGTGTCTCCCTCTCTCTCTGCCCCTCCCCTGTTCATGCTCTGTCTAAATAAACATTAAAAAAAAATTAAAAAAAAAAAAAAAGAATGCACAATCAGGTAGTATCTAATCAGGAAGGCCACAGTATAAGCCCTTCTAATCAATTCTTGATTCACACTTAACTCTTTGCTAATTAGACCACATAATGTTTCAAATGGTGACAATTGTGCCTGCTGTCTAATGAATAGAAAATGGGTGCTTGCTAATGCCAGTTTAATCATTCAAGATGTGGGTTGGCTAAAAGCTTTTCAAGGACACTCCTTTTCCCTTGCATGGACAGTGTTTAAGAATCCTACAAGGTCTGCCACCTGTGCCCTAGAATGAATTCCTAACCCTTCCTGTGTCCAGCTGTAAACCTGTGGATAGTGGTTCTCACCCAGGGAATATTTTGTCCCCGAAGAGACATTTAGCAAATGTCTACAGGCATTTTTAGTTGTTACAACTTGGGGAGGAATCTGCTGACCTCTAGTGGGTAGAGGTCAGGGATGCTGCTTAACATCCTACAGTGCACAGGAAAGCCCCACAACAAAGAATTATCCATGCAAATGTCAATCAGGCCAAATTGGGGAAACCTTGCTACAGAGGACTCTGTTTGCCCACAGTAACAGTAACAGAACACTGTCTCTGAAACCCTGGCATGTCCTCAAGTGTTTCTTTCATTTAAAGTGTTGGCCAGAGCACCGAAGAGGACCAAGAATTGGGGTTTCCTCCAGTCCACAGAATAGGATACACGAACAGGTTTTGTGTTTGTACATGTAGTTAATAAATGTCTGGACATAGCAGAATTTAGTCTGAGACTTCATTGTGACCTGGTAGTGCAGCCATCTGGGAGGATCTCACCCTCACCCCCCTCAAAAACATCTTCAGCAGCTGTGGCTGAGTAGAAGGAAACCCAAGGGACAAGCACACCCAGAGTCAGGTCAGCTCACAGCACTGACTCTGCCCAGGGTCTGCAGGGAACACAGAGCCTCCAATCCTTCTTCAAAGAAAATGAATGGAGGCAGAAGATGTAAAGCAGGGACCTCCACTAGCTGCCTGGGCAAGTGACTCTTTGCTTTTTATCTTTTTCTGTGAAAAAAGGAAAACCCTCGTATTTTCTGTATTATTGAGCTTATTTTGGCATGAATAAGGTTACAGTATGATGCTGCCAGGACATCAAAACAAGCCCAGGCCCACGTGACAGCCATTCTGAGCAAACTGCCTGCTCGGAAGAGACTAGGTGAGAAACGAACATATTCCAGCAGACAATCTTCTGGTTTGCGGGTCTCTGCCTAAGTGTTTGTGCCCAGGTCCACCTGCTCCATTTTGCCTGCCTACGTCCCTCTCAGCATAGCCCAAGCAGCCACGAGTCTGCCTGAATTGGGGGATGTGAGGAAGCTGGTCTGTCCATGGAGAGGACCTCCCAGATTCCGTATACGGCACCCGTACTTTCCTGCTGCAGGTCTGTGACAATCCCCTGTTCTTGCCTGCCCTCCTAGCACCAAGCCCACAGCCTGGCACATAGTAGGTCTGCAATAGCTGTCGTTGAACTGCCCTGAACTTCTCACCTGATATGCGGCGGAAGCTGCACTCCAGATGAAGCCCTCGGGAAACTGTCCATAGACAAACTCGTCTTCCCTGGACAGCGGCATGCCGTTGTTGGTGATGACCTCTGTGTAGTACCTGGCAGAGGCTCTTGCTGTGCGAGGTCTGTTCGTGTTATTGAAATCAACATGGTACAGTCCAAACTTGACTGTGTAGCCATTCAGCCACTCAAAGTTGTCCATCAGAGACCATGCAGAATACCCTCGAAGGTCTACACCATCAAGTCGGTAGGCTGGGAACATTCCAAAGTGAGCAGAGAAGAGCTTTACACCTGGAGGGTGAGGTTCTCAAGAACCCTAGACAAGTACTGGCACATCACTTAAGACAGTAGTCCTAAACCATTAACTTGTACCCACGATTAATGTATGCCCAGATGGACAGAGCACCTTCTTTTTTTGCCAGCACTGATGCCCTCATAGCAAGTATTAATGACCAATCTTTGCAAAACCAAATTCTTTTGTTGGGGTAAAGGGACAGGCTTGAAATCAAGAGTCTCAGCCCACTGTAGAAGTTACACATAGAAATGTGTTTTAGAGAAGAGTTTCTTGTTCTGGGGTGCATGAAACTCACCAGAATATAACATATGCACCATTTTAACAGAAAGTTATCTTTTTGTTCACTGCACTTAAAATAGAACTTGCCACATAGTAGTTGCTCAATAATGAATGGATGGACCCATGAAAATACTTGTATGGGGACTCTGTATGTGTACATCTGGGTAGATGACCATGGCTTTTTTTCAGATTTCCAAAGGGATATGTAACCCCCGACAGGAAAAGAATTATGGAGTTAGAGCCTAAGAGAGACTTGTTTATGGTTTGTAATCCACTTTGCCAAACCATGTCAGGCACATGAGATATGGATGCTGGAAGATTCTGTAAGGGGGACATGAATTCTCACATACCTTTCAAAGCTTCATTGATGTAGGTTTTGTGGTAAAATATCCTATCAGTATCTTCCACTTTTGGATTTGTCAGCCCCACTCCATTTTCAGTGATGTAAATGGGTATGTCACCATACTCTTCCTTGATCCAGTTGAGCAGTCTTCGTGTCCCCCAGGGTGTGGCTCTGTTTATTGCTGTGGAAGGCCATGAAGGGTCCTCCTCCTTGGTTGCCTCCTGGTCATCTTCATAGGAGGGTGGGTTTAACCTGGGTGTTTTGTGCTGCACAATTCTGGAGGAGTAGGTGTTGAGGCAGAACACGTCAGCTGTGGCCCTGATGTACCTCTTCTCTTCCTCAGTGAAGCTTGGCAGGCGGGAGGTGGCTAAGTGTTGAAGCTCACTCCTGTTCCCCACTTTCCACTTCATGGCATCGGGATAGTCTCCGTTTCGGAAAATGGGGTGGGCAAACCAGCCCAGTGAGAACTGCAGCACTCGGTCAGCTGCCTCCACATCCCTTGGGATCTCAGGGGACTTGGGCTCTGCCCAGTGTGCACTGAGGCTCAAAGAGATGACCCCCTTCTGTTCCTGCCTGTATTTCTCATCGTAAGTGTGATATACTCTGGCATGAGCTTTGATGATTGCATGGCCAATTCTGTAAGGTCCCCAGCCTGGGTCTTTCACCTTTGGAGGAAAATCCCCTGAGCCATAACCCAACCATGCCTGGTATGTGGGCTCATTAAAGGTCATCCAGAACTTGACTCTGTCCCCAAAGGTCTGGAAACAAAAGTCTGCATAGCTGTTAAACAACTCAATCAAGGAAGGATTTTCCCAGCCTCCAATATCCTGGAGGGCCTGGGGCAGGTCCCAGTGGAACAGTGTCACCATGGGAGAGATGTTGCTTGCCACCAAGCCATTGATCAGCCTGTTGTAATAATCAACACCGTGTCTGTTGATAGAATTGTTTCTCCCTGTTGGGAAAATCCGAGACCAGGAGATAGAGAAGTGATAGGCCTTCACCTTCAAAGCTCGAAGCATATTCAGATCGGCATCCAGTTGGTTATAGCTGTCACAGGCGATGTCTCCAGTGGCATTGCCTTTCACATTGCTCCCTGGTGTGTGGGTGAAGTTATCCCAGATGCTGGGGCCTTTGCCATCAGCATTCCAAGCTCCTTCAATCTGATAGGCTGATGAGGACACGCCCCAGAGAAAGTCCTCTCTGAAAGTACCATGGTAGAACAAATCTCTTTCAAACTTGGGTTGGTTGGAGAACTTTTCCCAAACTACTTTAGCTTTGGAGGGCACATCAGACGGAAAAGTGAAGGCTCTGATTTTACGTGGGAAGTTTGCTAAACTGGGTGGTGGCAGTCTCTTTACTGCCTTGGGGAGGAAACCGTTCTTTTCAATGATGCTGGTGAAAAAGTAGGCAGATTTCCTGGGAGTCCTTGGCTTGCTGCTGTCATTGAAGTTGACATGATACAGTCCAAACCTCTGGCTGTAACCAAAGGGGCCTTCAAAGCCATCCATGAGGGCACGAGCGATGTAAGATCGAACATCCACTAAGTCCTCCTTGATAGCTATGGAGAAAAACAAAACTTTGGATTATTTTCAAGTCTCTATGGGGCACCTGGGTGACTCAGTTGGTTAAGTGTCTGACTCCTGATTTTGGCTCAGGTCACAATCTCACAGTCAGTCAGGAGAGAGCCTCCTGCACCCCACCCTTGGGCTCTGTGCTGACGATGGAGCCTGCTCTGGCTTCTTTCCCTCTCTCCCTCTCTCTCTGCCCCTCCCCTGCTTACACTCATGCTTTCTCTCCCTCTCTCAAAAAATAAAAAATAAAAATAAATAAAATTAAAAAAAATAGTCTCTGTTACTGATGTTGCTATTTAAAGGTTTTCCTTTTCATATGCACGTTTTGGAGGGGATTTAGGTTATCCCAAAAATGTTAACCCTTTTTCCTCAGAATGAATAAAAGAGAATCCACAAGATGCCCACGAATCATCAGGCCACATCTATGGTCATAAACCTCAATCCAGAAGGCCATCCCTGCCTCCAAATGAATACAAGCATGTGTCCCATCTGCTACTATCAGGATTCCTTGTTTTTTTATAGAATGCATAAATCATTTAATATTTAAAATATACTTTTGTTTTTCCTTACGTCTAGCAATACTGACATAAAATGATCACACATCCCCTCTTAAAAAAGAGAAATAATGCCTACAGTAAGGTATTTCCTGGTACAGTGAGCTGAATGGTGGTCCCCAAAAAAGATATGTCCAAATCTTAACTTGGTACCAGTTAATGTAATCTTATTTGGAAAAGAAGTCTTTGTAGATGTAATTAAGTTAAGGATCTTAAGATGAGATCATCCTGCATTAACTGGGTGAGTCCAAAATCCAATGACAAGCATCCTTAAAAGAGAAAGATAGGTCTCCACGAAGATGGAGGCAGAGATTGGGGCAATGCAGCCAACAGCCAAGAAATGCCTGGAACCACCAGATGCTGAAAGAGGCAAGGAAAGAGTCTCCTCTGGAGACTTCAGAGGGAGAGTGGCCCTACCAGCATCTCCATTGTGGACTTCTGGCCTGCAGAACTGTGAGAGAATAAAAAAAAAAGCATCTAGTGAGTCAACCAAAAGCCAGTGTCAAAGTAAAGCAATGGCTTTGGGCTCAAACTGGGAACCAGCAAAGTATTAAGCCCTATTTTTATCAGATTACACAGCCTCTCAACAAACATTGACTATATAAGTGGCTGGCAATTCATTTATTTTATATAATTCATTTATTCATTCAATGAATAATTTAGTAAACACCTACTTTGTCCCAGGCTGTAAAAGGCTCTAGAAACAAAAATGAATAGAAGCTTCATAGGTTAGTGGGTATTGATGAGCCAGTGATAGAAAGGCCTGTAGTTTCACTCACTGGCTGTTTGGGCACACCATGTAATCTCTCAGAGCATCAGTTTTCACAATGGTCTCATGAGGATGATCTCTGCTCCTATTTTCTGCACAAGGCTGTTTCAAAGATCTCTTGAGATAATGTCCTAGAGGGATTCCAAGATTGTGAAGATTACATAATTGTACCCTTGATGCTGAGAACACAAGCAAAGTAAAAGAGAGGGTGTCCGGCCTCATGAACACTGAGGCCTCCACTCCCTAAGGTGTCTCCATTCCTAACTGCAGTGCCCAGGGTAGGTATTGCTAGTCAACTCTTTCTCTCTGAATCTACACAGGGCCTTGAAATCTTCTCAGAATAGCCCTCTAGGCAGGTGGCTAGCCATATATCACTCGATTAGTGCTGATATAGGACATGAAAATTATTTGCCATTCCTTTTTACTTGGAATAAAAAGACATATGGGGAAAAGATAGTCTTCAACAAATGGTGTTGGGAAAATTGAACAGCTACATGCAAAAGAATGAAAGTGGACCAATTTTCTACACCATACACAAAAATAAACTCAAAATGGATTCAAGACCTAAATGTGAGATCTGAAACCGTAAAAATCCTACAAGAGAGCACGGGCAGTAACTTCTCTGACATCAGCCATATCAACATCTTTCTAGATATGTGTCCTGAGGCAAGGGAAACAAAAGCGAAAATAAACTATTGGGACTACATAAAAATAAAAAGCTTTTTCACAATGAAGGAAACAATCAACAAAACTAAAAGACAACCTCTGGAATGGGAGAAGATATTTGAAAATAACATATCCAATAAAGGATTAATATCCAAAACATATAAAGAACTGATACAACTCAACACCTAAAAAAAAAATAAACCAAGTAAAAAATGGGCCAAAGACACAAGCAGACATTTCTCCAAAGATGACATCCAGATGGCCAAAGGACACATGAAAAGATGTTCAACATCACTAATCATCAGGGAAATGCAAATCAAAACTACAATGAAATATCACCTCATGCTTGTCAGAATAGCTAAAATCAAAACCATAAGAAATAATAAGTGCTGGTGAGGATGTGGAGAAAAAGGAGCCCTCATGCACCATTGGTAGGAATGCAACTTAGTGCAGTCACTGTGGAAAACAGTATGGAGGTTCCTCAAAAAAAATTAAAAATAGAATTATGATGTGATCCAGTAATTCCACTACTGGGTATTTACAAAGAATACAAAAATACTAATTTGAAAAGATATAGGCACTCTGTTTACTGCAGCATTAATTACAATAGCCAAATTATGGAAGCAGCGCAAGTGTCCATCAATAGATGAATGGATAAAGAAGATGTGGTATTTATATATAATAGAACATTACTCAGCCATAAAAAAGAATGAAATCTTGTCATTTGCAACAATATGGATGCATCTAGATGATAAAATGCTAAGTGAAGTCAGAGAAAGACAAATACCATATGATTTCATTCATGTGTGGAACAAACAAAACAAATGAACAAAGAATAAAAGAGATAAACCAAGAAGCCGACTCTTAACCATAGACAACAAACTGATGGTTACCAGAGAGGAGGGGTGGAGGGGGGGGTTAAATAGCTGAAGGAAATTATGAGTACACTTATCATAATGAGCACTAAGCAATGTATAGAATTGTCAGATCACTGTATTGTACACCTGAAACCAATATAACACTGTGTGTTAACTATATTAGAATTAAAATAAAAAAAATTTAGGTGTGCTTGGGTGGCTCAGTTGGTTATGATCTCACAGCTTTGTGTCACGTCATGATCTCATGATTCATGAGTTCGAGCCCCACATCGGGCTCTGTGCTGACAGCTCAGAGCCTAAAGCCTGCTTCGGATTCTGTGTCTCCCTCTCTCTCTGCCTCTCCCCTGCTCGTGCTCTGTCTCTCTCTCTCAAAAATAAACATTAAAAAATATTAAACTCTCTTTCTCTCTCAAAAATAAATAAATATTAAAAAAATATTTTAAAAAATTTAAAAAGACGTATGAAACTATGTTAGGTAAGACTGGTGCAGTAGATATGAATTAATGGGATCAAAGTGAATGATGTGGAATGTAGATTTTATAGCTGACTTACGGAGATGGAGATGAATGTGGCCAGAACAACGAGGGAAGATTTAATGGGTTGGAGTCCCCTCCTATAATGCCATTGGCATCCTTTATTACAATTTTCTGTCTGTGACCCTCTGTAAACTCTGAGGGTCCTATGGGAAAAGATGATATTTGCTCAATATTTTACCCTTACTGTCTTGTGCAATGTGCGGTACATAACAGGCACTGAATAAATATTTGTTAAATGAATGTGTTAAAAGATGATGAGTTTTTGATCAATGGATAGGACTCAAATGGGCAGAGTGTAGGAGGCGGCATTATAGGGAATACGAACATAGGAACAAACACTTGAGGCTTCTGGGGGAAACAGCTAGGAGGCTGATATGAAGGACTCATGCTATTACTACTAACACTACTTTTTGGCTTCATTTTCTTAGGAGACTGTCTTTGTCTCATTAAACAGAAATCTGAAGACTTGGAGAAGTACCACCCACCTTCCAATCACCAGCATATCCACCATTCTTACCTTTGAGCACCTCATTGATATATTTATTGAAGTAGTCTACTCTCAAGGAATCCTCAAGGAGATCTTCAGTCTCCCCTATGGGCATGCCATTCCCAGCCAGGTAGATCGGAACTTTTCCTCTTGTGTATTCCAAAGATACAAACTGCAATAGCCTCCTTATACCCCAGGGCACCACATAAATCCAAGGGGATGAGGTCTGGGGCCATGCAGGGTCCACATGTTGGGAAAAGCCTCCAATGGTGTCATAGCTAGGGATGCAGGAATCTTGTTGGGCCGTGCTGATAAGGCGAGAAGTGTAATGAGACAGACCCAGAAAATCAGCAGAGCCTTTCAGGAGTTGCTTCTCTGCCTTGGTGAACTCAGGGAGCTGGACCACAAGACTGGGGCACTGTTGGTTCATCTGTTGGATTTGGGCCTTCAGGGCAGCAGGGTAGTCTCCATCCACAAAGATGGGGTGTGCAAACCAGCCCAGCATGAAGTGCAAGAAGCGTTCAGAGGCACTCAGGTCCTCAGGCCTCTCTGGGGACAGAGGTTCTGCCCAGTCTGAGTTCAACACAATGCCCACACGTCCCTGCTGCTGTGGACGATAGTAGCTATTATAGTGGTGCCAAACTCTGGCATGAGCCTTGAGGACCAAGTGAGCCACCTTGTGAGGAAAAAAAAGAAAGAAATCCAGTGCTTAATAACAGCTAATAACAAAGCCAACAACAACCACAAGCCAATAACAAGTCTACAACAACAAGTTAATACGAATGTCAATAATGTTACCAATGTTAATAAAATAGCCACAATGAAAATGTCCACATCAATAACAGCACCAATGCCAACAACATCAGGAAGTCATCAGCAAGTCAATGCCAATATCAACAAGTCAACAATATCAAAAAGTAGTTAAGATTGATGCTAACAATGTCAGTAAATCAACAACATGGACAATGTTGACATCAACATCATCAACACCAATGCCAGCAATATCAACAGCCAATAACATCAACAAGTCAACATCACCATCAACAGGTCAATAGAACCATATTTCACAGTAAAAAATTGTTAATGAATTCTCTCATAAGCTCCTCCCAACAGTCTTGTGTGACAGTATAATTATTATTACCACTATACAGATGAGGGGAACAAGATCTAGAGAGGTATAGAATGTAAGAAGCCTGACTCTGCCTGTATTGTCCCCCATGATGCTATTCTGACTTTGTTCTTAGTAAGTGCTTATTGAATAATTCATCAACAACGAATTTGGGATGATCATTTTATTTGACACAGAAGGGATGGGACAATTCTTTCTAACCTACCTGCTGTTTCCACTTAATGAAATCTAGGAAGAAAACCCATGACCAGGAATCTCTTTGTAGACTTAACTCAAGGTCTTACAAAAGTTAACAGCTTTCCTTGGCAGAGTGCCATGGGAAAACGGGCAAAAGCAGGGTGTCTGGAGTGTAACAAACCTAGACTCCAATCTTGACTTTGTCACTAACTTGCTTCTCATTCAGTTTCCTTGTATGCAAGAAGTGGTAATTATGCATTCATTTAGGAGGACTAAATAAGATCATGTATACAGAGCACCAAGCAGACACTTGGGGTGTAGGAGGGAGATTACTATTGCTTATCATCCTTTCCTTTTTCATTTTTATCATCTGAAGATAATGACACTTACTCTTGAAGACTTTCAGATCAAAATATGCCTTAGGAAGTCAAACTCCTCACTGCTTCTCATGTTGCAAATGTTAATCCTTAACAGGGTCCTAAACTCCAATGGTAAACTGTGCTTCTTTCCAAAAGGCAGGAATGTGTGCCTTCTAACTGAGTCAGCATCAGGCAGGGGGCTCAGCGGAATATGAAACAACTAGCAAAACCAGTCATTGTGGCCATGTAAGAACATGGAAAGGTGTTAATGACATGTCAGATAAGAAATGGGCACTAGGGTGATTACGACAGCCAGTGTGGGTTCAATCATCATAACAAATGTACCATGCTCGTGGGGGATGTCAATAACGGGGGGAGCTGTGCACTTGTGGGAGCAGAGGGTATATGGAAAATCTACGTTAACTTCTGTTCAATTTTGCTGTGGACTTAAAACCACTGTAAAAAATAAAGTGTACTTGGGGCACCTGGGTGGCTCTATCAGTTAAACATCTGATTCTTGATTTTGGCTCAGGTCATGATCTTATGGTTTGTGGGTTTGAGCCCTGCATCAGCACTGTCAGCATGGAGTCTGCTTGGGATTCTCTCTCTCTGCCCCTCCCCCATCTCTCTCTCTCTCAAAATAAATAAACATTAAAAAAAATAAAGTCTACTTGAAAAAATGTACTAAGGGTGCTTGGGTGGCTCAGTCGGTTAAACGTCCGACTTTGGCTCAGGTCATGATCTCACGGTTTGTGAGTTCAAGCCCCGCGTCGGGCTCTGTGCTGACAGCTCAGAGCCTGGAGCCTCCTTCGGATTCTGTGTCTCCCTCTCTCTCTGACACTCCCCTGTTCATGCTCTGTCTCTGTCTCAAAAATAAATAAATATTAAAAAAAATTTTTTAAAGGCACTGAATTTAGTGCACTCTGTAAGTACACTGTGAATGCAAGGACTGGAAGGACATATGGGCAAAATTATGAGTGAACCGTTTTCTTTGCAATCTTCCCTTAATGGTATTATACTGTTTTAACTAATAAATCAAAGCAAGAATTGAAGGAGAAAGGTGGTGTGGACTTTCCAGGAGCCACAGTTGTAGGGATAAGAAGCCAGGAGAAGAGGTTGGGATGAGTTTTACAACAAGGAGACAAACAGGTTCAAACCTTCCATTTTGAGAAGTGTTCTCTCTTGGTGTGTATGCTCTTGTTGAACAAGAGCAGAGTGGAAGCTTTGACTTCACTCTAATTTTTGGCATTTCATCAAGTCATTGATTTTAGCTCATTCTGAATGTGGACATTTTGGATTGTTCTCTAATTTTCTTATGTGTATTTATTTGTATCATCTCCAAAAAGTATTAAATCTTGAGGATATGGGTCATGCATCCTCCTTAACACCTAGCATAGGGCAAGGCAAAGACTCCTATTTCAGAACAGAACCCAAGATGTGGCAGGGGAAAGCCAGGCTAACATGTGCATCCTGAATATGGATGTCAGGGAAAGCTGGTGAGTTTTCTGGGAGATTTGAGCAAAAAAAGAAATGATGGAAAGGGCCCATATTAAGCTACTTAAAATTTTGTGTCCAGTATATACATCCCCTTCTTATGGAAATGATACCCTGCCTACCCTCTGGAAAGCCAAACCCTTTTTCCTTTTCCACCTCCCCACCTCTCAGCCAGTGTGTGGAAGGGTAGAGCTGAGACCCAGACCCAGACCAGTCACTGCACAACATTTTCCCAGCCTAAACTTAGTGATTGGTTCAGGGATGGGCATGCAACCCATGCAGCAAGCATAAGGCACAGGGACACGTTTGCTGGGAATGCCAGAAGAGAGGTAAGCTTTCTTTCCTGCTGGTCTTGAAATAGGAGAGCGTAGCTGCTACCATCTGGTTACCAAGCAGCCCAAGTAGAAAACCAACAAGGAGGGGCAAGAAGAGAAATTGAGTACTAGTGGCATTGTTTGGGATCTGATCAAGCTCCACTCTGACCAGCTAAAACCCAGACTTTTCAGGGATGCCTGGGTGGCTCAGTTGGTTGAGCCTCCGACTCTTGATTTCAGCTCAGGTCATTATGTCACTGTTAGTTGGATCAAGCCCCCCCCTCCAGCTCTGTGCTGACAGCTTGGGGCCTGCTTGGGATTTTCTCTCTCTCTGCCCCTCCCCAACTCATGCTCTCTCTCACTCTCTCAAAATAAATAAACATTTAAAAAAATCATATTAAAGCCCAGACTTTTCAGTTTCCGGAGCTGATGGACTCCCACTTGGCTTAAGTCTGTCTGGGTTGGTTTTTCTGTCCCATGCAACTAAGAGTCCTGGATGACAAGGAAAATCTGCTGTAGACTCAAGCAGACTTGGGCTCAGATTCTGGCTTCAAACTGCTGACCCTGTAGCGATGCCATCAGGAAACAGTTTCTCCTCTCTGAGCCCCAGTTCCCTCATCCACCAGCGCTGTTCCAAGGATGTAATAACTTATCAAAGTGCCAGCAGTATTTGGACAAAATAAGGTGATTAACGATTTATGGTGCCTTCCCTCCCTCTGGCTTCCTTTAAAGCACAAAAAGTAAACGCATTCTGACTGGAAGAGACAATGACTTTCTCCCAGCCAAATTCTCCTCCAGTGAGGCAGTACTGCAAGGACGAGAAGTACCTTGAAAGAAGCCACGCCCGGGTCGGAGATGCCCGGTGCGTGTCGGCCAGTGCCGTAGCCCGCGTAGCTCATCACCCACGGCTCATGGAAGGTCACCCACAGCTTCACGCGGTCCCCGAAGGTGGCGAAGCAAAAAGCCGCGTAGTCCAGGAAGGCGTCCACCACACTGTCGTCCTGCCACCCGCCGCGCTCCTGCAGGGCCTGGGGCAGGTCCCAGTGGAAGAGCGTGGCCATGGGCTGGATGCGTGCGTCCAGCAGGCTGTCGATGAGCCTGCTGTAGTAGGCGACGCCCTGGCGGCTGGGTCCGGGCCCGAGCCCCGTGGGGAAGATGCGGGACCAGGAGATGGAGAACTTGTAGACGTGAGCTTGGAGGCCGCGAAGCAGGGCCACATCGGTGTCCACCTTGTGGTAGCTGTCACTGGCCACCTCCGGTGTTGCTGCGCCCTCGGAGGCGTGCCGGCGACCCAGGTGGTCCCAGACGCTCGGCCCTCTTCCGCCCTCGGCCCAGCCTCCTTCCACGTTAAAGGCTCCCGTGGAGACGCCCCAGAGGAAGCCTTCGGGGAAATATTCCCGCAGGAAAGCGTCCCTTTCGGCCGTGGATTGGTTGGCAAATGTTCCCCAGACTCTCCGGTAGGCGGAGCCCCGCGGCGAGGAGGAACCTACTGCCGTCCCTAGGGCAGGCTGCGCGGCGGTCTGGAGGGGCGCGCTGTCTGTCCGAGAGCAGGGCCCGCTGCGGGATCCGAAAGACGGAAAGGACACGGTGAGTAATGACCCTGCGGGCTACCTGCGCCCCCAGACTGATGGATGGCGGCAATGTGTGTAATTAGTAAAGGTTCGAGAAACACTGAGTCAAAAGCCACACAAGTGCCTGGTAGATGGGAAAATTACTATTATTGCCTCTTCTTAGGTGAGTTATTATTGCTTCTGCAGGACTCCAAACACTGTGCCAAGCCTACCGTTCTGTGTATTAGCTTGTCCTCAAATACTGTCTTTAGTTCTGATGCCATGATTTTTCTTCTTACTGTTTATAAAACATAGCTAATCATAATGATGGCTTTAACTCATTATGCCTTGATTCTGTGCTGGCCACTGTGATATGAATGTAGGTCTCTCCATTAATTTTCATGAATTTATTAGATAAGGACTACAGTTATTTAACCGTATCCTATAGAGAAGGAGATTGAGAGTCAAAGAAATGAGTATATTCTGGGCATCAGGGGACCAGCACCTGTTTGTCAGCTGGTATGGAAGAAAGTATTTCAATAACTGAATTACTGGTGTAGCTCTACTGATGTGCATCAGCTAAATATTAACACCAGCTACAACCTCCTTTCTCCTTTATGCTGCCTGGATTATGGACACAATGGCAGGAGCTCATGCAGTCATGATGGACAATAAGGTGGAAGCCTTGTTAAGGATGACAAAAATTAAGGCAGAAGCCTGGATTCCTGATGATTATACCTACTGTAGATCATCCATCTCCAGCCTGTGTAATGTAAATGAACCCACATCTTGTTTTTTTTAATGAGAACTCCTTAATCACATAGTTTACAAACTGTAGAATACAGCCTGTGTTTTTAACCACATATCACTGTATTTGTAGATGTGTAGACATTCATATATTTTTAAATATTTCATATATATAAATTCAGATAAATATATATATTTGAAATAAAACATACTGTAAAAATGCTATCCTTACATGAATGCACTCTAGTTTCTTTTTTATTCTAGTCCATTTCTCTCCTTCTGTCTTTCCTTCCTTCCTTTTTTGTTTTTAATTTTCTTTTAACATTTATTTATTTTTGAGAGGCAGAGAGAGACAGAGCATAAGCAGGGGAGGGGCAGAGAGAGAGGGAGACACAGAATCAGAAGCAGGCTCCAAGCTGGCAGCACAGAGCTTGATGCGGGTCTTGAACTCACAAACTGCAAGTTCATGACCTGAGCTGAAGTCGGACGCTTAACCGACTGAGCCACCCAGGCGCCCCTCTTCCTTTCTTTTTTTAATAAAACATTTTCTTCTCATGTTTCAAAACAAACCCTAAATTGGTTTACCAATCTCCAAGTCCTGGCCTACAGGCTGGAAGGCACTGTAAGAGAGCATGTGGCAGTTACACCAGCAGAGGGCAATGTTGAGGAAGGGTTGGTGTAGGTGGATGTGTTTGGTCTGGAGGGGGAATCACAGGGGGATGGCGGAAGGGGGTGCAGTACAAGGGCATCTCCTGTCCAATGGCCATCATGTGGAGGGAGGATGTCATTTGTGCGTGGTTAGCCCAGAGCACAAAATTGGTAGAAGTGACAGGGACATTGCAGAGGGACCTCTGTCCAATGGAGAGAAATCTGGGTCTTCCAAACTTAAGTACCTCCTATTTTATGAAGCGTCAACGAACTCACATTTGCTAAAACAGCAGTGGGGGTGGGGGGTAATCTATAGTTATGGATTATCCATAATATATACAGGTCTCTGGAGCACAACCAGGGACACAGGTGACACCCACTCAATGAACAGACTCAGCTACTCTGACCTAAAACTCCTGATCCTGATTGTCCTCCTGGCTTGGAAGAAATGAAGTCTTGAGGAAAGAAACAAACAGTCCCTGGATAAAATACAATTTGCTCTAAAGGACTGCTTAATTATTCATTTGCTTTTTTATTTGCTTATGTATGTATATATGTATGTATGTATAATCTCTTCACCCAGCATGGATCTAGAACTCACAACCTTGAGATCAAGAGTTACATGTTCTTCTGACTGAGCCAGCCAACCACCCCTCAATTTGCTCTTAAAGCTTTAATGCTGGAAGTTCAGGTTTACCTAACTTGGGAGGAGATTTAACATACTCAGTATGAGTATACTGAGTATCTCTCAAGAGATTTAGCATAGCCTCAGTTTCTATGCCCAGGCCTTGCAGGTAGTCCTCCTTCAGCTATCCCTCCCCTGCCCCCAGCCACCTCAGAGCATCCCAGATAATGCTCTTTCTCCCCCTTCTGTGGAGCAATGCTTTGTCTTCTGCCACAATCTGGTATTAGAGTCATTTGTGGGCCACTCTGCTTCCCCTCCAAGGTCTAAGATTCTCAAAGAGAAAAGGATGTTACTCCTGTTGGAACCCCCCTCAGTCTGCCCTGGCCCCCAGCAGACTCTCCACCAACATCCCCCTGAATGAGGATCGCCGGCTGTTAGTTTAATGTCAGCCAGTGTTGGACCTTTGCCTCAGGCCAAGTTTAGAGGGAGAACCTTGGAGCTGATATCATATGGCATCTTGTGGTTTTATAATTACTGAGCTTTCTGGGTAACCCTTTCATTATGGCCTCTTGAGTTCTATTTTCTGAAAAGACATAGCCCAGTAATCCTCAGCTGACTCCGAGTGTGGTCAGGGAGCACTTTTGCCCTATCTGCTCTTTCTACCATTCATACTCCCAGCACAAAGCCTGACAGTAGCAGCCACTCGGGGTCTGTTGGTTTAACCGGCAGAGCTTGAAGTGAGTTGAGAGGACTGAACAACAGATTGAGATACACAAGTGCTAGGAGAGGAAAAGCACAAGAAGATGGTAGCAACTGAGTGAGTGACCCTGGACAGAGCTTTTCTAGCAGTCTGAGGTAGGGTAAGGAGAGCTCTAGCTCAAAGTCTGGGAGGCCAAATGATTCTTTCCAGTCTTTGTCTTTCATCAATGCATGGTGCATGAAGCTCACATGTGTAACATACCCATGGAAGGCTGACGTTTCTGGGGAACAACCATCTCCTGGTTTCCACACCATCCTTTTAGGTTTTTGTCTTTTAGGTTTGTCATGTGGAGAGAGGATGTCATTTGTACGTGGTTGGCCCATGTCTTTTTTGTCTTTTAGGTTTTTATTTTATTTTATTTTTTAAATTTTATTTTAAATTTTTTTTAAATTTACATCCAAATTAGTTAGCATACAGTGCAACAATGATTTCAGGAGTCCACACCATCCTTTTCATGCTCACTTGGGAAGCACATCGGATTTTGAGTGTTGTGAGAGGGTCATTATGGGGGTAACCTAAAACCTGCTCTAATTTTTTTTTAAAGTATGCCATTTACAAATTTTGGTATTTTAGCCATAATTTTGGTAAGAAATTATTTGCAACCCCACATAAATTAAAACCTCTCTTCTTAGGGTATGCCTGGCTGTCTCAGTTGGTAGAGGCTGTGACTGTTTATCTTTAGGGTCATGAATTCAAGCCCCACATTGGGTATAGGGATTACTTAAGGAAATAAAAAACAAAGTAAAAAAAAACAACCCACGAAAGTCAAAAACAACCTCTTCTTAGAACACCACTGAGTTAGGTTTCTGCCCCACTGCAACAGTTCAATCTCCTACCTATGCTATCTCCTCAAGGGGAAGATGTTTTACATATCACATGAGGAAACAGGTATACAGAACCAACCTCACTTACTCAGAACACGTAACTTCAGTGGGGTGGTCAGATATATCTTTAACCCAGGCTGCTGTTCCACAAACTCAGGTTGTCTCCAACAAGATCTTAAATTAGAAGACAGGGGTTCAGATACCAGCTCTACTCATTGTGTACACTTGGACAAACTGCAAAGGTCACCAGTGCAGAATGACAAGAGAGGATGCAGGACCATGTGGGCCCCGGGTAAGATGCAATGGGAGACAGGCTCTCTCTGCCATCCCCTCTGAGCCTTTATCTCTCGCCTACAGAACAGCCATGATAAAATCACTGGCGAGAGGCAGATGGCAACAGTCCCATGAGATCACACGTATGAAAGAATATTCTGCAAACATCAGCTATTGATACTTCAGCAGGAAATCTAACATTACCTTTTCTTGGAACTTGAACAGCTCAGGAAAGTATTGAGATCAAACCCAATGGTGATCACTTGGCTTTTATTTATGGCTGTAAAAGAAGAAGTTTAATTAATTCTCCCTGAAGTCCAACCAACAATATGCATGATTGCCATCAATCGTTTTCCTTATATATACAACACACCCAAACTCCAAGCAATTGTTCTAAGCTCCCTGGAAAATGCCATGGACTAAAGCACTAAGGAGGTCAGAAGTGATTTCCACCTACTTAGAACAGTGGTTCTCAAACTTCCGTGTGCATCAGAATCACCTGCAGAGCTTGTAAAGCACAAATTGCTGGGCCCACCTCACAGTTTCTGATCCAGTGCATCTGACATAGGGCTCAAGGATTTGAATGTCTAACAAGGTCCCAGGTGAGGCTGATGCTGCTGGTCTGGAGACCACACATGGAGAACAATTGATTTAGAAGAACTCAGACATCAGAAAAGGATGGAATTTTTTAAATTGTAGTAAACTATGCATCAACATAAAATTGACCATTTTAGCCATTTAGAATGGGATGGAACTTAAGAATAGAGATAGGTATGCCATCAAAAAATGAGTTAGGGTGAGGGTTATTAAGTGGTATCTATGGATGAGTGTCAGGAGGTCTGTGAAGTCAGCTCAGTACTGGTTACAGGTAGTAAAAAGGGCACTACTGACTTATACCATACTCTGCCTTATAGGGTGACTGGGATGGATGTCAGGACACCCAGGAATGTGGCCCTCAGACCCTCCTGCAGAGTCTCTAGTAGATCCTCAGCCCCTGATGCCTTAACAGAATCCACCTTACCCTTGACCCGACTGGACCAAGAGTGATCTCCTGATCCATGGGCCCCCAGTCAGATTCACTCTCAAGAATTTGAACTTGAACTAAGAGGCACAGAGAAGATGGTCCATGAGCTGTGGGTCTTAGACATGAAGGTTTTGGTGAGGTGCCCACTAGGGCCATGTGCAAGCTGAAGTGAAATGCGGACGTGAATAAGAAGAAGCAGAGTGAGGCAAAGGTGAGATATCAGAGGGATGGGTAATGGAAGGGGACACGCAAGCACAGAGCAGTTCCCCTGCTTACACCTGATACCTGAGGCCTGATGGCCTTTATTTACACAAGACCGAGGCATCCTTGTCATCTTTATACAGAACCCCTCGTCTTTCTTGGGTCAGTGGGAGCTAAGGGACAGAGGGTACAAAGGCATCTGGGGTGGGCTCTCAGACCAGCCCTCCTCTGGTCCTTCTTCTTATTGGAACCCCAGACTTTCAGGACTGCTACTGCCAAGCCAGTGCACCAAATGTGACTCAAAACCTCGCCAGCAATGGTCCACTCACCCTCGAGAAGGCTGAAGAGCAGTCTGGCTGACTTCTTCCTGGTGGAGGGGCAGTCCTGGAATCTTAGATTGAAGATGAAAATTTTTACTTTTGGCTCAACAGTCTGAAAAAGATAAAGGCAACAAGTGAATTGAAGTTGCCTAGCATAAGTTTTTTGATAACAAGGATAGATTTTCAAGATGAGAAGTTACGAACCTCACTCCGGTTTGGGAAATGACCTCCAGACATCTCAATTAGGAAAGGAAGCAGACTCTAGACTCTGAGGGAGAATGAGCTACACTTTTCAGTAACAGTGGCCACACCCTCCCCATCAACCCACACCAAAGAGATAGGCTTAGCATGCTTACAAGGCTTACAGTGCCCAACCAGGCACTGTGTTGGGACCAGGGACAAGGCCATCCACTCATGTTAGGGGCCTTTCTTACTATAAGAGGCTTAATCAGGTGCCACCATCACAGTATTTATGGATGTCTGGGGTTTGCTTCAAAACAACCTGACTTGAGAAGGGGAAGATGGGGCATAGATGAAACAAGATCAGCCATGAGTCGATAGCTTTTGAAGTTGGGGATGGCTTCATTATACTTTTCTTGTAGACATATTTCACATTTTCCATAATAATAATGATGATAAAGCGGCCCTCATTCAAATGGAACAGGTGTGACTTTTCTCCCATTTCTAAGCCATTTCACTGTCAAAGGAAACATGTTGTTTGACTTCACTTTAAATTACCTTTTCTGGGGGGGAGGTTGGGTTTGGTCATTTTCCCCACATCAAGTTTTTCCTCTTCGGAGGAGTTAAAAGCTACTGAGAGATACCGATAGCAACTACTTCCAAAGAAGGCAGGCTCATTCTTTATTTTCTCAGAGTCACCTGCAACAATCCCCCTTCTTTACAGATAAAGTGCCTTCAGCCTTGAGAAGCTAAGTTGCCCAAGACCACAGTTAAAGGAGGTGCAGCTCACACAGTCCTCATTCTTTCCCTTGCTGGGTGGATGCAGGGGAACCCAACAGCTAAGGGGACCGAGGATTTTCTCTCTCCTGAAAGATCAACACACAATGGGGGCCAGGAGGGCTGAAGGAGCCTTCAGCTGAGTGGGGAATTTCCTGGGTGAGCAGAGCCTTTACCTGCTCAGAGAACAGGGGCACTGCTCATGCACCTCCTGCAGAATTTAGATGTGCTGGGCATGAGGATGTCTTCTAGCCCTAAAACACCTGTGTGCTGGTGAGAAGAGCAGCAGCTCAGGGTCCCTGAGGCTCAGAGAAGGATGTGCAGGTGCTCTGGGGAGAGTGGAAGGAAACGGGAATGGGACAGCGTGGGACCTGCTCCTCCAGGCCTTCAAGCCTCCAGGAGCAGGGTGAGAGGACCCCAGATGAGGAGGAAGGGTACACTCTGAAGGAAGCAGTGGGCAGAATGATCTGGGTTCTTGGGGACACAAGTCAGCCCCTCGCCTGGGGAGAAAGCTGTTCTTCCTGTCCTGGGCGTGCTGTGTGGGAAATGGTACACGCCTGTAAACCAACGAGCCCAGAGAGGGACAGTCTCCTCTCCAGCTCAGTTCTCTCCTCATAGCTGGTGATGAAAGTGGTCATCCTGAATCTTTAGAGCTACATCTGAAGTGTCAAATACAGCATCTGGAACCTAATCCCTACCTAAGGAAATAATAGGAATAAAGAACTCCTAATAAAAGGCTGCCAAGTTTGTCCAGGAGGGTTTTACTATTCGGCTGGCCAGCTCTCAACTGAGAGTTCACAGCTTTATCCAGACACTGGGGGGAACAGGCCTTCTTGAAAACGTTTTGATGTCAAAAGAGAAACACTATAAACCACATCCTCAAGCAGAAATTAAGCCAGTCCTCTGTTGATGGCCTCTCTGAGGCATGCTCCATCTGCCTAACCCAGACAGTTTTAAAATATCAGACAATGAACCCATTAGCTGAGGAACAAGCCCTGATTGAAGTCCTTAAAGAAGACAAAAGATAGGTTTAGGTGTGATAGGCATCAGCAGGCCTTGAAGACACTACTTCAGCACTGCTTACGGCCCAGAAATCTGGCCCACCAAGCCCACCAGTGCAGTCTCTGGGTCAAGCCAGTTTGGGTTCAGGTAAGAAGATATTTGCAAAAACAACTAAAATTATACATGATTTTCAAAAATGCCACCCTCATTATAATGTCCCCAACACCTTGGAATTATTTTTGTCTTGCAGAGGGAGTGTGGTGTCATGAGAAAGCCCTGGTTCCAATTCCAGCTCTGCTCACTACCTCATGTCTGACCTTGGTTAAGTTTCTTAAGTGTTGGGGTCTGCTGTAAGGGATAACATGAAATAAAGTGCCCCACGCGGTGCTGGGCACAGAGCAGGCACTAAAGTCATAGCAGCTATTACTCAAATACCTTGTGAATGCATCTGCTGTCTTTGATTATTAGATCATAGTATTTGTAAACAATAAAAGCGGCAGTGCCTACAAGGTCAGCAGGAAACCCATAGACACAGGGATGGGACTGATGCTAATTAGTCCATTTCAAGCTTCCAGCCTCGGGTCAAATGGAGTTCCCACCTAGCTGCAGCACTGAGGGTTTGACACTGATGAGCTTGGCCTTTAAACAGGTAATTCCTCTAACAATCCACCCTGCCTGGTGGTGGGGGTGCTGGGATTCAAAGCCAGGAGGCCCAGGGCTGAAAGCAGAGGGGAGTGGCTTTATAACCCACACCTGCAGAGGCAAGAGGAAGACACGGGTGAATGCTGGTGGCCAGGTGTCCCTGGAGAGGCCTGTGCGAGGGCAGCACTTCAGGGGTAAGTATGGAAATACTGCTAGGACCCAGGAAGGCCAGAGAGAAGCCACTGGGTGTGCAATCTGTTCTAACCTGTTCGGAGATGGGCTAACAGTCAGGACTCCAGGGAATTGGGGATTTGTCTTCCATGAGGAAGGTGCTCAGCAGTAACCAAGCATAGGACAGAAAGCTAATAGGTAGGTAGGTAGGTGGCATCCAACATACTTTCTCTAAATAGTCACAATCATTAGACTTGAGGAAAACAATCCTGGGAACGGGAAGGAAGGGCCTAAGTTTACAGGAAGATCCCCATAGCTGGCATCTGATTCAGCAGACCTGGGTGTGAAATGTCTTTTTTTTTTTCAGTTGTGGTGAGACATACATAAAATTTGCCATCGTTAGAGAGGAAGAGAGCCAAAGCATAAGAGACTCTTAAAAACTGAGAACAAACTGGGGGTTGATGGGTGCGAGGGAGGGAAGGGTAGGTGATGGGTATTGAAGAGGGCATCTTTTGGGATGAGCACTGGGTGTTGTATGGAAACCAATTTGACAATAAATTTCATATATTAATAAATAAATAAATAAATAAATAAACATTAAAAAATTAAAAAATAAAATAAAAATAAAAATAAAAAAAAGAATTTGCATTTCCAAGGTGATGCTGCTAGTGTGTGCATTTCACCTGCAGAACCATTAATTCAAGTTATATGAACTATATAATATATGGAAGCCTTTAAATAGAGTAATGTATAGTTAAAAAAAAAAAAGATTTAGTATCGGGGCGCCTGGGTGGCTCTGTCAGTTGAGTGCCCAACTTCGGCTCAGGTCATGATCTCACAGTTGGTGAGTTCAAGCCCCACGTCGGGCTCTGTGCTGACAGCTCAGAACCTGGAGCCTGCTCCGGATTCTTTGTCTCCCTCTCTCTCTGCTCCTCTCCCACTCACACTCTGTCTCTATCTCTCAAAAATAAATAAATGTAAAAAAAATTAGTATTTGATTTTAGAGAAAAAAAGAGACTCTTAAAAACTGAGAACAAACTGAGGGTTGGTGGGGGGTGGAAGGGAGGGGAAAGTGGGTGACGGGCATTGAGGAGGGCACCTGTTGGGATGAGCACTGGGTGTTGTATGGAAACCAATTTGACAATAAATTTCATATTAAAATTAAAAAAAATAAATAAATATCAAAAATAAATAAATAAAATAAAAAATAAAAAAATAAAAAATTGCCATCATAACCATTTTTACAGTTCAGTGGCATTAAGTACTTTCACGTTGTTGTGCAACCACAACCACCATCCATGAAAAGCCCTTTTAAATCTTAGGATGAACACTGACTGGAATTTCAATTCTCAGATATCTACACAAGAGATCCATGTGGGATATTTACCTTAATAAGACAACCCTCATTACCTCTTCCAGGGAAGACTGCCTGACCCTGCAAAGTTCTCCAGCAATGCATTCACTGGAGATCTGCCCAGATGCAGCTCTGCAGGTCTGCTGGCTCTGCATGGAATAGCTCAGTTTACACATCAGCCAGAGCATTAAATGTCTAATATGCTGGGGCACTCAATCAGTTAAACATCCCAGTCTTGGTATCAGCTCAGATCATGATCTTATGGTTTATAGGATCAAGCCCCCATCTAGCTCTGTGCTAACAGCCCAGAGTCTGCTTGGGATTCTCTCTCTCCCTCTCTCTCTGCCCCTCCCCAGCTCACACACACTGTCTCTAAACAAAATAAACATTTAAAAAAATGTCTAATATGCTGTCAGGAAGCTTCACCATTCATCAATATGGGAAATGGCTCAAATTACCTGTAATTTACTCAACTTCTGTGGCAAACTTGCCTCACTTTGGCATTCATAAAACAAATCAAGAGAGAGGAAATCGACGGTGCCCTAGAAATAAGTAAATAGGATCGTTAGAACATAAGCAATTTCAAGATAAAGTACTGTTCAGAAGTATCCTTTTTTGTTTCTCCTCCTCCTACTGAATGGATACTCCGAAGTGAGATTTTCCAGGAAAAAGCAGGTAGAGGAGAAGCTGGGACAGAGTGAGAATGTATGGAAGCCTTGTGCCTGCATGTTGCTGGGAATATATCACCACATACTCAGCAAAGTGCTCGGCACACAATAAGTGCTCAATAAATGTATATGATTAAATGAGGGAATGACGGGGAGCCTGGGTGGCTCAGTCGGTTGAGCATCCAACTTCGGCTCAGGTCATGATCTCACGGTCTGTGGGTTCAAGCCCCGCATTGGGCTCTGTGCTGACAGCTCAGAGCCTGGAGCCTGCTTCGGATTCTGTGTCTTCCTCTCTCTCTGCCCCTCCCCTGCTCATGCTCTGTCTCTCTCTCTCTCAAAAATAAATTAACATTCAAAAAAAAATTTTTTTTAAAGATTTAAATGAGGGAATGAAGTACTGGATGCCAGAAATGGTGGGTTTCCACCAAAGAAGTGAGCACTAATGGAGTCAGAGGCCAGAGCTGCCCTGGTCAGCCCCCTCCTCACAGCTGTCCCACTTTGCTGGGACAGAGATAGCGGAGCACTCAGACACCCACAGGATCTGCAGTGATCTCTGCAGACCTACAGGGGTTTGGGGCTTTGTTTTAATTGTAGGCTATCTTCACTGGCCTACTGTCAGGCCACAGTTTTCAAGTCCACCCTAGTTGACCCTAGCTTGACCCATTGTATTATCCGAGAGCACAGCTCTTATGGTCCTGGACATATCTATCCCTCTGCACAGTCTCTGGCCTGCATATGTTCTAAGAACTTCAGATTCACAGTCTAAACACATAAAGATACCACTGTGATTCCATCCCTGCCTTTCTCAGAAGTCATTGTATCCTTGTCATGACTAGATCAGAGCCTGTTATCTCTCCTTCATAGATCATCTGTTCCCTCAGGACACAGACCCTTGATAATGGCATCCGATGACAACCAAGTGCACCATGGACCTTTGATAATTGACTCATCACTAGCTCCCTATGGCTTTCCAGATCAAGTCTCATCCGTGTTTACCCAATAGCCTACATGCTTGCTCCACTTTGGTGAGTACCACCAAACCCCTTCCCCACCCCCTCTCAGCTCTTACTTTTGTTTGTCATTTCTGTACAACACATAGTCGCTTAGTTCCCACCCTTGAAAGTCATTGCAGTGGAGGAAGATTTAAAGAGTAGAACCACTGAAGCATACAACTTAACACAGAGTGTTAGTAAATGCACCAATTACATGAAAAATTGCAGAAAGTTAGAAGTGCTATAAGGAAGTCTACATCAGTGGTCTTCAAACTTACCTGGGGCTCACCTGGAAACTATGAAGACCCAGGACAGTCCCTCCACATTAAGCCTTGGCTTACGCGCTTTACTAGCTCTCCAGGTGATTCTGGTACACAACAAGACTTGGAAAGTGCTGGTCTAAACAAAGGGCTATGTGTTCCAAGTGGAGAGAGAAAGCAAATCAAGTTGAGCAAGGGAGTATTGTTAAATGAGGCCTCCCGATGGAAAGTGTATGCACGTGTATGCCATAAATGGGTAGAATTTTGTTGGAAGAGATTTGGGCAAATCTAGGATAAGAAGCACACTGAATGGTGCATGCAAGACGGGGAAGAAAGCATAGCATATACACTGGGAAAAATAGGAGGGGAGACCCCAAGACAGCTTGAGTGAGCCACACCTGGAAGGCCCTGAGGGATTTGCACCAATTTCTCCCATCTGTGGCAACACATAACATAAAATTTACCAAGTTCACTGGCATTAGGTGCATTCACATTGTTGTGCAACCATCACCATAATCCATGCAACACATCTTTTTTTTTTTTAATGTTTAAATACTTTTGAGGGTGCGGGGAGAAGGAGGAAGACAGAGGATCTGAAGTAGGCTTTGTGCTGACAGCAGAGAGCCTGATGCAGGTCTCAGACTCACGGACCACAAGATCATGACCGGAGTCAAATGCCTTAACTGGCATTTGACTGGGTGCCTGAGCCACCCAGGCATGTCCATGCAATGCATCTTTGAATCTCAGAGTGAGCACTGAGTGTAGATTCCCAGTAGGGAGTTACTAAAAACTGGGCTCATGGAAACTCCAGAAGCACTGCATGGCATGGACTGGGGCAAAGAGACCAGTCCAAAGGCTATTGCTTGACAAGCACTTTTCTGATCAGCACTTTGGTCTCCTGAGTTCATAACCGATAGCGGTTATCACCCCTTGTAAATTAATTTAGATGGCATTCTGGCCATATGGTCAGCCTTGAAACTATTTTTTCAGAATCTTATCAAAACTGGATTTTAAGTTCCTGAGATGGTAAATCTGAGGACCGGACCCTGACCCATGGGGCCCCCATCGTAGCACAGGCACCACGTAGACAGACAGTGTTTGTCACATGGCACTGTGATATCTATACAGCACCCTACAGAAATCTGCAAAACTACAGAAATCAGCTATTTTTCCAGATGATTTTCCACACTTCCCAGCAGCCAAGCTTACACAGGCCAAAGCTGTTTAATTCTCAGATGTTTTAACTTTTCTTATTAAAATTATAGTTAATAAAATTATAGTTAAAAAGTTATGTTCAGAGGAGGCAGAAAACAAGACGATACTCTAGGGAGTTTTGTTATTTAAAAAAAACAAAATAAGGGGCACTGGGTGGCCCAGTTGGTTAAGCGTCTGACTCTTGATAGTGGCTCAGGTTATGGTCTCATGGTTTTTGGGTCAAGCCCCACAATGAGTTCTGGGCTGACAACATGGAGCCTTCTTGGGATTCTCTTTCTTCTCTCTCTCTCTCTCTCTCTCTCTCAAAATAGATAAACTTAAAGAAACAAACAACCTTTACCTGTCCTTATATCTCTTTTGCTATTAACACACCTCTCCTCTAATAAGCTATTTTGGACTCTTTTAGTTAAAAAAAAAAATCAGAGCAAACAGAAGCATTTGACTTATTTACATAGGCAAAAGCTGACACTAGATCAAGCAAGAGCTGGGACGCAATAAATGAGATTTTGTTTGTAAGGTAAACATGAATCTAGAGAATGGACAGCATTCAGAAGAGGCAGTTAATAAAAATGCCAGGCTAACAGATGAAAACTTCTCTAGTGTTCTAAAATGAAAATCACAACTTTCCTCAGATGTTGCAACTGCTATTTTGGGGTGCTGTCATCACCTTGGCAAGAGCACACGTGGACGGTTCCAGCAGGAGCTCCGAGACTGCTTCAGCTCGCAGGACCACAGAGAGTTTTCCACCTAAAACCAACCAGAGAAACCAGCTGCAGGTGAGTGAGGCAGGATGCTGGGGCTGCAGAAGCAGCGTGGGGACTCATTTCCTGTTCCATGTTCACTGACTTTAAAAATGATTTCTGAAGAAATCACTTAACATGACTTTACCCTAGCTGAAAGATTTTAGATAACAAGGTGCCTTTAAAAACAAAACAAAGTCCCTTTAGAGAATGTTTCATCTAAATCAGGACTCAGAAATGCAGGACACTTGTCTTTTAGAAGAATAAAAGCAGGGCAGGCTGGGTGGCTCTTCCTGAAATTAAGAGTCTCTTGATTTCGTCTCAGGTCATGATCCTGGGGTGGTGGGATCCAGCCCTGTGTTGGGCTCCACACTGAGCATGGAGCCTGCTTGGGATTCTCTTTCTCTCTCCTTCTGCCCCTCTCCCTCACTCTTTCTCTTCTCTCTTAAAATAAAACAAAATAATAAACACACACACACACACACACAAAGAATAAAAGCAATTACCCTGCCCTGCCCCTCCAGTGTAGAAGGTGGTGAGGTGAGAACTGCTTCCTCACTTTGTTTGTTTAACATTTTCTGCTGTTACCCCGTCCTTATTCATTGTCCTGAACATCAGTTCAGCCCCTCCTGTGCACGGAGGGGAAAACGAAGGAACTATAAACACCTGTAGCGTGTACCCACTTGATTTGATACTTGATTACCTGCAGTGGTGCTCAGCAGTTGTGTGCGTCCAAATCCCCTGTGTGCTTGTCAGCAGACTGGGGCGGGCTCTGCAACAGTGCACTTTAACAAGCTTCCCAGGTGCTCCTGACCCTCGTCCTCAGACCACCACTTGAGAAACACGGCTGCGGAGGAGGGATTCCTCAGCCGTTTGTATTGCCAACTGACTCTTTCATGCGCCTGAGTCTTTATCTCCCCCTGGATTGTGTGCTCGCTGAGGAGCAAAATTTAAAACATTAATCACTCCAGATAGCAACTTCAGCACTGGGTGCATAGCAGACCTGTGGTTTGGAAACGCTAAACGAAAACCAAATAAAATCAGAGTTTGAGAGTTAAACTGTAAGGCTGTGTGCTGACAATGAAACCACCACTAACAACGACAAAAGTGGTTTTTTGTTTTTTTTTTGTAGTTATCTTTATACCCAACGTGGGGCTTGAACTCATGACCCAGATATCAAGAGTCGCAAGCTTTTCCAACTAAGCCAGAAACAGGTGCCCCAAAAGGGGCTTATTTTGATAAACGTGGTAGAACTTTGAAATCTCCTAAGCAGGGAATTTCACTTAGAGACATTTAGTCCTCATTCTGATAAGATAACGCTATTTTCTAGTTACTCAAATGATTGTCCCTGATGGATCCATTTCACCTTTCACCGATTTCTATTCTTCATTCTATCGTCACATCAGCACACATGGAACATAAGTTCCCAGCTTGTGCTTAACATCTTAAAATGTACAATCATCTGTAGGCCAAAGAAATGAAATAAGAGTACAGTTAATCCCTAAATAGAATGAACTCACAGATTATTTTTTTTTAATTTTTTAATGTTTATTCATTTTGAGAGAGAGAGAAAGAGAGAGAAAGTGTGTGAGCATGAGTGGGAGAGGGGAAGATTGAGAAGGAGACACAGAATCCAAAGCAGGCTCCAGGCTCTGAGATGTCAGCACAGAGCCTGATGTGGGGCTCAAACTCACAAACCGTGAGATCATGACCTGAGCCAAAGTTAGATGCCCAACCGACTGAACCAGCCAGGCACCCCATAGATAATTTCTAATTGACTCTGCAAGCTGCTTTTAGAATTATAGTGAACAAATGTACTTGAAGTTCTAGAAATTCTCATGGTTCCCAACCTATTGCCAGTGCAAGCATAAACTATACTTTTTAACATACTGTCAAATGCAGATTACTCAAAACCATATTCTCACGTGAAGCTTGCAGTTCATGTTTTCTATGGAACTGAAAGGGGGATAATTGCTCTGCTTTAGGAAAATTTATCTTGCATTTTTTTGTTGGAAATAATTAAACAGGTGTTCATATGTCTATGAACTCAAAGACATGAACAGGTGTTCATGTGTCTAGCTCAAAACTGGTATTTGCTGTGGGTTGAGAATGAACTGTTGTAAGCCTGTGTAGAAAACCACTGCACAGCATTGTGTAAATTCTTGTCCCTCCTATGCATTGCTTGACCTCACTAAAGGATAAGCTCACCTGTTTCCACCATAAAGGGAAGTTGTTCCACTAAAAACCGTTGCGGCTGTTTATAAAAAAAAAAAAATAGCCCCCTTTCCTCTTGCTCCTTCCCTTTTTGCCTCAAATACTCCAATAAAAGTAATCTGGCCAATATTGAACTGCCAATATCAATGCTTCAAGCTACTACTACTGCTTGGGCAGGCAGGTAATACTGGTGTCACCCTGGGTTGTGTCTCAGTGTTGTGCAAGTGGGGGATGTTGTGTGCAATTCTACTCTTCCCACAAGAGGAATGTTCCCACTCTCCCAGCCTCCAACTCTCTGCCCGAATCCTCTCTTCTACTGAATCCTCCCCACTGGCAGCACATTGAACACATAAACAGGAGGTTTATAATAACAGATATAGAAAGATTAGAAAAGAAGAAAAGAATTTTTCAAAAATTTTGGTAAATATATATATATATATATATATATATTTACCAAAATTTACCCTTAAAAATTTTAAGTGTACAGTTTTATGGCATTAAGTACATTCACATTGTCGTGCAGCTGTCACCACCATCCATCTTCAGAACTTTTTCAACATCCTAAACTGAAACTCTATATTCACTGAGCAGGAATTCCCCATTCCCCAGACCTCCTAACCCCTGGTAACTACTATTCTAGTTCCTGTCTCTGTGAATTTCATTATTGTAGGTCCTTCATGTAGGTGGAATCATACAATGTGTGTCCTTTTGTGACTGGCTTATTTCACTTAGCATAATGTCTTCAGGGTTCATCTATGTTATAGCAGGTGTCAGAATTTCATTTCTTTTTAAGGCTGAATAATATTCCATTGTATAAATAGCACATTTTGTTTATCCATTCACCCATCCATGGACATTTGGGTTACTTCCACCTTTCAGCTATGTAAATAACACTGCTATGAACATAGGTATAGTATAGATACCTGTTCAAGTCCCTGCTTTCAATTCTTTTATATATGTACACCCACGCGCTAGATGATAGAGTAATTTTATGTTTAATTTCTTGAGGAACTGCCACACTCTTTTCCATAAGGGCTACACCATTTCACAGTCCTGCCTGCAATGCATAAAGATTACAATTTCTCTATATCTCTACCAACACCTGTGATTTTCTGCTTTTTAAAATAATAACTATTCTTATGGGTGTGAAGTGCTATCTTGTTGTGGTTTTCATTTGCTCTACACAATGATTGAGCATCCTTAATAATTGAGTTAATCTTTGTATATGGTACAAGGTAAGAGTCTAACTTTGTTCCTTTGCATGCAGATATTCACTTCTCCCAGGAACACTTGTTGAAAAGACTCTTTTCCCCACTGAAAGGTCTTCACACTCTTGTAGAAAATTATTTGACCATTTGGTAAGGGTTTATTTGTGGGCTTTCTATTTTATTCCATTGGTGTATATGTCCATCCTTAAGCTAGTACCACACTATTTTGATTATTAGAGCTTTGTAGTAAGTTTTGAAATCAGGAAGTGTGAGTCTGCCAACTTTGTTCTTTTTCAAGAATGTTTTGGTTATTTGGGGTCCCTTGAGATTCCATATGTATTTAAGGATGGATTTTTCTATTTTTGCAAAAACTGTCACTAGGATTTTGATAGGGATTTCAATGAATCTGTAGACTGCTTTGGGTAGTACTGGAATTTCAACAATATTAAGTTTTCCGATCCATGAACAAAGGATAACTTTCCAGTTATTTTTGTTTCCTTTACCTTCTTTCAGCAATGTTCTAAAGTTTTCAGTGCACAAGTCTTTTGTGTCCTTGGTTAAGTTCAGAAAAGAACTTTTAAAAACTACTTATTAGAGTGAGCAGAACTCCCAGTCGTTAAGTGTGAGCCGTGTATGGTGACTTCTTTACAAAGAGTGCAGTATGGAAAGGAGGAAAAAATAATAACTTTACAGTGGAGATACCTGAAAAACACAACCTCAACCAGGTGATCAAGGTCAATATTAACAGTATAAATCACAGTGATAGTCTGTATCCTTGATATATGATGAAAATAAGACTTTATTCTGTAATCTTCCTCCCTAAAACCCATAATCTCAACCTATTCATGAGAGAAACATCAGACAAACCCCAATAGAATTTGCAGTCACAAACGATGACATATTAAATTATTCCATTCATATGAAATGTTCAGAACAGGGAAATCTAGAGATACAGGAAGTTAATTAGCAGATGCTTAGGACTGAGATGGGAGAGGAGAATGGAGATAGTAAGATGATAGTTCCAGCCCCATGCTGGGTATAGAGACTACTTAAAAATAAAATCTTTATACATATTCACAAAGCTGTATGACCATATCTACTAATTCCAAAACATTTTCATCACCAAAAAAGAAATTCCTTGGGGCGCCTGGGTGGCTCAGTTGGTTGAGCGCCAGACTTCAGCTCAGGTCACGATCTCATGGTTCATGGGTTCAAGCCCCTCATCGGGCTCTGTGCTGACAGCTCAGAGCCTGGAGCTTGCTTTGGATTCTGTGTCTCCCTCTCTCTGCCCCTCTACCACTCACACTCCGTCTCTCTCTCTCTCAAAAATAAATAAACATTAAAAAAATGTTTAAAATAAATTCATTATCCATTAGCTGTCACTTCCTGTTCTCTTTTCTAGCCCTAGATATAGCCTATCTACTGTAGTGTCTCTATGCCTCTTCTGGAGATTTAATATAAATGAAATCATATAATATGTGGTCTTTTCTGATTGGCTGCTTTCACTTAGTTTAATGTCTTCAAGGTATATTCATGTTGTGGTACATATCATTTCTTTTTGGGTAAATAATATTCCATTGTATGTATATGCCACATGTTGTTTATCCATCAAATGAGGGACATTAGGGTTGTTTCCACTTTGGGTTATTATAAAAAATGTTGCTATGAATGTTTGTGATAAGCTTTCTTCCAGACATTTGTTTTCATTTCTCTCAGACATACTCCTAGAAGAGAAATTGTTGAATCATAGGTAACTCTAAAGTTTATCTGTTTCAAGGGGTTCCTGACTAGCTCAGTTGGTAGAGCATGCAACTCTTGATCTGGGGAGTTCACTTTGTGAACTCACAAAGTGAGTTCAAGCCCCATGCTGAGTATAGAGATTACTTAAAAATAAAATTTTAAAAAAATAAATCAAAAAATAAAGTTTATCTGTTTGAGAAACTACCGGAGTGTTTCCCAAAATGGCTTCACCATCATTCATTCCCACCAGTGGTATGGGTCCCAGTTTCTCTACATCATTGCCAACACTTGTTATTGTTTGTTTTGTTTTTATTACAGCCATCCTGGTTGACATGAGGTGGTATTCTGTTTTAATTGTTGGATTCAGAGGTCACTCCATGGGCATTTTTATAGAATTTTGTGCTTTTTTTTTTTTTTAAAAAAAAAGCAGTTCAGTAATTTTTTATAGTATTTTGCTTTTAACCAACTCATGTTATACAACTGTTTTGTGTATATTAGGTGATATATTTGAAAAAGAACAATAAGGCTATGGGATTGGACTAAAAAAGGAGTGGAAAATAAGAGAAAGAGAGAAAGAAGGAAAACCACCTGTTGGAATAAGAAGGAGACTGAAAAAATAATTTACTTTGTGTCCTGCATTATATTGGGGTAGATAATCTAGTGATATTGATGAAACACAAAATGAAGGATGAGAGGAATGAGCAGAAAAGGAAAATATGAGCTCAAAAAAGAAAGTGTTTAGTAACCTGATGAAACTTAAGAATGGAATCTACAGACATTTTAATAAACATGTATATCTACTTTATAATCAAAATAATTCTAGGGAGTCTGTCCTGAAAACAAGATAGATTTTCCTTTGTTTGAGATGGACCAAGTTCAATCTTGCCTTCTTTCAAAGTTCATTTACCCAGCACTTCTTCAGTAGAATTACAGCCAACAAATATTTACGTGCTCACTTGCCCCCAAGACAGGCTTTCCAAAGAATGCAGTTTCAAATTCAGCCTCTCCTCATCTCCTACCCTCTACCGAGAGCTCACTAAACTGACTGTGGCTTCTCACTGTCTCCATGCAGGGGCTTTAACCTCTTCCTGGAATCCTCTTTTCTAATCCATTTGCTTGCTCCCTCCCTTGGCTTTCCTGAGGACAGTCTTCCTGACACCCCTATCTGAACCAGCTCCCTCCACACTCATACTCTTTCTTCCCTTGCCCTGCTTTCATTTTTAACATAGAAAAATGTTTAATCTCTCTATAATCAAATACGTGCCAGTGAGGCATATAAGGAGATAATAGTTTTCAGCTGTCAAATTACCAATAACAAAATGATTATATCATTGAAGACAGGCTGAGTAGGGTCAGAAAAATTTTATAACTGTTGGTATACACTATTACAGTGTTTCTGGAAAATAATTTAGCAACATGCTTTAAAGTCTTAAAGAATGCACACTTTTTGAACAAGTGATTTCAATTCTAAGAATCAGAAAGAATTTATTGAATGGAAGGTAGACAAAGATTTATATATAGGAATGTTCATTGCAATGTATTTTGTAATGTGAAAATTAAACTTACATATATATGACATATATAAGTGAGAGAAATATTTAAAACTCTATGATCCGTTCATAGGTGGATTTTATATTTATTTTTAATAAAATGAGAATGTACTCATAAAATATCTAAAGTTTAAAAAGTAGAATATACAAGTATGCATTGTTATATACTATGTATACAAATATACATAGAGTATATAATAAAAAACAGAAAGCATATATAATCCAAAACTGGTTCTTAAAATTGGTATACCTCAGATTCGCCTAGGAATTTATTAAAATCACAAATGTACTCATCCTGCGTAAACCTACTGAATCAGAACCTCAATTACTTATGAAGCAGGAATATGGACAATTGCAATTACTCTCTCCTCACTACCAATCAGTGTATCGTTATTTTATCTTTGTAGTTGTCTTCTCTGCTGGAATGTAAACTTCAGCTAGAATGCATAACTTGCTTTGCATGAGAAAAGGGGGAGACTGAGGGAAGACTGGCAATCCTGAAGCCTTGGAGAGGCAGGGAGGCAGGAATGGAGTAGGAAGGACAGAAAGATACTCTCACAGACTCGAGACTGGAGAAGGGGTGCTTAAAAGACATTTTTCAAAGGAAATGCTGGAACTATGCAATATAAACCACCCTGCTTCTCTCCACGGGAGTATCTTCAATACAGTATTAATTTCTCACCAATGAATACAAAAGACAAGACTACTGAAGAGGAAGAAATGCCAAGTCCTGCTTTAAGGAGGAAGGGAGAAGGTGGGTCAGCTATCAGGGTTGTGTGTACTTACCTTGAGAAGCATATTTTTCATGGTAAATCTCATAGGCTTTTCTGTGGGCATCAGTGAGGGTCTGGAGATGTGAAGGTCTTGATTCCTGGTGTGGAAACTCTTTTATCACCTCCTCCAAGTCACTAAACGTGAACCAGATCTTAACCAGGTCCCCAAAGGAGTGGAAGGCAAATGTGGCATAGTCCGCAAAGAGATCAGCAAAGACTTCTCTTCTCTGGACCGTGCTGGCAGGAAGGGTCTGGTGATGCAGAACAACCAGGGGCTGAAGCTGTGCAGTCTTGAGAGTCTCAAGGAGTTGCCGGTAGCACTGCACTGTTTTGCTGTCTGGGTTCTTGGAGCTTCCTGTTGGGAGAAGTTGTGCCCATGGAAGAAATACTTTGTAATGGGTGATCTTACTGGCACGAACACTATTAAAGAACTTCGGCAGGAAAGCGGGCAGTGGTTGGCGACAAACATAAATGCTTCTGTCCTCTGCTGCAAAATTAGAACGCTGGTTTCCCAGTGGATCACTCAGGTTGTATAGCAAGTCATTGGTGAGAGGACCAGCAGCTGAAATGAATTTTCTATCAGATTCCCAATCTAACCCCCAGCACGAAAAGCTCAGGAGGACAATAAAGACTGAATTCCAGGCCAGCTCCATTTTCAAGGACCTGTTAGGAAGTACATGGAATCGTTACTTTATAACAACAGCCAGGTTGTAAAATGCTAAGTGATTATTAACAGTTAATATTTAACTGCGTTATCTGTGATAATGAAATCAGTACATGGCTTACCAGTGTAATATCAAAAATTTAAAGACCATAAGAGATAACACAAAGACCTCAAACATTTCGCACAATTTAAGCAGATGAACCTGGAAAGTGTCTGAAGGAAAAAGTTCTCCGTGTTTTTTTTTATTAATTTCAAATTATTTTAAAATTTGTTTACACACAAAAAACTCATTTACATAACAGAACAAAGATTGCATCCCTTGCCAAACCTTTTTCCCCCTTAAAAATATATAAGTAAATGATGAACACATTGTGTAAAAGATTCAAATGTAAAAGCGTAAAAGACAAACCTGCAAATTCCTCTTCCCCAACTCCCCTCACCTTCCTTGGGTAAGCACTGTAAACACTGTGTTTCCTTCCAGTTTTCTTTTTTTATGTAGCTGAATGGTTATGCAGGTTTAAATCTTGTGAAAGTTACTTAATTTTTCTGTGCCTCTGTTTCCTCATTGGTAACAATGATGAGTAGATAAATTGTGAGAATTAAAAGAGATCATTCTTCAGTGTGTTTGGAACAGTGCAACTCAACGAACACTACATATACACAAATGCCAACATTCATAAGTGTATAACATTTTAAACATATAATTTAACATATATGGGATTATACTTTATGTATTGTTCCTCAGATTTCTTTTTTCCACTTAACAGTTCTCAGAGTTGTGTCTATATCAGAAAATATAGACCTGCTTCTTTTTTTTTTTAATTTTTTTAATGTTTTTATTTATTTTTGAGACAGAGAGAGACAGAGCATGAATGGGGGAGGGTCAGAGAGAGGGAGACACAGAATCTGAAACGGGCTCCAGGCTCTGAGCTGTCAGCACAGAGCCCAACGCGGGGCTCGAACCCACCGACTGCGAGATCATGCAACCGACTGAGCCACCCAGGCGCCCCTAGACCCGCTTCTTTTTAACAGATGCATAGTATGCCCCATAAGGATGTACCCTAATTGAACCTCTCATATATCGAGTACTGGTTGATTCTTAATTGTAATGTGTTGTAAATGAATCTTTGTCTACACGTATGACCATTTCTTTAAGACAGAGTCTTGGAAATTAAGTTCCTGACTCAGTGTTATACTACTATTTAGAATTTTGATTGAAACCCAAATAGTTATCCAAAATAGGCTTCATCAAATTTAAATCCTACCTAAAGTTTAGAGGTGTGCCTAAATCTGTGTTTTGCTAATACCTGTCATAAAACTTCACATTTTTGACACTTTGAAAAATGAAAATATTATCTCCTTGTCAATTTTTAATTTTTCTGCTTAAAAGGAATAGTTAGCTATTCATGTTATATCATATATGTGTGGTTTATTTCTGGGCTGTTTTGTTCCATTGATCTATGTGTCTGTTTTTATGCCAATGCCATACTATTTTGCTTGCTACAGCTTCATAATATAGTCTGAAATCAGGGAGTGTGATACCTTGGGCTTTGTTTTTCCCTCAAGATTGCTTTAGCTATTCAGGGCCTTTTGTGGTTGCATACACATTTTAGAATTGTTCGTTCTATTTCTATGGAAAATGCCATTGGAATTTTGATAGGGATTACATTAAATCCATAGATTGCTTTGGGTAGTATGGACATTTTAACAATGTCAATTCTTCCAATTCATGAGTGTGGAATATCTTCCCATTTATTTGTATCTTCTTCAATTTACTTCATCAGTGTCTTATGGTTGTCAGTGTACACATCCCTGATTATATTTATTCCCTAGGTATTTTAATCTAGGTATTGCATTTGATACAATTGTAAGTAGAGTTTTCTTAATTTCTCTTTCTGATAGCTCATTATTAATGTATAGAAATGCAACACATTTTTATATATTGATTTTGTATCCTGCAAGTTTGCTGAATTTGTGGATTCCTTCCAACAGTTTTTTGGTGGAGTCTTTAGAGTTTTCTATATATGATATATCATCTGCGAATAGTGACAGTTTTATACTTTTCTTTCTGATTTGGATGCCTTTTGTTTCTTTTTCTTGACTAATTGCTCTGGCCAAAGCTTCTAATACGTTATTGAATAAAAGTGGTGAAAGTATACATTCTTGTCTTGTTGCTGACATTAGAGGAAAAGCTTCCAGCTTCTCACCATTTGAGTATGATGTTACCTGTGGGCTTGTTGTATATGGTCTCTATTTGTTGAGGTATGTTCCCTTTGTACCCACTTTTGTTGGGGTTTAGTCATAAATGGATGTTGAATTTTGTCAAATTTTTTTTTTCTACATCTACTGAGGTGATCATATGATTTTTGTCCTTCATTTTGTTAATGTGGTATATCACATTGATTTGTAGATGTTGGACTATCCTTGAATCCCTGGAACAAATCCCAGTTGATCATGGTGTATAATCCTTTTAATGTATTGTTGAATTTGGTATACTAATATTAAGGATTTTCATATCAATGTTCATAAGAGACATTGGCCTATAATTTTTTCTTTTAGTGACTTTGTCTGATATTGGTATTAGGTTAATGCTGGCCTTATAAAACAAGTTTATAAGTGTTCCCTCCTCTTCCATTTTTTGGAAGAATTGGAGGGTTGGTATTAATCTTCTTTAAATGGTTGGTAGAATTCATCATTGAAGCCATTTAATCCTGGACTTTTGTTTTTTGGGAGGTTTTTGATTATTGATTCAGATCCCTTACTAGTAATTGGTCTGTTCAGACTTTTTCTTTATGACTCAGTCTTGGTAAGTTGTATATTTCTAGGAATTTATTTCTTCTAGGTTGTTCTACTTGTGTACAATTGCTCATAGTAGTCTCTTATGATGCTTTGTATTTCTGTGGTATCTGTGGTAACGTCACCTCTTTCCTTTGGATTTGAAGTCCTCTTTTTTCTTGGTGAGTCCAGTTAAAGGTTTGTCATTTTTTTCTTTTCAAAAAACCAGCTCTGTTTCTTTGAGCTTTTCTTCTATTGTCATTTTAGTCTTTATTTTATGTCCTCTGTTATTTTCGTCCTTCTACTAACATTTGTTCTTTTCTAGTTCTTTGAGATGTAAAGTTAGGCTTTCCTTTTTTTGTTTTTTGAGAGAGCACGTGTGAGCAGCGAGGGGGAGAGAAAGAATCCCAAGCAGGCTCCACACTGTCAGCGTGGAGCCCTATGTGAAGCTCAAACTCACTAACTGTGAGATCACGACTTGGGCCCAAATCAAGAGTCAGACACTTAAACTATTGAGCCACCCAGGCGCCCCTAAAGTTAGCTTGTTTTTCCTGAGATGTTTGTTTCTTAATGTAGCTATTTATCCCTTTAAAGTTCCCTCTTAGGGAGCACCTGGCTGGCTCAACTGGAAGTATGGGCCACTTTTGATTTCGGGGTCATGAGTTCAAGCCCCACATTGGGTGTAGAGATTACTTATATAAATAAAACTTAAAAAGTTCCCTCCAAGAACTGCTTTTGCTGGGGTGCTTGGGTGGCTCAGTTGGTTAAGCACTGGACCCCTGTTTTTGGCTCAGGTCATGATCTCACAGTTCATGAGTTCAAGTTCCACGTAGGGGTCTGAACTGACAGTGTGGAGCCTGCTTGGGATCTCTCCCTCTCTCTGCCCCTCTCCTGCTCACGCTCTTGTTCAAAAATAAACATTAAAAAACAAACAAACCCTGCTTTCCTGCATCCCATAAATTTTTGTATGTTGTATTCCCGTTTTCATTTGTCTCAAGATACTTTAGAATTTATTTTTTCTTTGAAACTAGTTGTTTGGTAGCAATCTCCATATACTTGTTGATTTCCCAGTTCCCTTTTGTAACTGATTTCTAGTTTCACACCATATTATGGTCGGAAAAGATATTTATTTCAATCTCAAATTTATTAAGACTTATTTTGTGGTGTAACATATCTACCCTGGAGAATGTTCCCTGTGTGCTTAAGAATGTGTTCTGTTGGGGCGCCTGGGTGGCTCAGTCGGTTAAGCGTCTGACTTTGTCTCAGGTCATGATCTCGCGGTCCGTGAGTTCGAGCCCTGCGTCGGGCTCTGGGCTGATGGCTCAGAGCCTGGAGCCTGCTTCCGATTCTGTGTCTCCCTCTCTCTCTGACCCTCCCCCGTTCATGCTCTCTGTCTCAAAAATAAATAAACTTTAAAAAAAATTAAAAAAAAAAGAATGTGTTGTTACTTTTAGATAGAATGTCCTGTCCTGTATATGCTTGGTAACTCCACTTGGTCTAATGTTATAGTCAGTGCTTCCTGGGGTGCCTGGGTGGCTCAGTTTGCAAAGCATCAGACTCTTAATTTTGGCTCAGGACATGATCTCACGATTTGTGAGATTGAGCCCTGCATTGGGCTCTGTGTTGATAGCGCAGAGACCTGCTTGGGATTCTCTCTGCCCCTCCCCTGCTCATATCCTCTCTCTCAAAATAAATATACTTAAAAATATCCTAAAGTCATTGTTTCCTTATTGATATTTTGTCTGGATTATCTATTCATTGATCACAATAGGTACTGAAGTCTCCTACTATTATTGTACTTCTATTTCTCCCTGTAGGGAGTTAATACTGTCTTTTTATATTTAGGTATTCCTATAGCTGTATTTGCACATTTTCTTCTCCATGTGTCGTATAGATATTTCCATTTCAAACATACAGGTTTAGTTTTGTTTGTATATCCTACAATATAGTTGTACCACAACTTATGTAGTCATTTCCTTATTGATGGACATCTGTTGGAATTTTGTGGAAAACACATTAAGTTTATAGATAAGCTAACAAATGACAACATTCAAGTCTTCCCATTCAGAAACATGTTACATCTATCCACTTACTAAACACTTGTCTAATTTTCTTCATAAGGATCTTATACATGCTCCATCATCCATTAGCCACTTCATCACCTCCCTGACAAGTAACATGTAGAAGAAAAGGGCATGTGGAATGTGTGGAAATATAAACACACTTATTCAGATATGCAAAAACTTAGGACTTCATTTGCAGTAAGGCCCTCCCTCACCTTGCTCTGGAGCCCCTACTCAAATGGCAAAATTGGGAAGAGGAGAGATTAACCAAAAAAGAACTCCTCTTTCCTAGGCTTCGAATTTCCCTTTGGGTAAATATTGATAAAATTAAAGTTCAAATTCCTGTCAGGCTATTTCTTTCAGGTCCTCTCCATCCCATTTTATCATGTTGGGAGTCAGTGCAGAGGGGCTTGCTGTCTCCTGGGTTTTCACTAGAATATTCTTCCTTTCGCCTATTACTGAATGTCCTATTTGTGCCTTATACTAGCATCTCCTAACTGCCTCAACAGGGAGTTTGAGATCCTGTACCCTGAGGTTTCCTCTTCCCAATAGCTTCACCTACCCTCATTAATTAGAAACATACTTTTGACAGAGGAATTTACAGTCTGCATCTGCTAATTATGCAACTTCTTCACTTGATCTTAGCCAAAAGGCCGAGAAGTGATAACTGTGCACTTCTTTATTCATTTCCAGTCCTCTTCACCCTGTTGTTTTCAAGCCATTGGACAGTGAAGTTATTATTGATGAACTCACATACAAAATACAAACATTCCCTGACCCTAAAGGCCCCCAAATGCCTAACTGTTGTTAAAAGGTACAGCAGAAACTGCTACATCATGAACATGCTGATGATGAAGACGTTTATAAAGTTTATTGTACTATCTTAAAAAACAAAACAGAATTGGAATTAATCTTGGAAGGTAATTTCCAAAGCCCCTTAGCCTTTATATGAATTCTAATAAGGACTCCTCATAGTAACCTAATCCTAGAGGCTTATAATGCCACACACTTCCACCCACCTGCCCCACAGTAAGCAAACTGGGAAAAAGACTCATGTTAAGCATAGCTGCGCCCCCATAAATCAAGTTTGAACTGTGTGGGTACATTTATACATGGATTTTTCCAATAAATATATTGGAAAAATTTCCAGAGATCTGCAAGAAATTTCAAAAAACTTGTAGACAAATCTTGTAGTCTAGAAATACTGAAAAAATTAAGAAAAAGGTATTAAAAATACAATATATAATACATATAACATACAAAATATGTGTTAATCAACTGTATATTATCAGTAAGGCTTCCAGTCAACAGTAGGCAATGTTAGTGGTTAAGTTTTGCGGAAGCCAAAAGTTATACACAGATTTTTGACTGCATGGGGGAACTGGTGCCACCAACCTCCATGTTGTTCAAGGGTCAAATGCAGATGAAAGCAATAATTAGAGTAGGGTGGAAATAAAAATGGACAACTGCAGAACACATTATTTTATTTTGACAAAGAAAAGCAGTAGTTGGCAATTGTAAAAAGTTACCTCTCCAGTAAGATACTATATACCATAAAAATAACAGACCTTTTTCTATACATGAAAACAAGGCCTCAGTTACAGAAAGCACACATCATTGGGTTCCAACTTCATTTAGACAAGCACGCTAAACAATGTGCTAAAGCTTGTGTTAATATAAAAGCATATTACAGGAACGTGACATACAGGACCACCAACTAGGTTCTTATTCCTCAAAACAAATCTTCCTGAAGCCTTGTTCCCAGAAACATGTCTCTTGCTAGTAGAGCTACATCCAGACTCTAGGCCGGAAGGTAGGGGCCAGTTTTTCTGGTTACTTTCAATATCTTAATCTTCAAGCAAGTAATTAGGGTTAACTACTAAGTAGGGATCCTCTTCATAGCTCTCACTTCCTTCTGTAGAGCCTTTCAGTCCAGCTTGGGTGAGCTCAATCAGAACATGATCCTGTGAAACACAAAGATTTGTCCTGAGGTCTCCAGCAGTAGTGTAAAAATGCCCCATCCACATAATTTGACACTTCTGAGGATTTGCAACTAGCATTTTCTTCCATTTCTCCTTCATAAACTCTCAGAGAAAGGACTATACCTTAAAATCTTTACCAAGTTTTGCTACACCCCTTTCCCATTAGGATACAGATCTTTTATAACATAAATCTCTTTTGAAAAATTACAAAATACATAGGCAAGCTCAATGTTGTGATTTTAGTAAGGTTTCCTGGCATACTACATCTTGTAAATATGATTTCAAAAAAGACAAAATACATGAATTTTAAGGTTATGCAATTGTGTAAAATCCTGATAAATATGGTTATCATTCTGTTTATCACTCTGATAAGTGTTCTAATTTCATTTAGTATAAATTTTTAGTTACTAGCCACTAACTCTTTCATATACCACCCGTTCATAATTCAGTTAGAGGTATAATCTAAAGATAATTAACATGGAAAAATGTTCACTCTGAGCTAATAAAAAAAAGTAGAACATGCCACATAGCTTAAATGTACCTGTAAGTTGATCTAAAATACCCACAAATGAGAGGAACTCCTAGCCAAGCCCATATAGAACTCAGGAAATAGTGTTTGATCTTAAGAAGGTAGAAATGTCCTATAGTATGAGCACTACTGCCATCAAGAGGGACTGGACACTTTTAAGATCTCACTTTATGTACTAACAAGCCCTTACAGGAAGAACACTTGATCAGCACAGTGTAATTTCTCTAGTCTTTTGTAAATGAGCTAGCTAGCTCAGGTGGTGTCAAACTTAAAAAGGTAGCTCCAGTTTAGATCAGCTAATTTTACCAAATGTCCCAAAGTAGACTTGTAGTGTGGGTCAATTTATCTTACACTGATCCCAGAAGGCATTAGGAAGGGAAGGGCTGGCCTGGTGCAAACACTGCCCAGCACTAGAAAGACAACTGAATGTTTACCACCCCAATTCAGATTTTCATAGATATTATACCACCTAATCATACACTCATCTACTCACACAAGTAAAGGGTTTTTCAGATGATACAATCCTGATAATGTGACACTCATAATATTTATAGAGTGAACACTGTAAAGTGAGCTACAGGGCAATTGAATCTGCCACTTAAACATAAAAATTCAATCACTCATCAAATATTTGATCTATGTGCCAGGCACCACTACAGGTCTTGGAGGTAGAATGATCAATAAAACAAAGTCCCTGGCCTCCTGGTGCTTGCATTCTAGTAAGTCAAACTGAAAACCTAGTGCCAGGCAATGATAAGCACTATGAAGTAACACAAAGCAGGGTTAGGGAGTGATAGCAAGAAGGAGGCTCTTATTATTATTTTTTTAATGTTTATTTATTTTAGAAGGGGTGGAGGGGGACAGGAGGGAGAGAGAGGGAGAAAGAAGATCTGAAGTGCTGATAGTGCAGAGCCTGACGTGAAGCTCAAACCCACGAACTGTGAGATCATGACCCGAGCTGAAGTCGGATACTTAACTGACTGAGCCACCCAGGTGCTCCAGGAGGCTCTTATTTTGACAGGTTAGGCAAGAACCACCTCTTTGAGAAGGTAACATTTGAGCAGACACCAGAATGAAAGAGGGAACCTAGGTAAAGAGACAAAGGACAAGTGCGAAGGTCCTCATGTTTGGTGTGTCTCTGGAATAGTGACAAGGCCAGTATCACTGAATAGCAACATGAAGAGTCCTATGCAAGAAGGTGAAGAGGTATACACCTAAGGAGGGGTTTGGTTGTAGAGGTTCTGCAGGCCATGTTATGGAGACTGGAAGGAAGAACTGGAAGGTAGGGCATGAAACGTTTTGATTTGTTAAAAGATCTGTCTGGCTGCTGGACAGAGAGCTAGTAAAAAGGGGGACAGTTAGGAGGCTCCTGTGAAAGTTCAGGCATAGTAGCTTGAGTAAATGTGAAGGCGGTGAGAATAGAACACAGAATATATACACTGAAGGCAGGGCTCACAGGATTTGCTGCTTAAAGGAGTGGCTATGAGGGAAAACTGGCATCATGGATGATTCTAACGTGTTTGGCTTAGAACAACTGAGTAAATGGGAACACTGTGGGGGGGTGGGGGAAAGAACTGTTTTGCACACATTAAGTATGAGATGCCTATAGTTCACAAGTAGGCAGCTGGTTACTGACATCTGGAGTTTAGAGGAGAGGTGACAGCTGAATCTGGGAGACATCAGTGGATGGATTTAAATTCATAGAACCAAATGAGATCACTTAGGTAATCAATGTAAATACAAAAGAGGTCTGAGGATTGAGTACAGCACTCCATTTAAAAAGTGACAAGACTCAGGAAAAGAGACTAAGAGGAAATAACCAGAGATAGGAGAAAAACCAGGAAAATATGGTGACTCAGAAGGAGCAATCAACAGTGACAGACCAATAGGCCAAATATAGAGAATGACCAACTGATGTGAGTAGGGAGGAGGCATGCCTGTAATGATCCTGTTAGAGACTGGAAGAAGTCATAGCACTGGGCAGTGCCACTGTGAGGTAGGTAGGATCAGTAAAGAAGAACCCACTTGATGGGAATGCAAGCTGGTGCAGCCACTCTGGAAAACAGTATGACGGTTCCTCAAAAAACTAAAAATAGAACTACCCTCTGACCCAGCAAATGCACTACTAGGTATTTGTCCACGGGATACAGGTGTGCTGTTTCGAAGGGACACATGCACCCCCATGTTTATAGCAGCACTATCAACAATAGCCAAAGTATGTTAAGAGCCCAAATGTCCATTGATGGATGAAGGGATAAAGAAGATGTATATACATACAATGGAGTATTACTCGGCGATTGAAAAGAATGAAATCTTGTCATTTACAACAGATGAACGTAAGGGAAGGGAAACAAAAATAATATAAAAACAGGGAGGGGGACAAAATGACTCACAAATATGGAGAACAAACAGGGTTACTGGAGGGGTTGTGGGAGTGGGGGATGGGCTAAATGGGTAAGGAGTGTTAAGGAATCTACTCCTGAAATCATTGTTGTATTATATGCTAACTAATTTGGTGTAAATAAATAAACAAAACAAAACAAAACAAAACAAAATAAGTTTTTGGTCTCTATCCCAGACCTACTAAATTACAAATTCTGGGAGTGGTTCCAGTGATCTGCGTTTTAGTAAGTTTTTCAGATGATTCTGGTGCATGCTAAAATTGAGAACCATTGGATTAAACTGAGTTACTCAAGTGAAACCTCCATCTTATTCATTTCCTCAAAATGGCCTCCCTCAGGGCTGTATGTTCCAGGCCCCTTGGAGGTTTATGTATGCCCTGCCCAGAATGCAGTAAAGCTTGTTCTTATCTTTCCTATAATGGCTAGATAACTAGTAGAGGTAACATAGTTTCTTCCCCTCCCTCTCATGTGGCACACAGATGGGGCAACAAGTGTGTTAAATGTTAAACCCTTTGACCTCATCACAGTGACCTCAGCGTATCCCCGCACCTCCTTGCTTTATAAAATCTGTGGATTAAGTTCTGGACTTTACAAAGGGTATCTGCTTAGCACCTGGATCATCGTCCACGTGACTCCCCTTGTCATTAAGTTACCCTGAATAAAACTCTGCGTATATGGTAAAAAAAAAAAAAAAAAAAAAAAAGGAAAAGAAAAGAAAAAAGAAGAGTCCACTTGAGATTAGTGGCATGAATTTAAAGTAGGACATGGCACATGATTGTATGCCTTTCTCCAGATACTTTTAACTGCTTGGATATGGCACAGTAAAAAGATTTAGATTTAACCAAGGCTGGGCTTTTGCCAATCAAGTAGAACAGAGAAATTATAAAGTGTGAGAAAATAGTGATCATTGGGACAGACCATAGACTGTAAGCTGGGTGATGGGGGAGGTGAGTATGTGGGGAAGATGAAATATAGAAAACAGGCAATAGAGGTCAGAATGCTTGCAGGTTTATGGTAAAGGGAGTGGAGTGGAAAAAAAAGATTAAAAATAGTCTGATAGTAAGACCCTAACCCTACCTTCCCAGATTTAACTTAGGTTCTGCTGATCCCAGCAGAGGAAGTAAGTCAATTAACTGCTGTAAATTCTCTCTTTTTTACAACTCATAATTCTTTTTTTCCTTTCAATGTTTTTTTTATTTTTGAGAGAGAGAGACAGACCATGAGCAGGGGAGGGCCAGAGAGAAAGGGAGACACAGAATCTGAAGCAGGCTCCAGGCTCTGAGCTGTCAGCACAGAGCCCTACGCAGGGCTCGAACCCACGAACTGCAGTATCATGACCTGAGCCTAAGTCAGGCACTTAACCAACTAAGCCACCCTGGCCCCCCACAACTCATAATTTTAACTAGATCCCAATGATTCAAAATAAATGAACATCTATGAACCTGCAGGTATGAAGCATGGACTCCCTCCCTCATTAATAAGCAAGAGTAGCTATGTACGTACATAGTGGGTGAGTCGATGGATGACTTTCTCTATAATTCTCTTTTTATTTATAAGTTCCTCTTCAGAATCTATTTCTGATTCGATTTCCTTCAAATACCAGTTAACAAGCTCACTCCTCTTTAATGCAGACTCATCCTCTTCTGCAACAAAAAATACATTTCAAAAGGATTAAATTTGCCTTCTAGCAAATTGTATTGCCAATCCTTGGGGTTTGCATACACAAGATAATGTACAGATTAGATAACCATCAACCTGTCAGAAAGAATACCTGCTAAAATAAGGTTTGCAATGTTCCAGTGTAAGCCTGAAATAACCTGTCATATTACTTGTATTAAAGTATGCCTCACTTTATCCTGAGGAAAAAAAATCTAATAAAATAGAGATTATAAGAAACAAGTTTCTTGAAGCTATTAATATTTCAAAGTATGAAGCTGTTTCCTTCACCTTCTATGAGAATGTTTGCCAATAGTAATTGACAGCATAAATTAGCAACAGCAAGCAAAACTTCTTAAACATAACTTTTCCTCTTTGGAATAAGGAAGATTTTACACAGCTGAACCAAGAAGTGAAATCCAAGGGCATTACTCAAAATAAAAAATTATCAACTTATTTCAGCAAGGTCTATCTATACTGAATGATTATCTACTTTGTCAAAGTCCAAAGCAGAAGTCCAAATTCACAAGAAAAGATGGAACCTGGATAATAGCGTAACTATCACAGAAGCAAAGTATTAATAAGAGAAAACTCTTAGTCTTGGTTCTCGCTACTGTTAATAAAATGAAAAATGAAAAATAGGAAAATTCTAGCTTTACTGACAATGGCTTTGAAAAGTTTTATTATGGGTGTACTGAAACTTCAGTGGTTGGTCTAAATGTTCTCGGTAAGTGACCTTCTTGGCTTAAAGTTGTATTCTCTGTGCTGGACTAGAGAACAGCTGTCCACCTGAAGACTGAGAATTCATTACTACTAGGTGAACAGTATTTTTTTTTTCTAAGGAAAAGAAGATCTAGCAGAATTTATCTGTGGAATGCATACAGTGCCTGGGCGCTAACCATTATCTTTGCTCCATCAATGGTTTGCCATGTTTAAAATTTGACTACATGAGAAAAAGACAAATGAAATACAATGTGAACACAAGAACATGTGAGCTCCCAAAAGTTTTTATGTGAGAAGAGGGTGGGAGGGCTAAAACCTGTTTGTCATACTGGCCTCTTTACTGCCTTCTCTCCTCCCTCCCACTGGTCTACAACTCCCAAGGGGCAAAAACTACAGGATTCAAATCTTTAGTAAGCTAAGACAACCTCACTGTTCTCTTCCTTCCACAGACAGGACACTGTGATGAGAGTGTCCAGAAGCCAGCATTTTTGGACTTTTAAATAAGAATTATCGGGGCGCCTGGGTGGCGCAGTCGGTTAAGCGTCCGACTTCAGCCAGGTCACGATCTCGCGGTCTGTGAGTTCGAGCCCCGCGTCAGGCTCTGGGCTGATGGCTCGGAGCCTGGAGCCTGTTTCCAATTCTGTGTGTCTCCCTCTCTCTCTGCCCCTTCCCCGTTCATGCTCTGTCTCTCTCTGTCCCCAAAATAAATAAAAACCGTTGAAAAAAAAAAATTAAAAAAAAAAAAAAAAAAAAAAAAAAGAATTATCTGAGTGCTAACCAGCAAACTAAAGTTTAAGTTCAACACCTTGATTTCATCATTTTCTATGCCAACTACAGGCATGGTGGAATAGCATAGTAAAGCAGTTAATTAAGATAGGCAGGATACTAGTGTCCAGATATCACACTTTATATACAGAGAAATGAGGATTTTACTTCATTTTTAGGTATAGAATGTACCTGTGCCAATATGGTCTTTTCAGTTCAATTACTTGCCTACAAAAATAAATAACCTAGAGTCATCCATTTGAAGTAAAGCCATTGTCAGGAACAGTGATTTTGCATCTGTAAAAACATTTAAGTGCTTCTTTATATATTATCAGATCCTAACTTCTGATTCTCAAAAATATTAAAATAGGTGAAGGACATTAAAAAATGATCTTTGTCTGACAATGAACTTGTGGGTGAAAGGTCCAGACTGTCAGATATACTGATACATTTTCTTTGCCAAAGTGAGCCTCTATAACAACTTATGATCTCTTCCGACAAAACAGTCTTTAGCAGTTAGAAGTGGCTTATACAAATACAACTTATATGAATGACTAAGCATGTGGCCATACTAGGTAAAGCCTTACCTTCCTCCATCTTTCTGAGGTGAAGCACAATAAGGTTAGAGATTCGGCAGTACTCAGAGAAGCCCAGCCTTAAGGAGGCTTTAGGAACAAAATCTTGGTTTATGTCTTCACTGTGGCCATTGATTCCATTCACAGGAGCAGGGCTGTCAACATGACCTAAGTGAAATATCAACCATCTGAATCTTGTTTTTGTGCCTCCAACACTCCCCCATCAAATGTTTATATAAGTATACTACTTCTATTTTAATACTAACTTCTACACAAGCATATAGTTACACTATTTAGTCATTTTACAAATAAATTAGAAACAAATTTGTAAATGCTAATAGTGAAAACAGAAACTAATTTGGAAGGAATGGGAAGGATGGCAGTTATGAAGATTCCCTGCTAAGAGAATCTTAGGTGTCTCCCTCTCTCTCTGTCTTTCCCCTACTTGCACTCTCTCACTCAAAAATAAACATTGAAAAAAAAAAAAAAAAAAAACCAAACAAACAGGGTTGGGGGGGCACTGGGTGGCTCAGTTGGTTAAGCGTCTGACTACAGCTCAGGTCATGAGCTCGTGGTCCATGAGTTTGAGCCCCGTGCCAGGCTCTGTGCGGACAGCTCAGAGCCGGGAGCCTATTTCAGATTTTGTGTCTCCCTCTCTCTGTGTCCTTCCCCAACTTGCGCTCTCTCTCTCTCAAAACTAAATAAACATTAAAAAAAATTTTTTTTAAGTTCATTTGCAATATTATACACAAAATGTGAAAATCTGTTATTTGTCTGTTTTTTAGTTTTTTTAAAGTTTATTTATTTTGAGAGAGAGAGCGAGAGCACAAATGGAGGAACAGAGACAGGGAGAGAGAAAGAATCCCAAGCAGTCTCTGCACTGTCAGCACAGAGTCTGATGTGGGGCTCAAACTCACAAACCATGAGATCATAACCTGAGCCAAAATCAAGAGTTGGATGCTTAACTGATGCCCCAGTATTTGTCTGTTTTAATGTAGTCAAGAACATGTTTTTACTTCAAAAGCAAAATAACAATAAATCAGGCCAGGAAATTAAGTTCACTGTCACCATTTTGGTGTATTTTCTTCCAATCTTTCACACATAGATATTCTATATGAATTATTTAATTGTATTTTACCTTGTAAACAGTACAATTCAATATCCATTTTTTCCCTTTTGCTATACAGACTTCAAAACCATCAACAAGTGCACTTTTATCATAATATCTCAGAGAACATTTTAGTTCTTAACTCCAGAACAGTAAATGAACAAGTATCTCACCATTGATGCCATCTGGGCCCTCATCTACCTCCATCTGGGCCTCTTCTTCTTGATCTAGGTTGACATCGGGTGTTTCTACACGGATGATTGACTTATTCAGTAACCTGAAAGCTTCCTTCACATGTTTAGGCTGGACCTAAACCAATCAAGATGAAGTAAATCAGAAAGTCAGTCTTCTTGATATACCAAACAGATTCTCTCCTTACCAAATCATAGTGGCATTTTAACTTTTCTCACACTCTCCCTCTCTCACACACACATAAAATACGTGATAACACCGTAAGTTCACCAGAATGGCTTAAAAGGACCAACAATATATGGTATTGGAAATAATGTAGAACAACTTTCATTCATTGCTGGTGGGAATATAAATTGATACAACCACTAAAGGAAAACCATTTTGGCAGTCTTTACTGATCTGAACACACGTATAACCTCTGACCCAACAATTCTACTTCTAGTGAACAGAAATGCACACACACATATATGCCATACAGACCAAAAGACATGTATCATAAGAACCCAAACTGGAAACTATCCAAATGCCCATTAACAGAAGAATGGGTGAGTCATTGTGATTTATTAACAGAATATTACACAGCACAAAAATGGAAAAACTAGTATTACATAAAACTCAGATGATATTTTATAGTTTTAATTCTGTATGAAAAAAACAGACACAAGGGGGAACATATTCTAGGACTGCATTTATACAAAGTAATCCTTATATCTTTAAGGTTATCATTAAACCCTCACTTCTGTGATCAAATAATCTTTGACAAAGGTGCCAAGCCCACACCTTGGGGAATGGATAGTCTCTTCAACAAATGTTACTGGGCAAACTGGATATCTTTTATGATAAAGAATGAAGTTAGACCCCTGCCTGACATCACATACAAAATTAACTCAAAATAGTTTGAAGACCTAAAACTATAAAACATTATGTAAGAAAACACAGGAAAAAAGCCTCAGGACACTGGATTTGATAATAGTGTCAAAAGCACAGGCAACAAAGGGGTAAACTGACAAATGAAATGATATCCCATTCAAAAACTTCTGAGCATCAAGTGAAACAATCAACAGAGTAAAAAAGGCAATCTACAGAATGGGAGAACTTATCTGCACATTATAAATTTGATAAGGGATTAATATTCAAAACACAGAGAATACCCATGTTCACCACAGCATTAATCACAACAGCCAAGAGGTGGAAGCAACCCAAATGCCCATTGATGGATCAATGGATAAACAAAATGTGGTACACAGCATCCCCCTTATTCTCAGGGATTATGTTCCAAGACCCCAGTGGATGCATAAACCATAGATAGTACTTAATCTTACATATACTGTTTTTCTTATTCATACATAAGTCTGATAAAGTTTAATTTATAAATTAGGTACAGTAAGAGCTTAACAATAAAATAGAACAGTTATAGCAATGTACTTAATAAAAGTTATGTGAATGTGGTGTCTCTCAAAATAACACTGCATTGTACTCACCCTTCTTTTGATGAGATGATGTAGCTTTAGGCTACTACTGACTTTCTGACAATACTTCAGGAGGATCACCTACCTATTAATGGTAACTCACCTCTATATGTACTCCATAACCTGGGAGATGATTATTTCATTATATTAATCAAACTGAATTCAATAAATACTTCACAGCAACCTTCTTCAAGGGAGAAATCCCAGCACTGTGTATCTTATGAGCACTCAACAGTATATCAAAGATAAAAACATGCTTATAAACCAATAAATCAATTTCTCTTTCCTCCCATTATGTTAAAGTGACTTTGATACCTCATCACAGCAGTGCATTCGAGCCATTGCTTCAGAGAGACGGATCATGCTCTCAAGTTGTCGCACTGTAATCCTCCACGAAGACTTGATTACTCCAGACCCATCCCTCTGGCGGAGACGTTTATATTGTTCCACAATGAAGTCCTCTGACTCTTTAGAAATCTGTTTCAGAACATCACTGAAGTCAGGGCTTTTCTACTTGATGGGAGTGGCATTAAATGTAAGTTTAAGAGCCTTCCAGGTAGAGACACTTTGGGGAAGTGAGAGGGTCAAAACTTTGAAGTCAATGACAATTAATACTGAAATACCTTTCAAAAGAAACTAAGGACACCTGTGAATTTCATATGCTAATTTTATGAAGAGGAAGAGAACAGGGTTAGTATTTAAGCAAATGCCATTTTTCTTCTTATTTTTTTTAATGTTTATTTTTGAGAGAGAGAGAGACAGACAGGCAGAGTGTGAGCAGGGGAGGGGCAGAGAGAGGGAGACACAGAATCCAAAGCAGGCTCTAGGCTCTGAGCTGTCAGCACAGAGCTCGACATGGGGCTCAAATCCATAAACCGCAAGATCATGACCTTAGTCGAAGTTGGATGCTTAACTGAGCCACCCAGGTGCCCCGCAAATGCCATTTCTAAGATACATAGCAAGCTGAAGCAGTGGAAAAGGATGTAATGTCTTTTAAATTTGTTGAATAATAACAACAAAGTAAGAATACTATAAGAATACTCAGTTTTTCAGAGTAAGGAACTCAGCCTATTAAAGAAGCATGCCAAGGTCACAGAGGGATGAGTACACAGTCTAGAGAACAAAAGCCTCTTTACACATATGTATCCAATAACCCTTGGTTTTAAATGCCTCATTAAGCTTTTTTAACGACAGTGAAAATCAATCTCAATATTATGGATAATCAGTGAAGTGACAGATAACTAATTCCTTTGGGTAAAGTCCCAAAAGTTGAGCCAGAAAATAGTGTAAAAATCTCATCCAGAATCAAATTTTTTTCTTTTTGTATTCTACTTTAGGAAAATGTCAAACAAAACAAATTTTGAAATTTACTTTAAAAGTGAATGTCCTGGATCTAGTACAGATTCAACTCAATAAACATCAATTACTGTAAAATATTAATCCACATTAATCACAATGACCTAAAGGAATCCAAACTTTTCCTCAAAGAAAGATCCAAGTAGACTACTGACTTAAGCTCATACAATTTTAAGATACTTAGGAATAAGGGGGCACCTGGGTCGCTCAGTAGGTTAAGCACCGACTTCAGCTCAGGTCATGATCTCATAGTTCATGAGTTTGAGCCCCATGTCCGGCCCTGTGCTGAAAGAGCCTGGAGCCTGCTTCAGAGCCTGTGTCTCTCTCTCTCTCTCTCAAAAATAAAATAAAAACATTAAAAGATTCTTAGGAATAATGGCTGAAATAAAAGTATATCCTATTTTATTTGGTTATTCAAAATTCTTCACCCATTAAAAATCCACACACCGCCTCCCACCCCAACTTTCTAAGTAGGCTCAATGCCCAGCGTGGAGCCCAATGCAGGGCTTGAACTCACAACCTCAGATCAAGACCTGAGCCAAGATCAAGAGTTGGATGCTTAACCGACTGAGCCACCCAGGCGAACCCCCCGCCCCCATCAAAATCCTTTTATTAGCACTCAACAAAAGAACATTTTTAGAAAATTCCCTCTTCTTAACTCTCTGAAGAAACATTGTTCTCAAAACAAAACCCTCAAAAAGAAAAAACCAAACAAGCATAGGTTAATTTTCATAGAACCCTATTATGCCCTATTAAATGCCGTACTCCAGTACAAAAGGACGAGTTAGTTACCTTGGGTTTAAACTGTCTTGCAAAGAGAAGATACCTCCTGATATCATCAAGGGAATAGACACGATCAATTGAATCCTCAATTCTTGAATGCAAGTCTACTATACGTCTGGCAATAGCATAATCTGTAACCTAATTCAAAAGAAGAAAATCACTTTGATCAGTCACAACGATATCCACTTCAGATTATCCCTGGGATTAATAATTTATAGCTAAAAACAAGCTCTAATATGCCACTGAAACATGTATTAACGGGTACCAAGTTTCTGAGCAAAGTTTGGTACAGTTTCATTTCAAATCTAGGAAGTTTAATGCGTACCTTTGCCCTACTCTAAGAATATTCCTGAAGGAATTGACTGACTTTAATAACAATAGCAGAATTAAGTTTTTAGGGTACCCGGTGTATGCCAGGCACTGTTGCCCTAAGTGTGCCTGGAAGCATTAATTCATGTAACCCTCACAAAAATCTTATTAATTGGTAATATTATCTCCATTTTACAGGTATGTAAATTGAGACCCAGAGAGGTCAAGTGCCTTGTCTGACATCACAGTAAGTAATGGAGCCATGATTTGAACAGTCTAGCTTCAGAGTCTATGCTCTTAGCCACAGTATTATATTGCTGCTTGTGAACAGATAATCATTACAGGATTGTTATTAACATTGAAAAAAAAAACCACTAAAAATATGGAATTTAATCTCATACGGTACACAAAAAAAGCCAAAGATATATATAAAAAAAAATGTTAATAAGTGCATAAATGGTACATGGGTGTTACATGCACAATTCTATTTCTTAAAACTTCTGTAAGCTTGAAATTATTTCCAATTAAAAAACTTCAAAAACTATCTTAATGAACCATTCACAAACAAAAATATATGAAAATCAGACACTCCCTGGGAATGCAAGCTGATGCAGCCACTCTGGAAAACAGTATGGAGGTTCCTCAAAAAACTAAAATAGAACTACCCTACAACCCAGCAATTGCACTACTAGGCATTTATTCAAGGGATACAGGTGTGCTGTTTCGAAGGGACACATGTACCCCCATGTTTATAGCAGCATTATCAACAATAGCCAAAATATGGCAAGAGCCCAAATGTCCATCAATAGATGAATGGATAAAGAAGATGTGGTATATATATACAATGGAGTATTACTCGGCAATCAAAAAGAATGAAATCTTGCCATTTGCAACTATGTGGATGGAACTGAAGGGTATAATGCTAAGTGAAATCAGTCAGTCAGGGAAAAACAAAAATCCTATGACTTCACTCATGAGGACTTTAAGAGACAAAACAGATGAACGTAAGGGAAGGGAAACAAAAATAATATAAAAACAGGGAGGGGGACCAAACAGAAGAGACTCATAAATATGGAGAACAAACTGAGGGTTACTGGAGGGGATGTGGGAGGGGGAATGGGCTAAAGGGTAAGGGGCACTAAGGAATCTACTCTTGAAATCATTGTTGCACTATATGCTAACTAACTTGAATATAAATTAAAAAAAAAAATTAAATTAAAAAAAAAAAAAAAAAAAAAAAGAAAATCAGACACTCCCAGCTATGAGTGAGGGTAAAGACAGGGAAGGGGGAGGATTGGGTTAGAGAGAGAGAGGGAGAGAGAATCCCAAGCAGGCTCCAAGCTCAGCACAGAGCCTGATGTGGGGCTTGAACTCAGAATCATGAGATCATGACCTGAGCCAAAATCAAGTTAGACGCTTAACCAATTGAGCCACCCAGGGCCCCCAGCAAAAAATTCTAATAAAATTCTTAAAGAGTGTGGCCGGGAGTTAGCTGTCAAGTTTTTTTTATTTCTTGATAATTAAAAAAAATAGTAATGAAAACAACAAAACTCCATATTCCTCAACATAATTAAGTGGAACTAACAATTCAAATGACTTTATTTTGATTTGCTCAATAAACCTTTTGCCCAACCCTGTAGCATTCTGAAAGAAATGAAAGTCAGTGCAAATAAATGCACCAGCTGTTCAGAAGTACATGCTGCAGCCTAGTCTCCTTCAATTACTCAAACTGGAAATAAAAAGGAAGCCCACAGTGACACTTCACACGGTTACCTCATTACATTCATCCACAAGTATAAAGAAGAGATCAAATCGGGACATGATGGGAGCTGACAAATTTATATTTTGTTTCAACGATTTTGATCTGTCATAGTGTCCACTGATTGGGTTCGCTGCTGCCAAAATGGATGTCCTGGCATTCAGAGTAGCCTGACCACAAAAGAAATCATTGTCACAGGTTTAAAAAAGACATTTGGAATGGCTAATAAATATAGGACAAATGCTCAATCTTACTCATAATAAACTGAACGCAAACCAAAATACCTTAAGTAAGACATCATTTTTTACCTACTGAATCATCAAAATTAAAGTCTGATAATGTACAGCAAACAGGCACTCCCACATAAGGTGGTGGTATGACATACACACACTTTAAAGCCAGTAATTTCTTGTTAGGAATTTATCTTGCAGTTAGGTACAGGAAGATGTGTGTTCAAGGATATTTACTACAATATGGCTTGTAATCAAAGGCTGAAAATGACCAAATGTCACTCTATAGAAGGCTAATGAGCCAAAATGAGGAACAAAGATTTGAAAACCATGTGGTAATAAAAACACTAAAATGGATCTAATATATGCTGGCATAGAAAGATTGCCAAAATAAAATTATGAAGTTAAATGAGCAAGGAAGTAAACTGTATGTATTATGCTTATTTATGTATGAAAAATTCCTGAAAGAGCTTAACTTCAATATATACTCTGAATATTTACTGGTGATAGGAGTTGAGGGGAAGATTTCATCTTTTAATTTATATTTTACTGTAGCGCTTTAATTTTCCTTACCTACTTGGATGCATTACTTTTATTTACAAAGTTTAGTTTCTCTCTAATGTTGGTTACAATATTATGCTTATTATTTTCTTTTAAATAATCTATTGAGTTTGATTATTTTTGTTACAACTGGAAGCATGCACTGTCAAAGAAAATAGAAGCTTTGTGGAAAATTTGAGGAGTAAAATGCTAAAAATTTCATCAGTACTTCCTCTACTTTCTGTGATAGTAAAACATGTTCAAAGTACCCTAAAAAAGCGCCTATAATTTGGATTAATAATCCTCAGGGCTATGTGTCCCATTTCAACAATCAGCATTTCATGTTGAATAATGCATTTTATTCTAGTGAACATCTCTAGAACTACACTAATATTTAAGGCTAAGGCATGATGCAGCAGAACAGAGGTGGACACACATACCTTCACTCCTGCTTTAGTGATGGAGATGGTCTGCTGTTCCATAGCTTCGTGAATAGCAACTTGATCCCGCACATCCATCTTATCAAATTCATCAATACAACATACACCCTTGTAACCAAACAAATCTAGCATAAGAAACTGCCTTTGAGATGTCTTGAAATGGCAAGATATACTTGAAATGGCAAATATAAATTTAAGTTTGTTACCAGAAACCTTTCCATTCTCTAAACAACTCTAAGATAGGTAATTAAGCAACTTTTTTTAAACAAATTTTTTAAACTTTTTATTTGAAAGAGAGAATACACATGAGCAGGGAGAGGAGCAGAGGGAGAGAGAGAGAATCTTAAGCAGGCTCCATGCTCAGCACAGAGTCTGAAGAGGGGCTCAATCCCCTGACCCTGGGATCATGACCTGACCCGAAGTCAAGAGTTGGACACTCAAGTGAATGAGTCACCCAGGTGCCCCAGTAAATAAGCCATCTTAATTTCCTCTGCTAGAGTAGGATAGTTCAACAGATTACAGAGTTAGAAGGAATCATATACTTTGACCCATTTTAAACTATGAGCAAGATTAAAAACATAGTTACTGGGGTGCCTAGGAAGCTCAGTTGGTTGAGTGTCCAAGTCTTGATTTTGGCATAGGTCATGATCTCCCGTTTTTTTAAGCTCGAGCCCCACACTGGCCTCCACACTATTAGGATTCTCTTTCTCCCTCTCTGCCCCTCCTCAACTCGTGTTTTTTTTTCTCTCTCTCTCAAAAAATAAACTTAAAAAAACAACAACAAAAAAACCCCTACAGTTACTTATTGCATTTTTATTCAACACCAAAATCTTGTGTAAACCTCTAGGTCAAATATTCTGGGTCCCCTCAGCATTGATTTTAGGCTGAGGAAATGAAGGGTAAAGTTGCAATTACAAATGTGTATCTACACCTTATATGCCTTCATAGATCTAACAGATCTATGTCAAATACATGTAAAAGGCAACAAACATACTCATAGAGGTGTCACTGTCTGGAAAGGAAAAAATGCTGGGAATTACTAATCACAGCAAACATACATGCTCAGGGCAGGCAATACATTCTAGAGAAGCTCAGAAAGTGATTAATGAGGAAAAGATCAATGAAATTCTAGATTAATAAAACTGATTTACTAAAAATGGCTTTTTAAAAGTTTATTTTGAGGGAGCCCATGCATGTGAGGGGAGGGGCAGAGAGAGAGAGAAAGGGAGAAGAGAATCCCAAGGAGGCTCCACACTGTCAGCCCAGAGTCCAATGCAGGGCTTGATCCCACAAACTGTGAGATAATGATCTGAGCTGAAATCAAGAGTTGGACCCTCAACCGACTGAGCCACCCAGGCACCCTAAAAATAGCTTTTTTAAAGGCTATTTTCTTAATAGAAACTTACAGGCATTTAATGATAGGGTAGGGGCTATTCTGATTTCTTTATATCCAAAAGTATAAAATGTCCTTACATTATCAGCCAGCATCAAAGCTCCAGCTTCAATGACAAATTCATGAGATTCTTCATCTCTCACAACAGCTGCTGTTAAGCCAGCAGCACTGGATGCTTTGCCACTGGTGTAGACAGCTCTGGGGCTGAACTCCTCCACATGCCTGTTCAAGGTTATCATATTCATTAATACATACTACAAAGCATCCTTTCTAGAAATGTCAGCTGACAGGGTTTATGTCAATCAAGAATTTATTATTTCTTAACATTTGAGAAAGGCATTAGCATAAACAATTCATAAAGACATATATCACAGACTAAACAGAACGCCTTATCTCCTTTGGCCTTTTTAATCAATTTAAATCCATTCCTATCAAATTGGAAAATGAAGTTCATACATGACAAAAACACCATTTTAAAGGAAGCCTTTAATAATAAACAGTAAACATTTAGGCAACAATGATCTATTCGAAGGCTCTGCACTTAAGAAACAAAAAAAAGACAGGGGCGCCTGGGTGGCGCAGTCGGTTAGGCGTCCGACTTCAGCCAGGTCACGATCTCGCGGTCCGTGAGTTCGAGCCCCGCGTCGGGCTCTGGGCTGATGGCTCGGAGCCTGGAGCCTGTTTCCGATTCTGTGTCTCCCTCTCTCTCTGCCCCTTCCCCGTTCATGCTCTGTCTCTCTCTGTCCCAAAAATAAATTAAAAACGTTGAAAAAAAAAAAAAAAAAAAAAGAAACAAAAAAAGACAAAACTAGATGTGAGACTTATTCCAAAAATGCAAGGCTGGTTTAATACCTAAAATCAGTAACATGCCATATCAACAGAATAAAGAACTATCTTGACAGAAGCAGAAAAAGCATGTGACAAAATCTAATACCCTTTCATTTTAAAAACTCAACAAACTAGAAATAGAAGAGAATTTCCCACAACTTAAAAAGGGTATCTCTGAAAACCCACAGCTAACATCATACTTGGTCAAAGGTGAATGCTTTCTCTCTAAAATCTAGAACAAGACACAGATGTTCACTCTTGCCATATCTATTCAACATTATACTGAAAGGTCTAGCCAGGGCAACTGGGAAAGAAAAAAGGGCACCTAGATTTAAAAGGAAGAACAACTATCACTATTTGCAGATAACATGAGCTTGTAGATACAAAATCCTAGGGAATCTACTAAAACAGAATGAGTTCTTGCAAGGCTGAAAGATAAGAGATCAACAGTCTATTGTATTTCTATACACTTATAGTGAACAACCCAAAAATGAAAATAAGAAAATAGTTTTCCATTTATGATAGCATCAAAAAGAATAAAATACTTATGAACAAACTTAACAAGAGAAGCACAAGCTTATACCATGAAAACTAAAAAACACTGTTCAAAAAAATTAAAACCTAAATAAATGGAAAGACATCCGATGTTTATGGATGAGAAGACTTAATATTGTTAAAAAGATAATTTACCTCAAATTGATCTACAGTTTAATGCAATCTCTATTAATGTCACAACTAGCTTCTTTGTAGAAACTCACAAAGCTGATCCTAAAATTCTTGATCCTAAAACTCAAGGCACCCAGAATAGCCAAAACAATCTGAAAAAGAACAATTAGTTGGAGGACTCACACTTCCTGATTTTTATTATTTATTTTTGAGAGAGAGAGACAGAGACAGAGAGAGAGAACATGTGCATGTGAGCAAGGGAGAGGGGCAGAGGGAGAGAGGGAGAATCCCAAGCAGGTTCTTCATCGAGCATGAAGCTCCAACGTGGGGCTCGATACCATGACTGAGATCATGACCTGAGTCAAAATCAAGAGTTGGAAACTCAAATGACTGAGACAGCCAGGCAGCCCTCATACTTCCTGATTTTATTTTTTTAATGTTTATTTTTACTTTTATTTTTGAGAGAGAGAGAGAGAATGCATGTGAGCAGGGGAGGGGCAAAGAAGGGGTGGGGGGGGGGCAGAACAGAGGATCTGAAACAGGCTTTGTGCTGACAGCACAGAACTCACAAACCTGTGAGATCATGCCCTGAGGTGAAGTTGGACACTTAACTGACTGAGCCACTCAGGCACCCCACACTTTCTGATTTTAGGACTTACTACAAAACTACAGTAGTCAAGATAGTGTGGTATTGGCCTAAAGAGAGACATAGAGATTATGAAATATAATTGTGAGTCTAGAAATAAACCCTCATATTTATAGTCAACTGATTTTCAACAAGGGTCCCAAAACATTTCAATAAGGATAAGAATAGTCTTGGCGTTCAAATACCTGGATATCCACATGCAAAAGAATAAAGTTGAACCCGTCTCACACTATGTACAAAAACTAACTCAAAATGGATCAAGGACCTAAATTTTAAGAACTAAAATTATCCCCAAGAATTACAAGCAGGGACTTGAACAGTTAGTTGCACATCAATGTTCATAGCAGCATTATTCACAATAGCCCAAAGGTGGAAACAACAAAAGGTGATAAATACATCAATAAATTATTATTATTCAGTCTTAAAAAGGAAGGAAATTCTAAGACATTCTACAACATGGGTGACCCCTGAATATTATGCTCAGTGAAATAAACCAGTCACAAAAGGACACATACTGTATGATTCCATGTATATGAGGGACCTAGAATAATCAAATTTAGAGACAGAAAGTAGAATGATGGGGTGCCTGGGTGGCTCAGCTGGTTGAGTGTCTGACTCAATTTTAGCTCAGGTCATGATCTCATGGTTCGTGGGTTTGAGTCCCACATCAGGCTTTGTGCTGACATCGAGGAGCCTGTTTGGGATTCTCGCTCTCCTTTTCTCTCTGCCCCTCCCCCACTTGCATGCACACACATGCGCGTGCCCTCTCTCTCTCTCTCTCTCTCAATAAATAAACAAACTTAAAAAAAAAAAAATGGTGGGTTGCTAGGGGCTGGGACAGGGGGTAAATGTGGAATTACTGTTCAATGCAAACAGATTTTCAGTTTGGGAGATGAAAGAGTTCTACAGATGGATGGTAGTGATGACTGCACAACTTGAATGTACTTAATGCCATTGAAATGTACAAGTAAAAATGTTTAAGAATGGCCAATGTGATGCATATTTTGCAATAAAAAAAGGTGAAAACTTACAATATAGCAGCATTGGCTTATAAAAGCCAAAGTAGAAACAATCCAAATGCCCATTAACTGATAAACAGATAATTAAATGTGGTACATACATATGATAGAACATTAGGCAATAAAAGGAAATTAAGTATTGGCATGCTCCAACATGGCTAAACCTTGAAAACATTATGCTAGGCAGAAGCAGCCAGTCACAATGAATCACACAGTATACGATTCCATTTACAGGAAATGTCCAGATAGAGACACTAAAGCAGATTAGTGATTGCCTATGCCTAGGGAGGAGAATGAAGACTGACTGCTAGTGGATACAAGATTTCTTTTTGGGTAATGAAAATGTTGTAAACTTAGTTTAGTAATGGTCATACAACTCTGTGAATATACTAAAACCACTGAATTGTACACTTTAAAAGGGCAAATTTTATGATATGGAAATTACATTGCAATAAAGATACTAAAAACCCACTAGATATAAAGGCTATTTCTGTCTAAGATAATCAAGTATAATACAATTCTGTTAACCAACAGCAACATTGTAGCACATCTTTTTATGGTGGTGGAGAGGAGATGGGAGCAGAGGAAATGAAAAGAAGAATCCCTTTTAAGATAAGACTATTATTTTCAAATCTAGAGCCTAGTCCTTGATACACATGAAGAAAATACTTAGTTATAAAATCCCAAACTAAAAATGGTCTATGTTCTAGAACAAATTACTGAAATAAATAAAGGAAAAGCAGCTTGATACAGTATGAAGAGCACATGCTTTGCAGTCACATACATCCAAGTTCTAATACTCATGGCTCAGAAGTCACTTGTTAGCTATGAGAAGTTGGGTGATTTATTAAGTTTCAGAGAACTTCTGTTTGCCTCCCTGAAAAAGAGGATAATATCACATGCCTGTCTGGGTGCTGCCAGGATGAGAGAATGCATATACATATATACAGCACCAAGAACACACCAGGTGTTTCAAAACTGGTTTGGTATTATTTTGACCTCTAAGTTTCTTAAAAGTTTGAAAGTAAGCAAGTATTTGCTATAGCTTCTAAAAATAAGCAAAAATTGCTAAAGCAGTACACATGCTGATACGGTTAGCATAACGTGTCTATCCTTGTTGCACTGCTATTGGAAAGCGTGTCCTATTTAAGAACCTTAAAGATGTTTGTATTCTTAGTCTCGACAATCCTATGTCTAGGGATTTTCGCAAAGGAAACAAACAAAATAAAAAATTTATATAAATCATGATGTTCATGGTATTAATATCCATAATTGTTAAATGAAGCAAACTAGGAAAATAATTTTCTAAGTTGCAGTACACCAACAAAAGACAACTGTGAAAATAAAGAAACATGGAAAAATATTTACAGTAAATTAAAAATACATATGCTGTGATTTATAACCGTGAAAATACACATTCATGTATCTAAAGACTTAGAATTAAAAGAATTCTAAATAGAATTAAAATTACAGGCAATTTTTCCCTATTCTAAATAGGCAAACACTTACTTAAGAAACTGGCTCTTAGCTGTACTTGGGTCACCAACAATGCAAACATTTATGTCCCCTCGAAGGGAGGTTCCTTCCCCTGTTGTCTTTGGAACACCACCAAAGAGCATCAGGAGGACACCCCGTTTTACTTCATCGTTGCCTAAAACAAAAACACAAGGTATTTTTCAACATGAGATTAAACAATTTCATAACAAATTACAGGTTTACCAACCGAAAGAGCAGAAAAGGGCTGAAGAAGTAAAGCCTAAGATGAACTAAAAATATTATGGCTTCGGGGCACCTGGGTAGCTCAGTCCGTTAAGCGTCCGACTTCGGCTCAGGTCATGATCTCATGGTCCGTGAGTTCGAGCCCCGCGTCGGGCTCTGTGCTGATGGCCTGGAGCCTGTTTCAGATTCTGTGTCTCCCTCTCTCTCTGACCCTCCCCCGTTCATGCTCTGTCTCTCTCTGTCTCAAAAATAAATAAACATTAAAAAAAATTAAAAAAAAAAATATTATGGCTTCTAACTTTGGTTCTCGCTTTATGAATTCAAAGCCACCTAACCACTGTCCAATGTCTCTGTACCAAAGATGTCACAGATGCTTATGCCCGCCACCATCCCAAGAGCCCTTGTTTGTTTGCAAGTCCTACTTCCTACACAGTCTTTCCTGATGTAGTACTTCTCAAATAACTCTCTCCATAAACTATGTCCACCACAGCACACTGCACTTGCTAGATCTTGCCCCTTACCTATTTAGCCCATCCCACCTCCCATACCCCTCCAGTAACCCTCTGTTTGTTCTCCATATTTAAGAGTCTCTTCTGTTTGGTCCCCCTCCCTGTTTTTATATTATTTTTGCTTCCCTTCCCTTATGTTCATCTGTTTTGTCTCTTCAAGTCCTCATATGAGTGAAATCATGATTTTTGTCTTTCTCTAATTTCACTTAGCATAATACCCTCCAGTTCCATCCACATAGCTGCAAATGGCAAGATTTCATTCTTTTTGATTGCCGAGTAATACTCCATTGTATATACATATACACTACATCTTCTTTATCCATTCATCAATCGATGGACATTTGGGCTCTTTCCATACTTTGGCTATTGTCGATAGTGCTGCTATAAACATGGGAGTGCATGTATCCCTTCGAAACAGCACACCTGTATCCCTTGGATGAATACAATACCTAGTAGTGCAATTGCTGGGTCACTGCACTTGCTAGATCTTTCTAATGGCAGGTCTTGCTATTCTATCAAGAGTTTGAGGAAATGGTCCATGATTTACTTCTTTTGTATCACCAACACTGAACAGTGCTGAATATAAATACACACTAACTGGACTGCTATGGATGAGATAAGATGCTGAATGTGATTTATGGCCACTTCTACAAGCCACTTATGACTCCAATATAAGAAGAAAATGTATAGTAAAAAACCTGGATCTTCAGAAAAGTGCTTCAGAAAAATGGGTTAAAAGACCCATTTTTTGTGTGCTAATTATTACGACTTTTTGTGAATTCTATCAACAAAGTGCTGGCACATTTACACAAACCACCCTTTAAAGGCAGAAAAAATCCATTCCACAAATAAAACTCTGACTTATGGTCTATGAAACAAGTGTGTTAGGAGGTGTTGTGGTTTTTAAATAGTCCAGAAATTCTTTGATGCTTCTCATTTGAAAATGGAGCTTACTTCTCCTTTCCTTAGGAATGGCTGGACTTAATAACTTGTTTCTAAAAAAATAGCATATAGTGAAGTGAAGGTGTGCAACTTCTGATACTAGGTCCTGAAAAGCATTTTTTTGTTTTAAATGTTTATTTATTTTTGAGAGAGACAGAGACAGGCAGAGAAGGACACAAAGAATCTGAAGCAGGGCTTGAACTCATGAACGGCAAGATCATGACCTGAGCCAAAGTCAGAAGTTCAATTGACTGAGCTGTCCAGGCGCCCCCAGAGAAGCATCCTACTTCCTCCCTGCTTTGCCCTCGATGCACACTCTGGAAGAAGCCAGCTGCTGCGTGGTGAGAACAAACAGCCCCATGGAAGAAATTCATGTGGCAAGGAATTATAGTTTCCAGTTAACAACTAGCAGTAACAGGTAAGGCCTTCTAAGTGGATCTTTCAGTCAAGTTTTCAGATGACTACAGCCCTAGCTGATGTCTTAGCTGTATCCTTAGGAAAGACTGAGCCAGAAACACTCAACCAGAACCACTTAACTGACCCATAGACTGTAAGAGATACTGTTTCTTTTTTGAAGCCACTAACTTTTGGGGTAATTTGTAATGCAAAAATAGATTAACTTCTGGGGGGGGGGGAGTGGAGCTAAATAGAAATTTTGACACCTACTCAATTAAGGGAGGACACTCTAAAATCCATAGAGGATTATTAACATAGAGAGTATCAGTTCAATTTCATTGGCCAAATATTTAGACAGAAAAAAAAAAAAGGTTACTTTTAAATAGTTAAAAATATATACCTAAGACAAATACCCATAATCTTTTATCAGTTCCTGCCCTAACTCCAATTCAGTATGAAAGGATGGAAAAAACATGGGTAAAGCACGAAGCTTAAAAATTAGTCATATCCTGGGATGCCTGGGTGGCTCAGTCAGTTAAGCGGCCGACTTTGGCTCCGGTCATGATCTTACGGTTTATGAGTTCAACCTCTGCATCGTGTTCTGTGCTGGCAGCTCAGAGCCTACAGCCACTTCAGATTCTCTGTCTCCCTCTCTCTCTGCCCCTCCCCTATTCGACTCTGTGTCTCTGTCTCTCAAAAACAAACATTAAAAACAAAAATTTTTTTAATTTAGTCATATCCTTCAACATATAAAGGGAATTAAATGATGGTGAGCAATTAGCAACCAAGAGCCAAAAAAACACAAAGAGACCACCAAAGGTACAGACATAGTACATGTAAACAAGAAACATCATGAAATCTCCTCAAAAATTAAACAAACAGGGGCGCCTGGGTGGCGCAGTCGGTTAAGCGTCCGACTTCAGCCAGGTCATGATCTCGCGGTCCGTGAGTTCGAGCCCCGCGTCAGGCTCTGGGCTGATGGCTCGGAGCCTGGAGCCTGTTTCCGATTCTGTGTCTCCCTCTCTCTCTGCCCCTCCCCCGTTCATGCTCTGTCTCTCTCTGTCCCAAAAATAAATAAAAAACGTTGAAAAAAAAAATTAAACAAACAAAAATCAGGATATTAATCTAGTATTTTGGAATATACTTAAGTACATTTCTGCCCTAAAGCCAGAAAAAGAAGCCTAAATGACCTTTTATTCTTTTTTAAAAATCATGCTAAAACATACATACACAAAATTTACCATTCCAATAATTTTTTAAGTGTGTAATTCAGTGGAATGAAGTACACCCACTATGTTTTATAACCACCACCCTTATCCATTTCTAGAACTTGTCATCACCCCCAACAGAAACTTTATCCATGAAACACTAACTCCCCAATCCCCTCCCCCAACAGGTAACCTCTTTCTACTTTGTGTCTCTATGAACTTGCCTATTCTAGGCACCTCATTTTAAGTGGAATCATTTGTCCTTTTGTAGATGACTTTTTAATATCCCTTGTAAGTCTACCAAAAAAAACCTTTTGATCTGATTTATGTGCTGTAAGAAATAACTTATTGCTGTTTTTAAAAAAAATTTAAATTCCAGTAGAGTTAAACATATAGTAGTTATTGCTGCTTTTTAATCATCATCTTGATTTCAAGTTTATGTGACAAATGGAAGGCACTCTTACCATGAATAGTAGGGAACAGGCTGGTACAGAGATTGTGGTACAGATTTTTATCCTGACTCATTTCAAACACTTTCTCCCACTCCTTCACTGTCATTTGGTTCTTAATGCTCTCAGCCGTCTGTTCCTCATCTCGGAGCTCTTTTCCTCCAAACTGAGAGGTGGAGAAAGGAAAAATACTTGCATGGAAACAGTCAAAGTAAAGTGAAAGAGCTTCACTACAAACAAAAAATAGCCTGGGAGGTCAACTTCAGGATCTGTTGACTATAAAGGTTTGCAGAAAAAATCCCCATATTATTAAGGCCTAAGTTAATCAAGATATTGAAGAGTTTGTCATTTGTCCAATGAATTAAAAACAAAAAAGCTACCACTGTTTTGTATTGTTATCTAAACGAATCGGAATGCTCAAAAGATAAGCCATAATAAAATGTTAATCACTGATATGAAGATGAAAATGAAGTAAGAGAGTATTATATTCACCCCTCTTGCAATGCTGTACTAGTTTCCAAACTTTTTCTCACTGTTTTCCCACTCAGGACATAGAATCAAGTTCTACAGAACTATAATACCAGGAATCCACACAAAGAGCAAGTTAAAACAAAATTATCCCATAGGTAATTCATATCAATGCTCTTAAAGCACAGAACTCTTAAACATGAAAACAAAAAGACTTTTCCTCAAGATCAGAAAGACATGAAAAAATCTGGTTTTAAAACTAAAGAATCATGGGGTGCCTGGGTGGCTCAGTGGGTTAAGTGTCTGACTCTTGATTTTGGCACAGGACATGTTCTCACGGTTCGTGGGTTTGAGCCCTGAGTCGGGCTCCACACTGACCATGCAGAGCCTGCTTGGGATTCTCTCTCTCTCTGCTCCTCCCCAGCTCATGTGTGTGCATGCATGTGTGTGTTCTCTCTCAAGAGAAATAAATTTAATAAATAAATAAAACTAAAAAACCAAACCACCCTGCTCCCCTTTAACAGTGACTAGATAATTCAGTAGTTTCAGAAGCCTATACTGTGGCAGCCCCAGGGGAGGTCTTTCTCAATCTTGCCACTGTAAGACTCACCCTTGGGTTGGTGGGTGCAACACAGCAGGCAAGAAAGACCAGCCTGTATGAAAGGTCCCTAACACCAAGAGCCCGGAGTCCTCGAATGCCTTCCGTTTCATATCCATCAACACCACTTACACGGGAATTAGTTTCAGCGCGTGCTCCTGAAAGAATGAATGATTTGTTTTACAGCTCAAATACCAAAAGTGCTGAGAATCAAAATTGCTTAAAAAAACAAAACCTATAAATCCAAAGATTTCATTTAGGCTTTGAAATTTTTCAGAGCAGTGCTTTTTGTAGCAAAATTAATTTGTCTCTATTCTTATACTTCCTTGCTCACCCTCTGATTGGTAGCCAAAAATAAGAAAAGAAAGATTCGAGAAGCTAAATGTTCTGCAGTTTAGGTAATGAGAATTGTTAAATATGAGCTAAAGATTACTGACCTGGTATGCTAAGCTTAGAGACATCAGGCACAACAATCAATGTCCCTGTAAAGTCACACTTGTCACCAGCTTGAGCTGACTCCACAGCTTCAGCTCTCAAGATCACTTCTAAACTTCGGGGGATACTCCCTCGAGGAAGCTCAGCTTGGGTCTCTTGAATACGAACCTATAACAAAACAAATAAATGGCTAAGAATGAGAAGAGATTATCTTTCAAATGTCATATAATCTAAATTAATGCCACAAATATTGACAAATATTGATGTATTCCAAACTCTCACCATTTGCAGACTTTTGACATTTGCCAAAATTCATCTTAAAAATTCTCTACCCCAGGGGAGAGAGGAAAATGGGTGATGGGCACTGAGGAGGGCACTTGTTGGGATGAACACTGGGTGTTGTATGTAGATGAACCACGGGAATCTACCCCAAAAACCAAGAGCACACTTTACACACTGTATGTTAGCCAATTTGACAATAAATTATATTAAAAAAAAAAAAACAACAACTCTATCCTGCAACTCCAATCCGAAGCAGGCTTCAGGCGGGTTCTGCCCCTAACACGGGGCTCAAACTCACAAACCTCGAGATCATGACCTGAGCCGAAGTCAGATACTTAACCAACTGAGCCACCCAGGTGCTCCTAAAAACTTCACTTTTAGTACACTTATCATGATGAGCTCTGAGTAATATGTGGAACTGCTCAATCACTATATTGTATACCTCAAACTAATATCACACTGTATGTTAAATATACTGGAATTAAAATAATAAAAAATTAAATAAAAACTTCACTTTTACTCTCATTAAAAAAATTTTTCCAGGGGGTGCCTGGGTGGCTCAGTCGGTAAGCATCCGACTCTTGATTTCAGCTCAGGTCATGATCTCACAGTTTGTGAGTTCGAGCCCCACATTGGGCTCTGCGCAGTGATCACAGAGCCTGCTTGGGATTCTGTCTCCCTCTTTCTCTGACCCTCCTCTGCTCTCTCTCTCTCTCAAGAAATAAACCGGGGCACCTGGGTGGCTCAGTCAGTTGAGCGTCCGACTTCAGCTCAGGGCATGATCTCGCGGTCCGTGAGTTCGAGCCCCGTGTCGGGCTCTGTGCTAACAGCTCAGAGCCTGGAGCCTGTTTCAGATTCTGTGTCTCCTTCTCTCTCTGACCCTCCCCCATTCATGCTCTGTCTCTCTCTGTATCAAAAATAAAAATAAAACGTTAAAAAAAAAAAAACAATAAAAAAATTAAAAAAACATTTTTCTGAGGTGCCTTGGTGGCTCAGTTGGTTGAATGTCAGCCTTTGGCTCAGGTCGTGCGTGATTTCAGTTTGTGGGTTCAAGCCCCATGATAGGCTCTGCACAAACAACTCAGAGTGTGGAGCCTGCTTGTAATTTGGTGTCTCCCTCTCTCTCTGCCCTTCCACCACTTGAGCGCACATGCACTCTCTCACTCAAAAATAAACATTAAAAAAAAAAACAACTCTAAAAAATTTTTTGCCCCTCCTTGTCCTGACTGTGTAGTTAGATATCTGCTCTGTTCCATCTTCCTCCAAATGTTCAGGGAAATATTATGAAAAATTTCACATACTCAGGGCGCTTGGGTGGCTCAGTCAGTTGAGGGACTGACTTCAGTTCAGGTCATGCGTGATCTCATGGCTCGTGGGTTTGAGCCCCATATCGGGCTCTGTGCTAACAACTAACAGCCTGGAGCCTGCTTCTGATTCTGATTCTCCCCCTCTCTCTGCCCCTTCCCTGCTCATGCTCTCTCTCCTTCAAAAGTAAACATTTAAAAAAATTAAAAAAAAAAAAAATTCACATACTCTATACACTCCACCTCAACACTACCTTTTTTTTTTTTTTTTTTTAAGTTTATTTGAGAGAGAGCGAGAGCACGCAGGCTCAAATGGAGGAGGGGCAGAGAGAGAAGAGAAAAAGGGAATTCCAAGCAGGCTCCAGACTCAGCTCAGATCATGACACAGGGCTTGATCGATCTCACAATCCTGAGATCATGACCTGAGCTGAAATCAAGAGTCAGTCACCCAACTGACTGAGCCACCCAGCCAGGCACCCCAACACTACTGTCAATATTACTTAGACACACACATATTTTTACCGTATTATTTGAAAAATGCATAAAAATCAAAATACTTCACCCCTATTTTAGCATTCATCTCCTAAGAGTAAAGACATCCTATATAGCCACAGTATCTTTACCACACCAAGAAAATTAAATAATATTTAATTCCATAAAATCTATTATCTAGACCATCCTTAAATTTCCTCAATTGTGAATAATGTCCTTTATTACAACTGTTTTTTGTTTTTTCAAACCAAGACCTAATCTAGATTTATACTTTATATTTGGCTATGTTCTTTTTCAAACACAAAACACCTCTTACCCAAAGTTGTTGGTGGAGTATGTGCTTCATATAAACTAAGTAATAGACTGATGCTACACTAAATAAGGGATAAAAACTGAAGTTAATATTAATTATTTTAGTGTGGTACTCATTCCCTCATGCTTGAGTGCTTGAGCAGCTGCACCTTTTCTTTTCCTTTGCCTATCACAGAGTTACTAAGTCCTGTACAGATCTGAGACATGTGCCCCCTGCAACCTCATTCTTATTGCTACCATCCAACTCTTGCCCAGGTAACTACAACTATCTCATTATTAGTTTGTTGTTATATGCTATACATCAATGTCCCATTAATCTACCTTTAAAAAAGAAAGGTTCACATATATTCCCCTTTTTTATCAAGAAAGGTCTGAACTTCCCAACCTGAGATTTTAAGGCTCTGCGTACCTACATGCCTTACACCAAATCATCCTCCAGATGATCTCCAATTTGGCTCCTCTATTTCAATCATGATAATCCTCACTGCCATCAATAAACATGTCCATTTTCGCCTGTCCTTTTATTCATGCCTCCCTCCCTCCTAACCATCAACTTGAGAGGGTATCTAACAAGTTTCCACTTCTTCAAAGTTTTAACACTAGTTCTTCATCATCATCATCATCATCATCATCATCGTTTACTATTTATTCTCTCACAAAATATTCTGTCATAGTCTGACGGAGCTTCCAATCCAAGTTATTAAAGTTTAAGACACATTTATACATTGATAATTGAAATCGGCATTAAGAGTTTTGGGTTTAAATCTGTAGTCACATATAATGATCTTCCACTTACATAAAAACTGAATTTAACATTGTCTAAATAAGCTTTTAACAACTGCCATGTGCCTAGAAGTGAATTATTAGCATAGACTGAATCTGAAACAAACAGAACTTAAAAAGTACCTTTTGAAAATCAACAAATCTCGATTTATTTGTATCCAGCAAGAATCTCCTTCTGTTGGCACAAACTGGATTTCGGCAGATGTTCGGCTGTGTGTATTTGAACTGCTGTTCTACATCCTTGATCACTGTCTGACAGTCCAAGCACAAAAATGTTCCACTCACAAGCTCTGGGTGAACTGGATGAGTCCGTACCACCTGCCCACTGATGCGAGTGAGCAAACCAATTCTCGATGAGGTAAGTTCTCGAATTCTGTTTAAAGACAGATGTACCATTAGTAAATATTGTAAATATTCATTTTCAACCTAAGAAATATTTTCATTTTAATGACAGGGTATTCAATGATAATTATGATAAAAACAAAAAACCAAAAAAAAACAAAAAACAAAAAAACTAAATAAACAAATAAATAAATGGAAAGAAGGAATTCTTTGCAGATTCTTCTCCAAGAATGACTTAGTCAATGTGCCTATTCCTAAATTACACAATGCTTATGTATTCACAGCAAAATACACAAATATGAAAAAGTAAATAAAGGACACCAAAGAAATGAAATTACAATTATAAAACAAGATGATCCCATTTTATATGCAAATATATTTTTTGCTTACCTACTATTTCTAAATAAGCTGTATTAGTCTCATAGTAATCATGCGAAAGACCTCAGCAACTCAGTTCAGAAACACTTCCTTTACCTCACAAACTCATTTTATATTAAATAACTTGGCCACTTTACAAGTAATTTCAGCAGTTTAAGTTTTCAAAATATCACTTCAATTTCTTCCACTGTATTTATTCTTTAAATAACTGCTAAAGGGGGGCGCCTGGGTGGCTCAGTTGGTTAAACATCCGACTTCAGCTCAGGTTATGATCTCACGGCCCGTGAGTTCAAGCCCTGCGTCGGGCTCTGGGCTGATGGCTCAGAGCCTGGAGCCTGGTTCCGATTCTGTGTCTCCCTCTCTCTCTGCCCCTCCCCCGTTCATGCTCTGTCTCTCTCTGTCTCAAAAATAAATAAAAACGTCAAAAAAAATTTTTTTTTTAAATAAAAAATAATAAATAACTGCTAAAGGGAAAAAATGTTTTTAAAGTTATGCCATTTAAGCTCTGACAAAATTTTTCAAAGATTCATGAAATTCTCTAGACTATTTTCAGTTTTCTTATTTTCTCACTTGATTGATTTCTCCCCAAATGTCCCCTGCAAGATGTCCTGAAATACGACAATCCCCAGAAGCTGCTTTAACTTACTTTCCATTTCATCTCCCTAGAAAAATGATTTCTCCAAAACCAAACTTTATAGATAACTGAACCTAACTCTTTACATATAGAAGACTACCACCTCCCTACTTTTCTAACCATTAAGTGATGTGTATACTGTTTGGTGAATTCCTTTCCTTTCAAAGAAGAGTCTCTTACTTGTGTCTGGTAGGTAGGTCTTGGAATGCAACATAAAAATCCTTGGCAAGAGGAATTTCTTTTCGGTCTTTGACAAAGGTTTTCAAGGCCCGACATAGGTAAGGGTAAACTCTGAAAAGCAAACAAATAAAAATCACATGACATCTTCAAGAGGCCTACCAAGGCCCCCTTTACCTTTCATGCTTGCAAACAGCTAAGACTAAGCAATTTCACCTGGTTACAACCAAGCCTTAAAATTTAACTATGCAGGACACTTCTATCATCTACTCTAGGTCTATGAGTGTCTTCCAATCCTCTCCTAGCCCAATAAATAGATCTAAGACAACAGAAACACCAACGATAAAATCCTATACCCAAATACCTACTATCTTTATTTATTGTATTTTGTTGTTGTTGTTTTGTTTTATTTTAAATCCAGTATAGTTTACATACAGTGTAATATTAGTTTCAGGTGTACAATACAGTGATTCAACACTTCCATACAACACCCGGTGCTCATCACAAGTGCACTCCTTAATCCCCATCACCTATTTCACCCGTTGCCCCATCCACCTCCCCTCTGATAGCCATCAGTTTGTTCAGTATAGTTACGAGTGTGTTTCTTGGTTTGTATCTCTCTTTTTTCTTTGGTACAATTACATATTTAAAAAAAAATAAAGACAGCAAGGGCCAGCAATTTAAGCAATAGAACAAACCAGACTAAAATTATTTCATATTCAATCCCAAAAGGTTCCTGAACTTAATTTCTTTTAGATTAAGAGATAAGGGAATTATAACAAATAAATTCAGCTTCATTATTCAATTGTGAAAACAGAGCTATAATATTTCATGCGATCTCTATTGACATGACTGACCCTAAGGAGGAAAATGATAAGGCATTATTATCACATTTCAACTGAATACATATTTATGTACACCAGCTTTTGTTTGTTTGTTTCATATATTAAAAAATTACAGTCCCTTAAGGAAGAAATGCCACAATAAATGAAAGACCTTTTAACCCACAGTAAGGAAACATAACAAAGCCATTATGAATGATGCAGCAGGTTTAGGAAAATGAAAGGTACTATTAAATATGACAGGCTGTCACAAGAGAAATAGTAATCAATGTAATCATAGCAATAAAATAATATTTATATTTTGTTTCTTTCAAGGAGTTAAAATAACGGACATCTTTTCTAAGTTAACAATTTCAAATATGACAAAAATAATAAAAACAAAGATAAAAATCTCTAAATCTGAAGCATATTAAAATTATTTAAAGTCTGCTCTACATGCTTTTGTCTTTCTTAAAATTCTGAGATAATTGCATTTGTATTCTTTTTTCTTTCCTGTGCATGATTATGTTCTTTCTTTTTATAATCTAGTATTCTTTTTTTTCCCTTAACTTGCTTTATTTTTTATTTTCTTAAATTTACATCCAAATTAGTTAGCATATAGTGCAACGATTTCAGTAGATTCCTTAGTGCCCCTTACCCATTTAGCTCATCCCCCACTCCCACAACCTCTCCAGTAACCTTCAGTTTGTTCTCCATATTTATGAGTCTCTTCTGTTTTGTCCCCCTCCCTGTTTTTATATTATTTTTGTTTCCCTTCCCTTACGTTCATCTGTTTTGTCTCTTAAAGTCCTTATATGAGTGAAGTCATAGGATTTCTGTCTTTCTCTGAATAATTTCACTTAGCATAATACCCTCTAGTATCCACGTAGAGGATCCACATGGATCCACGTTCCATCCACGTAGTTGCAAATGGCAAGATTTCACTCTTTTTGATTGCCGACTAATACTCCATTGTATATATATAACACATCTTCTTTATCCATTCATCCATCAGTGGACATTTGGGCTCTTTCCATACTTTGGCTATTGTTGATAGTGCTGCTATAAACATGGGGGTGTATGTGTCCCTTCGAAACAACACACCTGTATCCCTTGGATAAATGCCTAGTAGAGCAATTGCTGGGTCGTAGGGTAGTTCTATTTTTAGTTTTTTGAGGAACCTCCATACTGTTTTCCAGAGTGGCTGCACCAGCTCGCATTCCCATCTACTATATTTAAATAATCATTTGGCACCCACAGTACAGGCCACTCCTCTGTCCAAGATGACTATACCTAAATAATCTTGGTGGTTTACAATCTAGCAACACGGTCTCCCGTTTGGTGTCAAGGCCTAGTATATTTTTCTAGGTTTAATTCTTGATTGAAAAATGGACGAGAGGAGCAATATGTTATGGACATGAGAGCAAACTGGCACTAACAATCCACTTAACTGGTTAGACTGAAGTGTGTATGTCCTCTTGAGGTAGGTTCCCAATAGCTGTTGCAGCTTGGTTTGTTTCAATAGTGGGGTCTGAAGTCCTCTGAAAAATAAGCTTCTTCCTTTTTCTTTCTTTCTTTCTTTCTTTCTTTCTTTCTTTCTTTCTTTCTTTCTTTCTTTCTTTCTTTCTCTCTCTCTCTCTCTCTCTCTCTCTCTCTCTCTTTTTTTTCTTTCCTTCCTTCCTTCCTTCCTTTCATGTTTATTTATTTTGAGAGAGAGAGAGAGAGAGAGAGTCGCACATGTGCGCAAACAAGGGAGGGGCAAAGAGAATTCCAAGCAGGCTCCACACTGTCAGCACAGAGCCCAATGTGGGGCTCAATCTCGCAAATGGTGAGATAATGACCTGAGCCGAGATCAAGAATTGGATGCTTCTGGGAACCTGGGTGGCTCAGTTGGTTAAGGGGCTCACTTTGGCTCAGGTCATGATCTCATGGTTCATAAGTTTGAGCCCCATGTCAGGTGCTCTGCTGTCAGCAGAGTCCACTTAAAATTCTGTCTTCCTCTCTGTCTGTCCCCTGCTCGTGCTCGCTCTCAAAAATAAACAAACATAAAATAAATAAAAAATTTTAAAAAAGCGTTGCATGTTTAACCAAATGAGCTATGCAGGCACCCCTGAAAAATGAGCTACTTTTAGGAGACAGAACTGCTGCATAGCCTATGTACGAGGTATGAGTAGAGGTGTTTCTACTACCAGCCCGGACTTTCTACCTCCCTCACAACTTTTTCTGGTGTGTATTCTCACAATAAAATCTGCTGCTTATCACCCCCAACCATTCTTGATGATTGGAATGGCTAGAAACATTGAAACAGGTATTCCATCTCCCAGCCTACCATGTAAAGGAATGGGGCTGTCTCTCCTTATTCCTGGGTCTTAATTTTCTTTCACAACTGTCCACAATGTTTATTTTAACCTGGTTTTATTTATATATATTCACATCTGTTTAATCTAAATGCTGACAAAGATTTATGTAAAAAGATGTTTCTTGCTTTATACAGCAGTTAAAAATAGGGGCATCGGGGTGGCTCAGTCAGTTGGGCATCCGACTTTGGCTCAGGCCATCATCTCATGGTTTGTGAGTTCGAGCCCCGCATCGGGCTCTGTGCTGACAGCTCAGAGCCTGGAGCCTACTTCAAATTGTGTCTCCCTCTCTCTCTGCCCCTCCCCTACTCACACTCTGTCTCTCCCTCTCTCAAAAATAAATAAACATTAAAAAAAAAAATTTTTTTTTTAATGTTTTCAAGTGGCGCCTAGGTGGCTCAGTAAGTTAAGCGTCCAACTTAAGCTCAGGTCATGATCTCACAGTTTGTGAGTTCAAGGCCCAATCTCTGTGCTGTCAGCACAGAGCCTGCTGCAGATCCTCTGTCCCCCCACTCTCTGCCTCTGCCCCTCCCCATCTCGTGCTCTATCAAAAATAAACATTCAAAAAAATGTTTTCAAAAGATTTTATATGACATGGAAAAATGTTATACTGTTATGTGAAATGGCAGGAGACTGTGTCTACAATATGATCTCAATAGTTACATACACCTAGAAATACAACAAAACGTGCCAGAAGATCCTTAGGAAATTCCACATTTGCAGACCTGCTCATGATGGTTATCTATGGATGGTGGAATTACATATGTATTCCCTCTACTCATCTCTACTTTCTCTATTTCCTACAACATACACATTACTTTTATAATCAGAAGAAAATTAACCTTTAAGAACAACAATGTCATTTCTTTAAAGACACCCCTGACCAAGAACAGGATCCACACACTTTCTCAAAATACCTACTCCTAGGGGCAAGGGAAAGAATTAAATGAATGACAAACCAAGAACACTGAATGCCTGACAGAAAGTAAGCGATCCTCTGAAAACTTAGGAAAACTACATAGAAAGCAAAGGTTTTCAACATTTGGACGTGTAAAATATTCAGCTCCACAAAGACCTAAATTTGTTCAGAGCAATACTAAAATGACCACTGGCTGTATCAAAGGGTCTCTCCTTCTGCCTCACAAATAAGTACTTCCAGTCCTAGAAGAGCTGGCTTCACAGGTTCCATGCCTATTTAAAATAAAGAAGATTAATATAACATACCTATAGAACTCCTCTTGAATGGTGGTAGAAAGTTGTTGATTAAATTGCTCCAGGTCCACAAAACTCACAACCAATGTGTTTCTCTCAGGACGAATGAGCTCCTCTGCTAATTGCAAGTACTTAATTTCTCCATCACTGTTCTGGAACCTGTAGATACACACAAGTCCTATTAAATTGAAGAATTATGCAGTAAAAAGAAGAATCCAAATGCCTGATAAGTCGGTGTATCGGTTAAAATGACCATCAGCTTTAGGGTCAGACAGGCTCATTTCACTAAGTGCATAACATGGGCAAGTACTTATCCCACCTTTCTGAAAAAAAAAAATTAAGACGTCATTTATCTCATAAGATTACTATGAAGTTTAAATGAGAGAAAGCCTGTAAATGCTTTGCACAGAGCCCAGAACACAGAAAAACTAGGCCTAAACTGCATTTCTTCATTTAATATTTTCTAATAAAAAATGCCAACTATCCTTTTATTATTGTTGTATATAGTTAAGATTGGAAAATATTAAATGAAGAAATGCAGTTTGAAATCCAAAGATTCAATTTCTGTAGAGAAAACTGACAGACTAGTTGTTGATTTAAGAACATGAATAAAAATACAGAAATGAGGTGCTTCAATGCCCAAGTCCTCAGAAAAACAGAAACATATACACACAAAATTAAGGATTACCACCACCATTTTTGCTTTTTGTCCTTTTAACATAAATGCAGATTCACTTGGAACCAAAAATCAATTCCTTCTTCAAATACAGCATACCTAGCTGTCCAATATTTACTGAACATCTATCTGCAAAGCATTACACCAGAGATACTTAAAGCTAAAAATGACAGTGTTGTTCCTGCCCTAGGACTGACATGATCATAGGATCATACCCTCCTATTAAAGAGGTAGCAAGAGAACCTACATGTCCATGACAAATGAGTAAAGAAAATGTATACATATACAACGGAACACTACTCAGTCTTAAAAAGTAAATTCTGTGGGGCGCCTGGGTGGCGCAGTCGGTTAAGCGTCCGACTTCAGCCAGGTCACGATCTCACGGTCCGTGAGTTCGAGCCCCGCGTCAGGCTCTGGGCCGATGGCTCGGAGCCTGGAGCCTGTTTCCAATTCTGTGTCTCCCTCTCTCTCTGCCCCTCCCCCGTTCATGCTCTGTCTCTCTCTGTCCCAAAAATAAATAAAAAACGTTGAAAAAAAAATTTAAAAAAAAAAAAAATAAAAAGTAAATTCTGCTATACGTGACAACATTGATAAACCCTGAGGACATTACACAAAATGAAATACGCCAATCATAGAAAGATAAATACTGCATGATCCTACCTATATGAAGTAACTAAATAGTCAAATTTATAGAATCAAAGTGGAATGAGGGTGGCTGGTGGGCTCAGTTGGTAGAGCATGTGACTCGATCTCAGGGCAGGGAACTCAAGCCCCAGGTTGGTGCAGAGCTTACTTTAATTAATTAATTAGTTAAATAGTGGAATGATGGCTGCCAGAAGCTAGAGCAAGGGAGGAAAATGTGGAGTTACTAAGCAAGTCAAGTGAGACTGAATAAGCTTTAAGAGATCTACTGTATGATATCTACTGTATAACATTGTATTTACAGTCAGTGATAATGTATTGCATTGTTAAAAATTTGTTAAGAGGGTAGATCTCATGTTAAGCGTTCCTTTAACAACAAAAGAAAAAAAGGAGATACAAAAAATGTGCTGTGGGATTACAAATAATCCTGCCCAACAAGAACATCCAGAAAGGCTTCAAGCATTTAAAAGATGACATTGGAGGGGCACCTGGGTGGCTCAGCTGGTTAAGCATCTGACTTTGGCTCAGGTCATGATCCCATGGTTTGTGGGTTTGAGCCCCACGTCGGGCCCTGTGCTGACAGCTCAGAGCCTGGAGCCTGCTTTGGATTCTGTGTCTCCCTTTCTCTCTGCCCCTCACCCACTCACGCTTTGTCTCTCTTGATCTCTCATAAATAAATAAACGTTAAAAAAAAATTTAAAAAAAGAGGACACTGGAATTCAGCCTTGAAAGATGTTTAGAATTTGAAAGAAAACAAAGCAAACACAAACACCAAAAAAACTCCAGTAGTGGTTAGACTCACTATAGATGTTTTCAAGTGGCAATGTCAGAAAAGGTAGAGGAATACAGAGATGACAGGCTGGTTGTGGAAGATGAAACTGGGAAGAGGAGCTGTGAAGAATTTGAGACTTTACTCCATAAACAAGGGCAAATCAAAGTTGGAATTCTGAGGGGGAGTTAACACCCCCCCCCCCAAACAGAGTGATTTATTTCTCTCATTCATCATTATCCCCAGCATCCAGCTGTATGGTAAACTGCAAGGCAGTTAAGGCAATCATATTCTTCATTAAAATGAAACATTAATTGAGGACTTTTGTAATGTGGTGTGGTGGCTAGGTGGGGTTAAGGATGGGATTTACATTCAAGACGGAAGTGGCTGACAGGTAAAGACACAGTAAGTTTCATTACCAGAGATAATGGAAAATGGCAGCACCTTACGAGCATAAGGGAAGAAAGGATTGGTGCTGCCTGAAAGATTTACAGAGTTTCACAAAGGAGGTATGAGTCTTTAGCTGTGCTTTGAAAGATGAATAGCTGTCAGGCAGAGAATAACAATGCTAAAGACGGGGGATATAAATTATGGTTTCAAATGTATCAGAATTTCATGAGATGGCAGAATTATGCACAATAATAAAAGTGTGGAAACAACCCAAATGTCCATGGATGGATGAATGGATAAAAAGTGGTATATGCATACAGTGAAGTATTATTCAGCCTTAAAAAGAAATCCCGACACAATGCTGTACACGTGGATGAACCTTGAAGACATTATGGTAAGTAAAATAAATTGGTCACAAAAGGCCAAATACTCCAAGTATAGCTCCAAGTACACGAGGTAACTAGAACAGTGAAAGTCGTGGTTAAGTAGAATGGTGGTTGCCAGGTGCTGGGGAGGGGCGGGGGGGGGGGGGGAGATGGGGAGTTAACTGTTTAGTGGCTGCAGAGTTTCAGTTCTGGAAGACCAGAGTTCAGTCGTTGGATGGTGGGGGCAGTTGCTTAACAAAGTGCATATACATACTTAACGACACCGAACTCTACACTTAAACAAGGTTAAATGATAAGTTTTATGTATATTTTACAATTAAAAAAAATTTCACAAGACATTCCAAGGTCCATCCTCTTAAGGAAAGAAGTAATACATCTGCACGAAGTAACTGGCGGCAGAGGCGGAAACCCAGGCAGTGGGGGATTACGAGAGGCCAGGAGCCTAGAAGTCAACTTAAAAAAAAAAAAAAAAAAAGTATGTGCGGGTCGGGGGCTTGCGGTGGAAGGAAACGGAAGGATGGAGGGAAGGAGGGGAATACGCTCAGACACTTTGAAGCAGGTCAGGGCTCACCCGAGCATCTGTCTGCCCTCAGGGTTCACTCGAGTGCCTTTATCTCCATGGGCTCCAAAGGCAGCCCGGGCCCTCGGCGCCCCCAACACCAGAGGCCTGGGTGCCCGGTCCCATCAGGACTCTGCAGGGGCCCCCACTCGGTCTTGCTACTACTTATGCTCCCCGAGCCTCCGTTTCCGCTCAGGTAACCAGGGGCGACAGGATCACCAGCCTTACAGCTTGTGAGGACTGAACGACGGGACCAAAGCGCTGCGCATACCCACGGCATTGGCAGTTTGAGGAAGGACTCAAGATGGGATTTTACCGCTCGCGGCGACCTGGCTAAACCCCGAGTGGGGAATAGGACGCTCTGCAAGGCGCGCGGGCCCCCGGTTCCCCCCCAACATGCGCCGGCCCTAGGGCCCAGCCCGGCCCTGGGAGCCGCGAGTCGGCGGGCTCCCGGGCTCCGGAAGCGGACAGGGGCAGCTCGGGGAAGTTCCGCGAGGAAGGGGCGCCCGCGGACTTACTCCTCCAAGAAATCCAGGAACAGTTTCTGGCATTTCTCCGCCACCTCATCGCGGACTTCCAGGTGCTGGCTGCCGGCGCCCGGCTCCGCTGCCGCCGCGAGGTCCATGGCTGTTCAGTGCTAAGGGGCCGCCACCGCCACGCTCCACCACTACCAATCACTTCACCACAGACGCCACCACTTTGCGCGCGCCGCCGCCGCTACCGCCCGCCCCCTCGCCCACAGGGATTGCCGGAACCAATCGTGGCGCAGGAACTCGAGGATTTCGCGCCAAACCTGCCCAATGAGCGTGGCTTCTGCATTAGTCCAGCCCACGGAGCCGGGATTTCGCGCCAAATGCAAAGACCGGGAGGAAGCCAGCGCGTTCTGCCTTTGCGCCTGCGTAGTGTGGTCTTGTCGCTGGCAACTTGGTTTCTGCAACAGGTTTACGAGTGGGATCCGTGTTCCGGTGGCTTTTCACATGTTTTTCATATCATTTCACTGATATTAATTGAGCAGTAGACATAAAGCTCTATGGAGGAGAAAAATGAGTAAGATTCAGACCTGCTTGAGCCGTTGTAAGTGGAGGAAATATAACTGTGCAAGAGCCCAAAGAGATATAGACGTAGTACCAGGGACGGAGTTTGGCAGTTACTGTGGTTAATTCCCCTCTTAAACAGAACTGTTGGCTTGCGCCCTCTTGATTTTCTTTACTCCCTCTCAGGCCGTCTTTACCCCACTTCCTTCCACTTGCTTTTTTCCCATCTCTTTGGCTATTCTTGGTTAGCCGTCTATTGTTGGTGCCTCTTCTTTAGTGAGTTCCTGAAGTGGTCTGGTCCCAGAGCCTTCATTTCTCCTGAAGCTCTGTTGGGCGACCCTCTTCACCCCTGTTGTTGTGGGATTGTTGAGCGAACCCTGTCAAGAAGGAATTCTTGAGAAGTTTTACAGTGCAACTTAGCAATTTTAAGGACAGGACCTGTGGGTAGAAAGACCTGCACCTTTGCTGTATGAAAGCTGGTGGTTATATAGTGTTCAAGGCGGAGGAGGGGACGTGCAGGGAGTATTAGATCATTACTGTTTTCTTCGAATTTCTACTTGTAAAACTACTTTCACAAGATTTCTCTCTTTCTATATTAAAAATGTAGCAACCAGCAAGTATTTGATCCTTATCAGAACTATACAGGCTATAGGTCAGCCTTCTAGACTAAAGGTGAACATTTTTCTGCTTCTATCCCTCATCATCATAGCTTCTGGGTGCTGATGACTTCTACCTTGTGTATCACCAACTGGGATTCTTTGGCCTGTAAGAGATTAAGAGAAGCCTGGACCATTTCCTTTTTGAGGTTTCCACACATGAAAAATTTTTTTCTTAAAGCCAAACAGGGTGACAGAAGTTATAGTAATTACTTTAACATCAGCCCCCCCTCCCCCAGATACACTCTTCACATCCCAGATTTAACAAAACAGTCCATTGCTGATGTACTGCAGTGTATCTGAGACTGTATGTATTACCTCATTTGAAGGGGGTTGGGAACCATTGTGGTCCTGTATCCCTCAGCTCTTCACAAGCTCCAGATTCTGGACATCACCACTTCCATGCATTTTAGGAGCCTCAGACTCACTGTGCTACGGGACAATCATAACCCTCATGCACTAAGAATGGATTCAGGAGATAACCAGGGCAGTTTGCTGACCCAACTGTGTCTCTTCCTCTCCAAAGTTCTCATCTTTCTTTACCATTTTTCCTTTCTGCCCTTCTCTTTCTCTTCTATCCTCAGCGTCAATTTCTCAGAGCTTTAGTCTCATGTACAGAAGGAAAAAAGCAAGGAAAAAGAGTGCAGAGTTCCAGGCTAATTTGGAATGAGGCTCGCTCAGAGAATTGGGATTTCCTCTTCTCAGCATTCCACAACTCACAGATCCTCCCTTCTTCCCTCAGACATGCACGTCTGACCCAGAATAGTAGCTCAGTTCTCCAAGTGAGGGTTGTGGGGACACCTTCCATAGCAGGAGGAGGGTGTGGGTTATGAAACATCTCTGTGCTATATCTCAGAGAGTTGTATGCCCGTGTGTGTGTGTGTGTGTGTGTGTGTGTGTGTGTGTGTGTTTAGGTCTGAGACTGCTATCCTTAGAAAGGTGTGCTTGCAAGGTTAGCCTTTGGCTGGCATTTGGGAACTTGACTGGTAAGAGTTTCCTACACTGATAAGACACTTTCCCTAAATGAAAAGGATGGCTCACTATGCCTAAAATGTTTGTGCAAACAATTTGGTTTGTGCTGAATTTGTTCTAAAAACTGGAATCTTGATATGTGCTAGGTAGAGGGTGCCTGTGTGACCTGCTCCCAGTAAAAACTCTGAGATTCTTTAATGAGCTTCCCTGGTAGACAGTGTGACATTCATTGTTACAGTTTGATGCTGGGGCAGAATTAAATGCATTCTATATGACTCCATAGGAAGAGGACTCTGGGATGTTTGTGTTTGGTCTCCTTTGGACTGCTCCATGTGCATTTTCTCTTTGCTCATTTTATTTTCTATCCTTTTGCTGCAATAAATGGTAGCTGTGAGTATAATCATATGCTGAGTCCTGTGAGCATTCCTAGCAAATTATCAAAACTGAGGATGCTTTTGTGGACCCCCAGTACAACATACATATCTATTTTTACCTTCTTACTAAAGAGAATTTTAAACATAAACAAATGTACACAGAATAGTATAATGGGCTTCCATTATAAGCTGCAATAACCATCAACATGTGGCCATTCCTGCTCCAATCACACACCTCTCTGCTTTTCCTTCTTCATTATTACTATTATATTTTTTTAAAAATCTGTTTTAGACTGGTCTTAGATTTACCAAAAATTGCAAAAGATAGTACTGGGTTCTTACATATTCAATGCCCATTTTTCCCTATTGGTAACATCTTAAAGAACCAACTTTTTAAATAACTTTTTAAAGAACCAACTTTGGCACAGTACTAGTAGCTAAACTACATACTTTTTATGGATTTTGCTAGTTTCCCCCTAATGTCCTTTTTCTCTTCTGGGATTCCATCCAGGATACCACATTACATGGAGTTATCATGTCTCCTTAGACTCCTCTCGTCTGTGACAATTTCTTTAAAAAAAAAAAATTTTTTTTTTAACATTTATTTATTTTTGAGACAGAGAATGAATGAGGGAGAGTCAGAGTGAGGGAGACACATAATCTGAAACAGGCTCCGGGCTCTGAGCTGTCAGCACAGAGCCCGACACGGGGCTCGAACTCACAGGCCGCGAGATCATGACCTGAGCCGAAGTCCGACACTTAACGACTGAGCGCCCCTCGTCTGTGACAATTTCTTAAACTTTCCTTGGTTTTGATGGCTTTGATAGTTTTGAGGTATACTGCTAAGATATTTTGCAAAACATTCCTCAGGTGGGATTTGTCTGATACGTTTGGCATGGTTAAACTGTGGTTATGGGTTTGGGAAGGAAGACCACAGAGGTAAAGTATGGTTCTCACCACTCTTTTATAATTTTACAAATCCTAGATATAATATCATTTCATATGTAGATATTTCAGAATGAATCTCTAAAAGATATAGGTTATTGGAATATTACTCAGTAATAAAAAAGAATGAGATCTTGCCATTTGTGACAACATGAATGGACCCAGAGGTTATTATGTGAAGTGAAATAAGTCAGGTAAAGACAAATACCAGATGCTTTTACTTATAAGTGGAATCCAAAAAACAAAACAAATGAACGAACAGAAACAGAATCGTAAATACAAAGAACTGATGATTGCCAGAGGGGAAGGAGGTAGGGGGGGATGGGTGAAACAGGTGAAGGGGATCAAGAGGTACAAACTACCAGTTATAAATAAATCATTGAGATGAGAGTACAGCATAGGAAATATAGTCAATAAAATTGTAATAACAGATGGTGACAAATGGTGACTGTACTTATGGTGGTGAGCACTGAGTAATGTATACAATTGTTGAATCACTATGTTGTACACTTGAAACTAATATAACATTGGATGTCAACTATATTTCAGTTAAAAAGGGCTATTTTTCCTGAGACATATCTTTGGCTGGGAAGGAATCTTCCTTCAAACAGCTGTAGCAGAACAGATTAATGATGCTGGTTCTTTTAAATCTAACTGTAATCTTTTCCTGGTTTACCAATACTTTAATTTACTATGAATAAAACTAGCAGATTAAATTTTTATGTGATTTATTTTAGCTGATGTGCATTATTCAATAAGATATTTATCAAACATATGAAAATATCAAACATATGAAAATATCAAACATAAATTTTCTTTCAAACATAGTCAATCCCCATCTTATAAAATATGTAATATATCCAGGGGTGCCTGGGTGGCTCAGTCGGTTAAGCATCCGACTTCAGCTCAGGTCATGATCTCACAGTTCGTGGGTTCGAGCTCCGTTTTGGGCTCTGTGCTGACAAGCTTGGAGCCTGAAGTCTGTTTCAGATTTTGTGTCTCCGTCTCTCTCTGCCCCTCCCCCACTTGTGCTCTATGTCTCTCTCTCTCTCAAGAATAAACATTAAAAAATTTTAAAAAATATATAATATATCCTACTTCTTACTAATAAAATAAAAAAAATTTTATGCTAGCTACTGACCAATTAGGTTTCAGCAGTACTTGATGAAATGTCTTTTTAGTCATTTGCCTTTCTCTTTAGTTACTTACATATGAGAAGTTTGAACATGATGTCTATCAAAAGTAGCAGTGTGAATGATGGCAGTTTTAGCTATTTTTCTGTAATACTTATTTAATTTTTCCCCAAAGCTAAAAGTCAGAATTATACACACACAAAGAGTTACTGAAAAAATATTTAAAACTGTCATACTTCTCATTTCATTATTTATTTATTTAACGTTTATTTATTTTTGAGACAGATAGAGACACAGCATGAACGGGGGAGGGGCAGAGAGAGAGGGAGACACAGAATCGGAAGCAAGCTCCAGGCTCTGAGCCATCAGCCCAGAGCCCCACGCGGGGCTCGAACTCGCGGACCGCGAGATCGTGACCTGAGCTGAAGTCGGACGCTTAACAAACTGAGCCACCCAGGCACCCCATAATTTATTTAAACTATACCTTACATTGTATTATTATAAATTAAAAGAACGAGAAACTGCATACAAATTTATTGCTGTTTTTATAGCTTTTATAAAAATGGGTATGTTAGTGACATTGTATCTATGTTATTTTAATATTGATTTGACTGCTTTTAATCATAAGTTTTATAAATTGTATTCCATATTTTGTTTCCCAGTGGTTTTTAGACTATTTCTTGAAACAAGTACTAACACGTCTGAATTGAAAAATGAAGTTGTATTTTTTCTAACAAACAGTAAGTATGATTAAGCTGACTTATTGTTTTTTTACTTTTTAATTTTTTTTAATATTTATTTTGAGAGAGAGACAGCGTGTGAGCAGGGGAGGGGCAAAGACAGAGCAGGAGACACAGAATATGAAGCAGGCTCCAGGCTCTGAGCTGTCAGCACAGAGCCCAATACTGGGCTCAAACCCACAGACCATGAGATCATGACCTGAGCCAAAGTTGGACAGTTAACCGACTGAGCCACCCAGGCACCCCATATTAAGCTGATATAAAATGAGGATGGGCTTTGCTTAGTGGGTTAAATGGTGGACATTTCCCAGACTTTGAATGACCTAAATCTTCAGCTCCCAGATTTTGATGAAAACATATTTTTAAAAGATTATAAAATGAAAGCACTTCATTAAAAAATGAACACACATATATATGCCTAGCTTAAAGATACATACTGGACTATTTACAAAAGAAATTATATGATGTCAGAAATTTGTTCCTGAATAATTTGGCATCAGGAGAGATGGATGGTGGGCTTATAGGTCCAAGAGAGGACTAGGTGATGGATACATGGGGGTGCATGGAGCTGAGCTGTCAAGTGTCTGAATAGCTGATTCAGGCAGCTAGCCCAAAATGAAAGTCTTAAATCCCTTACTGCTTTTAGCAAGTTACTAAAAATGGAAAAAGCAAAGACTTCTCTGTTGCACTTCCCACATGGACTAATGAGTAGTGGAGGGTTAGGTGGATCAGTGCAGATGTGGGGGTCATCTCACTGTTGAGGGAGCCTTGAACAAAAGGCTACAGTGGTTTTATGGACACTGAGGTGGAGGGTAGAATGAAGGGGAAAGTACTGAGGTGGTGTGGGAAAAAAATGTCTTCAAGGTTTCACCTTCCTCTCTTCTATAAGGAGATCTCAACAGACCTGAAGAAGACTTCTGCCCAAGGCTTCAGATAGAAAAACCTAAGAATGAAGTTTAAGAATGTAAATATGTGAAGAGTATGACCAGCCAAAGGGGTCTGAGTCCTTGACTGCATCTCTTCTTCTGAGATTGTGATGCATTGGCTGTGTACCAGTCTGGTGTGGGGAGGGCACCTTTCCCCATGAGGCCTTCCAGGTAAAGCCTTCATACTTACCTATGGCCAGGCCTGAAAGATCACAAATAGATTTTTAACCCGGAGCTGGACTCCTCAATCAGTAGACCCCATGGTAATTTGCCTACTGCTGTGCTATAAAGTGGGAATCTTAGTATGAGTTGTAGTATAGGATTCCATGTTGGTAGATCAAAATTTGTAAGCTGCTGGATATTGCTACTAGATGAGGCTTTATGGAAAGGAAAAGGAAGGGGAGGGGAGGGGAGGGAAAGCGGGGCAGGGGGGAAGAGGAGAGGAGGGGAGAGAAGGAAAACCTATACGATAAGTATGTGTTGAGTCAAGTCAAGATGAATTGCTGACCTTTCTAGGGTAGAAGGGTCCAGTGTAATCAATGTGCTAAAAAGTGAATGGTTGGTTTCCTCAAGAGATGGTGCCATACTGGGGCTCAGCACTGATTTCTGTCACTGACAGATATGACATTTAGCAGTGAGAGTAATTAGATCAGCTTTGATGTGTGGAAACTCATACTGGGGCAACATACGCTATCTCTGTCACCTGATTACTCTTTCAAGAGCCTATTGTGCCAGTCTTGCAGTGGCTGATGACAGAAGCTGGCTTACATCAACTGGCCCAGTCACTCTGTATACCAATGCCTCTTCCATGGTGATTTTTCTCTGATGGGCATTAACTTATGACACTAAGGTCTTTACATTTTGTGCATATGCATTTTCTATAAATCTCCTTATTCCCAATTTCCAATCTTCCTCTTTCCCAGCCTCCAACTAATCAGCATAGCCATTTCCTTTGCCTGTAAATGAATGCATAGCTTTACCTGGGACCACTTCTTTTTCTACACAAAACAGATAGCCAGAGGCACTGTCCACTGGGAGGATCTCAAATCCTTTAAGTCTACCCTTGAGTGGTAGTAGTGTACAACAGTAGTCACCTGTCAAGTCAGCCCAACCATTAACTAAGATGTTCCTTTTCTCCTCTGCCAACTAGTCTTAAGAATCTTCTTTCCTCATCTACCCCATCAGATTATCCTGATTATCTGACTTACTTGCGCCTTTTTCTATTCATGTCCAGTCCCAGATGCCAATCACTATCTTATGACGGATTGCTTTTTTTTAATTTAACTTTATTTTTTATTTTTAAAATTTACATCCAAATTAGTTAGTATATAGTGAAGCAATGATTTCAGTAGATTCCTTAATGCCTTACCCATTTAGCCCATCCTGCCTCCCACACCCCTCCAGTAACCATCTGTTTGTTCTCTATATTTAAGAGTCTCTTCTGTTTTGTCCCCCTCCCTGTTTTTATATTATTTTTGTCTCCCTTCCCTACGTTCATCTGTTTTGTCTCTTAAAGTCCTCATATGAGTGAAGTCATATGATTTTTCTCTTTCTCTGACTAATTTCACTTAGCATAATACCCTCCAGTTCCATCCACGTAGTTGCAAATGACAAGATTTCATTCTTTTTGATTGCTGAGTAATACTCCATTATATATATATATATATATATATATATATATATATATATATACACACACACACACACACACACCACATTTTCTTTATCCATCCATCCATCGATGGACATTTGGGCTCTTTCGACACTTTGGCTATTGTTGATAGTGCTGCTATAAACATGGGGGTGCATGTGTCACTTCGAAACAGCACACCTGTATCCCTTGGATAAATGCCTAGTAGTGCAATTGCTGGGTCATAGGGTAGTTCTATTTTTAGTTTTTTGAGAAACCTCCATACGGTTTTCCAGAGTGGCTGCACCAGCTTGCATTCCCACCAAAAATGCAAAAGAGATCCTCTTTCTCCATATCCTTGCCAACATCTGTTGTTGCCTGAATTGTTAATGTTAGCCATTCTGACAGGTGTAAGGTGGTATCTCATTGTGGTTTTGATTTGTAGTTCCCTGATGATGAGTGATGTTGAGCATTTTTTCATGTGTTGGTTGGCTATCTGGATGTCTTCTTTGGAGAAGTGTCTATTCATGTCTTTTGCCCATTTCTTCACTGGATTATTTGTTTTTTGGGTGTTGAGTTTGTGATGGATTGCTTTTGACCCTTATAATTTGGTGGATCTGACAGAACCCAGCACATAATGGGAAGGTCTAGCCACATGTTACTTAATGTCCTATAGCCAGGTGCTCTATCTCCACCAGGGCCCTGTAGCAAGCCAGGGTCTATTTACTGAATGGTGTATAGTTTTTGCTGCAGGTGGCATAGTATTGCTCCAGAAGCTACGGGGATTATGTTTGACTCTCCTATTGAGACCTCCTATAAAATCCTCAGGCAACTTTTCCCATCACTGATACTATTAGAACCATACATTCTGCTACTTGAACCACAGCCTGGACCTAGTGAAGAGACTCTCCTGTTGTAAGCACTACTCACACCTGACAGCATTCCATGTAGATGGGTCAGAAAAGTATTCTGTGAAGTAGTCTGTTAAGAGTTATTATTTAAAAAAAAAAAGAGTTATTAGTTCCATGTATTTTGGACTTAGAAAGTAAAAATAAACTAGGATATTATTATTACTATTACTACTATTATTACAATTTTCGATGTCTTATAAAAAGTGGGGCAATTATAAAAATGTTATGGAGGAAATCTCTCTTTAATCCACAGTCGTGAATGTAGCACAGTGCCTTCTGCAAGTACTGCTGTAGTAACTGTCAGGGCAAAAGGAAGGAATCCCAGTGAGCAGATCTTTTAGGATGCTCTTCAATGATAGGTTTCTTTAAAAACATTCAAGAGGGTCAGCTGGCTGGCTCAGTTTGTTGGGCGTCCAACTTTAGTTCAGGTCATGATCTTGCAGTTTGTGAGTTCAAGCCCTGCATTGGGCTCTGTGCTGACAGCTCGGAGCCTGGAACCTGCTTCAGATTCTGTGTCTTTCTCTCTCTCTGCCCCTCCCCTGCTCATGCTCTGTTTCTCTCTCTCTCTCAAAAATAAATATTAAAAAGAAATTAAAAAATGAAAAAATTCAAGAAGTGCTTTTCTTTCCTATCACCTTAAAATAAAAATGAAAAAAAAAACACACACAAAAAAACAGAACCTTTAGTATTTGAAATGACAGTCACATGCGCATTTTCAAAATCCATTTTGTATATATGTTTAACCTCACCATGTCTGCTTGCCTTGTTATGGCAAAAAAAACAACAACAGAATTTTGAAATTAGTATTTTAACCTTTTTCATTATTGTTATATTTGTGGTGGTGATCTGTGATCAGTGATCTTTGATGTTATTATAATTGTAATTGTTTTGTGGCACCACAAACCATGCCCATACGATGGTGAACTTAATTGACAAATGTGTGTGTTCTGACTGTTCCATCTACCAGCCATTCCCCCATCTCTCTACCTCTCCTTGGGCTTCCCTATTCCCTGAAACACAACAATATTGAAATTAGGCCAATTAATAACCCTACAATGGCATCCAAGTGTTCAAGTGAAAGGAAGAGTCACACATCTCTCACTCTAAATCCAATGCTGGAATGATTAAGCTTAGTGAGGATGGCATGTTAAAAGCTGAGATAGGCTGAAAGTTGGGCCTCTTGTGCCAAAGAGTTAGCCAAGTTGTAAATGTGAAGGAAAAGTTCTTGAAAGAAATTAAGAGTGCTACCCCAGTGAACAATACCTAAATGACAAGAAAGCGAAACAGCCTTATTGCTGATATGCATAAAGTTCTAGTGGTCTGGATAGATCAAAGCAACCACAACACTTCCTTAACCAAAGCTTAAACCAGGGCAAGGCTCTAGCTCTCTTTAATACTTTTTCTCCCTAACGTTTATTTATTTTTGAGAGCAGGGGGGAAGGGCAGAGCAGGGGTGGGGTGGGGGGCGGATAGAGGATCTGAAGCAGGCTCCATGCTGACAGCAATGAGCCCAATATGGGGCTTGAACCCATGAACCATAAGATCATGACCTGAGCATGACCTGATGCTCAACCGACTGAGCCACCCAGGTGCCCGCTCCTAGCTCTCTTCAATTCTGAGAGAGTTGAGGAAGCTGCAGAAGAGAAGTTGGAAGCTAGCAGAGGTTGGCTCATGAGGTGTAAGAAAAGAAGCCATCTGTGTAACAAAAGTGCAAGGTGAAGCAGTGAGTACTGATGTAGAAGCAGCAGCAACTTATGTAGGACATCAGCCTAAAGTAACTACTAACGTGGATTACACTAAACAGATTTTCAATGTAGACAAAATAGTCTTCTATTGAAAGAATATGCCACCCAGGACTTTCATAGCTAAAGAGAAGTCAATGCCTGGTTCCAAAGCTTCAGAGGACAGGCTGATGTTAGCAGCTAATGCAGCTGGTGATGTGAAGTTTAAGCCAGTGCTTACTTACCATTCTGAATATCCTAGGGCCCTTATGAATTATGCTCAAGCTACTCTGTCTGTGGTCTATAAACAACAAAGCCTGGATGAAAACACGTCTATTTACAACATGGTTTATTGATTATTTTAAGCCCACTGTTTGAGACCAACTGCTCAGATAAAAGATTCCTTTAAAATTATTACTGCTCAGTGACAATGCAGCTGGTCACCCAAGAGCTCTGATGGAGATGTGCAATGAGATGAATGTTTTCATGTCTGCTAACACAACATCCAGTCTATAAACCATGGGTCAAGGACTAATTTTGACTTTCAAGTCTTATTATTTAAGAAATACCTTTCAGGTATTGGCTGTGGCTCCCATGGATGATGATTCCTCTGATGGAGCTGGGCAAAGACAATTGAAAACCTGAAAAGGATTCACCATTCCAGATGCCATTAAGAACATTCATGATTCATGGGAAGTGGTCAAAATATCATCACAAACAGGACTTTGGAAGCAGTTGATTCCAACTCTCATGGATGACTTTGAGAGGTTCAAACTTCACTAGAGGAAATAGCAGGAGAACTAGAATTAGAAGTGGAGCCTGCAGGTGACTAAATTGCTATTTTTTTTTTTAATTTTTATTTCCAATACATCAGAAAAAACACTGGTTAATGGGTCAGTTAGATCAACAAAGTTAATATGACTGAGGGGAAACTTATGTCATCAACTGCAGAATTGCTTCTAAAGATAAAAATGTAATGGATGAGGAATTCCTTCTTATGGATGAACAAAGAACGTAGTTTCTTGAGATGGAATCTCCTCCTGATGAAGGTTGTTGAAATGACAACAAAGGACTTAGGATATTATATTAATTTAGTTGATAAAGTGGTGGCAGGGTTTAAGAGGATTAATTCTAATTTTGAAAGAAGTTCTACTGTGGGTAAAAGATTATCAAGCAGTGTTGCATGCTACAGAGAAATTGTTCATGAAGGAGTCAACAGATGCAGCAAGCTTCATTGTTGTCTTATTTTAGGAAGTTGCCACAGCCAACCCAACCTTTAGCAACCACCACCCTGATCAGTCAGCAGGCATCAACATGGAGACAAGACCCTCTACCAGGCAAAAAGACAACTGGCTGAAACCTGGGATGATGGTTAGTTAGCACTTTTTACCAACAAAATACTTTTTTTTTTTATTAGACAACAGAAATGTATTTCCCCCCAAATCTGGAGTCTAGAAACCTGACATAGGGTATCAGCGGGCTTAGTTTCTTCTCAGGCTTCTTTCTTTGGCTTGTAGATGGAGATTCCCTTGTCTTCACATGATCATCCTTCTGTGCCCATATCCTTATCTCCTCTTCTTATAAGGGCACCAGTCATGCTGTGTAAGAGTCCATACTGATAACCTCATTTTAACTTCATTATCTCTTTAAACATTCTATATCTAACTATAGTCACATTGTGAAGTATGGGGCAGGGACCACAAAGTCAACATATGAATTTCGCATACACAATTCAGCCCATGACAAAGGTCTTGGGTCATAATGCAACTTAAGGCCCAAGCTGGAGAGTATATATGTACATATGTATTTATGTACATATATATTATTTACTTGCAATTATTTTTTTTGAGACACAGTAAGTTTGAGATGCATTGAAATCTGTTCACCACTTTGTGCTGGCAGAGCCCAATCCTTCTTACGAGCCACCCCTTAGAGTAAATACAACACCTAGGATTAAAGGGGTCCTCACATGATCTATAGAGGAGGCAAGCTTTCTCAGAACTCTTCTGAGGACAATAATCCCATTCATGAGGGCTCCACACTCATGACCCATTGTAATTCAAATTACCTCCCAAAGACCTCACCTAATCCTATTGCATTAGAGGATAGGAATTCAATATACGAATGTTAGTGAACATAAACATTCATTTCATAATATCACTCACAAGGACTTGATCTACTGTATACTTTCTGTTGTTGAATGAGCCTGGAGTTTTTGCTGAAAGATTTCCCATATTCACAGCACTCCTAAGGCCTTTGTCCAGCCTGAACTCTGTGATGATAACTAAGGTCAGTGTGACTGATAAAAGATTTCCCACATTCACTGCACTCATAAGACTCTTTTCCTGTGTGAATTCTCTGGTGTTGAATGAATGTTGCCTTCCACTAAAAAGATTTCCCACATTCATGACACAAAGCTGTTCACCTGAGTGAAACTTTATGTGTACATTGAGGCTATTTTTCTCAGATAAATGGCCTTCCACATTCACTGCACTCATCAGGCCAACAAAGTGCTTTTAAATGAAGGGATATACATTGGTATTTTAGACATAATGCTATTACACACTTAACAGACTACAGTATAGTGTAAACATAACTTTTATATGCACTGAAAAACCAAAATAATTCATTTGACTTGCTTTATTGAGATATTCACTTTATTGTGGTGGTCTGGAACGGATGCACAGTATCTCCAAGGTATGCCAGATGTTAATTTGAAAATTATTTCTATAAAGATGTGACTAAATTAGAAAAATGGATAACTATTTTGAAGCTGAAATAATATATATATGTGTGTGTATCTATATCTATACCTATATCTATATATCTGTATACATACATATGTATGTATATATAGAGATATTTTAAAGTTTATTTATTTAAGACAGAGAGAGAGAGAGCAGGGGAGGGGCAGAGAGAGAGAGAGAGAGAGAGAGAATCCCAAGCAGGCTCTGCAATGTCAGCACGGAGCCTGATGTGGGGCTCAAACTGAGGAACCGTGAAATCATGACCTGAGCTGAAACCAAGAGTCAGACTGAGCTACCCAGGCGTCCCCTACTTATTATTTTTTTTAATGCTTATTTATTTTTTCCAGAGTACAAACAGGGAAGGGGCAGAGAAAGGGGGACAGAGGACCTGAAGTGGGCTTTGTGCTGACAGCAGTGAGCCTGATGTGGAGTTCGAACTCATGAACCTCTAGATCATGACCTGAGCTGAAGTTGGAAGCTCAATCAACTGAGCCACCCAGGTGTCTTCCCCCCTACTTAAAAAGCAGATAGGAAAAAGGCAAAGGGTTAAAAATGATGTTACCGTTTACATCTTTTCAGACCTCCGTCAGTGCATGCACATATTTGGATATGTACATATAATTTTCCATACACAGTGTGAAATGGTATCTAGGTTAGGGTCCTGGTGGGAAACATACGGCACACTCAGGAGTGATATGCTCAAAGACAGCTTTGCGAAGTGGTCAAAAACAAAGGTTTGGGAAGTTTAAAGAAAACAGAAAGGGATGGTGATGCACCCTGGAACCAGCAACTATAGAAAGCTATTGCTGCCTCTGTGTCTGAAGGGGTAGAGACAGCACTAACTGGAAACTGAGAAGAAGCTGTGGCTATACACAGGGTGCTGTAACCTTCTGCTCAGTGCAAGCTGTGTCCTTCGGGGAGGAGAGCAGCCATGGCCAAAATGTGGCTCAGCAGAGAAGGAAAATAAATATCCTGGCCTTTCTCTTTTCCTTCCTTCTAATCTCCTATTGGTGCCTTCCAAAGACCAAATCCAATTAGAAGCCTTTGAGAAGGGTACCTGGTTGACACAGTCCATAGAAGCTGGACTCCCAGGGTACACAGCATGAGCGGAGAAGGGCAGTGAGTGGGATAAGGGGAAAATAGAGAATGCCCAGTTTACATAAAGAGACTGAAATAACAATGAATATATATATGTAGTCCTAGCTTGGCATGGCTCTGATACAGACAGCTTTCAGGTACCACTGTTCCGTTAAATTACACCAGACTTCTAACAACTTGGTTCAAATTCCAGTTATTATGGTGTATTAACTGAGTAACTGCATAAACACTGCTAGCTCTCCAGTCTACAAATCACTCCGCAAGTAACAGATGTTCATCATGTTCAGTGACCAATCATATCACTTATAGAGAGCAAAGTGTGTAGCTGTGTTTCCTCCTTGTCTTCCTCTAATGAAGTAATGTGACATTTTACAAAGGCAGATAATTGAAAGAGGGAATTGGCCAACAAAGATGAAAGTAATGCAAAGAAAAAGAGAACTCCGTAAGTGAAATCTGAATCGAATGTACATGGAGTTATAGGAAAAATAGCTGGCCGGGGGCACCTGGGTGGCTCAGTCGGTTGTGTCAGACTCTTGGTTTTGGCTCAGGTCATGATCTCATGGTTTGTGAGTTCGATTCCCGTGTCAGACTCTGCACTGATGGTGTGGAGCCTACTTGGGATTCTCTCTCTCTCCCTCTCTCTCTGCTCCTCCCCAACTGGCACTGTCTCTGTCTCTCTCAAAAATAAATAAATAGACTTCAAAAAAATAGCTGGCCATGGTGACATTGCCCTATTTGAGAAACTCCAGATATGCAGCTAGAGGAACTTAGCAAAGATGAACTTACTGAGATAAACAAGGATTGTGATGGAAAGGATGAAGATGTCTCAGAGGAAGTGACCACAGAAAAACGTTTCACACTACAGCAATTCTTGCAGATATTTCATGACACTGAAAATACAAAGGATAAAGTGCTGGAGGCTTATCTGAATGTAGGAAGGAGTGTGGTAATTCATCAAAGCATAGGAGAGTTGGTCACTCCATGCGGTAAGTTATATGACTAGAAGAAGACCAGCACTGTTCAAATTACTCTTGCTAAATATTTTTTACAAAAGAATGAAACACCTGAATTCTCAATGTTTTAATATTTTTAAATTATAAGGTACTAAGTAAATGTTAGTTTTCTCATTTTTAGATGTTTGACCAATTTTAAAGGTCTTAAAACAATCCTATTTCCCTCCCTTTTTACATTGCTTTGCAATTTAGTTTGTATGATTTTTAGGGTCCTACACAACTGTTCAAAGCAAGGACTGCCTTGTTGTGTTTTCCAATGACTGATTAACATTCTATAACATGGATAAAAACATTATTTAATGGAAATTTGGATTGTTTGCATTTTTTCATGCTGTAATAAATATCCTTATGATGTCTTTTTTTTTTTTTTTTGGTGTGCATCTGTATTGTTAGGAAAAATTCTAAGAATGACAGGTCAAAGGCCTATGCATATTCACATTTTGTTTAGGGTTAGGATGAAAAAAAAATTTTTTTTTAAGTAGGCTTTACGCCCAGGATGTGGAGCCCAACACAGGGCCTGAACTCATGACCCTGAGATCAAGACCTGAACTGAGATCAAGAGTCAGACACTCACGGGACTGAGCCACCCAGGTGCCCCTCTCAATCACATTTTGCTGCTAATCTGCCTTCCAGATAAGCTGGCTGATTGCCAGTTTACACTTCACCAACAGTGCCTCAAAGTTTCCAATTCTCCATCCTGTTGCAAACAATAAGCATGTCTTATCATCACCAGTTTCGTATCTCATTGATGTTTCAATTTGATTGTCAGAGAAGTTGAAAACCTTGAAGAATAAGGTTTTATTTGTTTATTTATTTATTTTTAAAGAGCTAATATTTATTTATTTTTTATTTTTTGGAGAAAGAGAGAGAGCATGCAAAGGGAGAAAGAGAGGGAGAGAGAGAGAATCTTAAGCAGGCTCTATGCTCAGCATGGAGACCTGTGCAGGGCTTGTTACCATGACCCTGGGATCATGACCTAAGCTGAAATCAAAAGTCAGACTGAGCCACCCAGGTGTCCTGAAGAGATAAGGTTTTAAAAAGTTATTTGGAAAGAGAGTTCCCTACGATTACTCATGTTGTAAGTAGAGCGTTTACTTGCTCTAGGGACATAATGATGTCTTGATCTATTAAAAACAGCGGCAGCCACCAGTCCATCTCTCTGAGCAGCATTTAAGAGTCTGGTGGCTTGTTTTAATTAAGCAAAGTAGGAACAAGCAAGGATTTGAAGAAAGAGTGTACAAAAAAGTGGTAAGACTTTGCAAACTGGTGGCCACCACTCTTAGCCAGATGGCTTGTTTTTAAAAACCTCTGGGTCACACTTTGGTCTTTCAATTAAATATATACACACACGGTTAGATTTAGTGAATTTAAAAATAAACTCCTGTGTAAAAACATCTTATTCTGGGCTTATTATTAATAGTTTCATCCCTGAACTACCAAAATTAACCAATCAATTTATAAGTAGTATCAGACACAAACCATGTACTCAACATTTTGCTATGAATATGAGGCTACAAAAACTTTAAGATGTGGTCCCTGCCCTTAGCATCAATAATATCTGTTCAGAGAATATATTTTATATGCCTGGAACTATAAATGAGCTTTTACCTGGATCTCTCTTTTAGTCCTCACAATCCTGCAAGGTAGGCATTAAATCTACACATGAGGAGAGCTGAGACTTGATTACACTCCTATATCAGGTCTGACTCCTCATTACTACACCAAATTGGTTTTTTTTAAAACGTTTATTTATTTATTTATTTATTTATTAAAAAAAATTTTTTTTTAACATTTATTTTTGAGACAGAGACAGAGCATGAACAGGGGAGGGTCAGAGAGAGAGGGAGACACAGAATCTGAAACAGGCTCCAGGCTCCGAGTGGTCAGCACAGAGCCCGACTCACAGACCTCGAGATCATGACCTGAGCCAAAGTCGGCCGCTCAACCGACTGAACCACCCAGGCGCCCCAAACACGTTTATTTATTTTTGAAAGAGATAGCATAGGAGCGGGGGAGGGGCACAAAGAGAGACAGCAAGAATCCCAAGCAGGCTCTGCACTGTCTTTGCAGAGCCCGATATGGTGTTTTACACCATGAACTGTGAGATCATGACCTGAGCTGAAACCAAGAGTTGGATGCTTAATAAACTGGAATATCCAGGCACCTCACTACACCAAATTGTTTAAACAATTCAGTTGAAGAGTCACCAGGGTGGCTCAGTTGGTTGAGTCTGACTCTAGATTTCAGCTCAGGTCATGACCTTGAGGTTTGTGAGATGTAGCCCTGCATCGGGCTCTGTGCTGACAGAGCAGAGCCTGCTTAGGATCTTCTCTCTCCCTCTCTCTCTCTCTGTTAAATAAATTAAAAAACTTAAAAAAAAAATCCAGTTGAGGGGGCCTGGGTGGCTCAGTCGGTTAAGTGTTTGGCCTCGGCTCAGGTCATATTCATGCGTTCAAACCCCTTGTTGGGCCCTGTGCTGACAGCTCAGAGTCTGGAGCCTGCTTCAGATTCTGTGTATGCCTCTCCTGCTCGCACCCTCTCGCTAAGCATTAAAAAAATTAAGAAAAATCCAGCTGAAGAAACAATAGGAATGAAGAGTAACAAGAAATTTTAACTTATATTTTTAAAAGTTTATTTTTGAGAGAGAGAGAGAGAGAGAGAGAGAGAGAGAAAACACAAGTGGGGGTGGGGCAGATAGAGATGGGAGAGAGAGAGAATCCCAAGTAGGCTCCACACTGTCAGCACAGAGCCTGATGTGGCGTTCGAACTCACAAACCATGAGATCATAACCTGAGTTGAAGTTGGATGCTTAACTGACTGAGCCACCCAGGCACACCGAGAGTAACAAAAATTTTAGACAAAAATTAAGGTGGAAACCCTGTGGTCTTAATAGTAAGGTGGTAGTTTTCTATGGGTTGAATAGCCTGGGGTATATTCAATTGGATAGATCAATTATTTGGAAGATCCTGAGCAGCTTTGGGAGAAGAGCCATTCTTGAAAGTGTGTAGGATCTTGGGAGACAGACGCAGGTGTTGGAAAGGAAGAGTTGAAGGAACTTTGCCAGGGTCCCATGAATAAAAAGAAAACACACTGCGGCTGAGCAAAAGGAAGGAATGACAGATGCAGCTCGTCTGAAGGGTCAGACATCAAGGGGCAGGTGGTGTGGGTTCTGCTGTACTGACGAGGTAGAGGTAATGTATTAATGCAGCGGAACAAAGGGCTACTCCAGCTGGTGGAGTTAACCATAGTCCTTTGTGCAGGGTGTTGACATTGGACGAAGTGGCAAAACAAAAATGTTTGTTTTAAACAGGGTCCATCGGACTTTTGAGAAACTGAAGACACCAGATAACAAATACAACTCAAATTCTAGAGAAATCCTCAAATGCCAGCAGGGTGAATTAGAACAGAAATTAGGAGAATGTTGTATTTTCTCTACAATTAGTGCCAAAGCCACTATCACTAAGGTGTTTGTAACTGCGGCCTTAAAAAAACCAGGCTGGCCTATGGGAAAGAATATTTTAATGGTCTCAATACTTGTAGATATGTCAGTTAGATCTCAATAAATCTGGAAAAAATAAAAGAACTCCACCCCTTTAAAAAACCACCTTCCAGAGTTTGAAGGAGCTGTTTGCTGAAAAATATATTTTTATATGACCCATCTGTATAGTAATGTACTTCAAGGAAAAAAAAATTTTTAAGTCTTAAACATGTTTCAGCTTTAGTTAACAAAGTTTTATTTCATAAAGTGCTCTTAACTATAAATAAGTTAAAGAGAAAAAAATAAATCTGAAATAGTTACTTATGCAATGCAAGAAATGGTCCATGGCAAAAGCTTCAGAACAAATTTGACTCTACCCCAGTGGAATCCTTTGTTGCTCCATGCAACTGCCAGAGAACTTCCTGTGGAGCCTGCTACCCTCACGGCCCCTGCAAAAGCCAACTGGGCAACAACTCAGTGTGAAAACTACTGTGCTGAGAGATAGCATGTACTCATTGTTCATATGTTATTTTCTTCCTTCATATTATAATCATGTTCCTGAAGAGGGTCCATAGGGTTTACATGTGATAACTCTATGTGAACACATGTCAAGAAAAAAACCAACAGAAAACCAGGCAAAAATGTTTTGTAGGACAGTATGATAAAGAATTTATTGAAAGCATAAATAATGGCCTAATTCCCACCAAATATATGAACAAAAATAGGCATAAATGAGGTAAGAACTAATTAAACATTTTAGAAATGAAAAATATAGTCACTGAAATAAAAAAATGCAATAAATGGGGTTAATTTTAGACTAGGCATATTTGAAGAGTTATTAAATCAATTAGAAGACAGCACTCATGGAGTTCATGGAGAAGAACTTATCCAGAACACAGAACAAAGATGAAAAACATGAGACTAGAGACCCAACAGAGTAGTTAGTGGCCCAAATTTAGCCAACTGGAGTTTTAAGAAAAGAAAAAAGGGAGACAATAGTAAAGCAGTATTTGAAGAGACACTTGCTGAGAATTTTTCATAACTGAAAATAGATGTGGGTCTTAGACAAAAAGCACATTCATTCCTGAGCAAGATGAATAACTATTGAATAGATCAAAATTGGTAGCAGTTCAAAGATAAAGACACAACTTAAAAGCTGCCAAGGAAAGAAGCCAGGTTATCTGCAAAGGAAAACAACCGTACTGATAGTAAACTGTTCATAGACAATAAGAGAATTTAATGGTGTAATATTTCAAAGTGCTAAGGGAAAAATAACTGCCAACCTAGAATTTTATACTGAGCCAAATTATCATTCAAGAGGACAAGATACTTTGAGTTTATAATCAACAGGCTCTAACTTAAAGACATAAGAAAAGAAGTACTTTAGTAAGAAGAAAAGTGAACCCTGATGAAATGTACAGATATAAAAAAAGGCACAAAACTTGATAAAAATAAAGGCCAGTATATTAACTATGGTCTATAAAAAATAAAACTGAAACTTAGCAAACTAGGGGGAAAAAAACTTTAAAGAAAGTAGAAGGAAGGAAAATGATATAAAAGCAGAAATTAATGAACAAAAAACCAAAAGCACAGACAGGATCCATAGGACCAAAGCTAAAGACATTAGGTGAAGAGATTTAAAAAACAGATAAAATGTCTAAAAAAAAAAAGTACAACAAGATTAAAACATTTTAAAACTCTAAGAGAATTCTATGAGCGTTATCCTATTAAACATAAAACTTTCTATCTCAAACAAACTTTCCAAAAATGAGAGGCTGATATGCCATAGATATACAAACTGGAAAAGAAAAATATAAAAAAACAATGGCTATAAACAGAAACATAAAATCCTTAAACATGAAATTAGTAACTATAAATAGACTATAAACGTTAAGAATATATATTATAGTCTCTAGAGCAATCACTAAAAAACAATACAAAGAAGTTCAATTAAAATATCAATAGGAAAATGAAATGCTAAAAAATATTTAAAGTCATTAAAAAAAGTCAACAAAGGAAAAACAAAAAACAGGAGACAAAGTAGGAAACATTAAATGGTAGATACAAATCTAACCATATAAATAACTACATTAAATCTTTTTGGAAAAATTTTCCAATTAAAATGTAGAGATTGTCAGAATGTATAAACAAGATCCAACTATATGCTGTCTATAAGAAATCCACTAAACACAAACATAGGTGGGCTGAAAGTAAATGACGGAAAAAGATATGTGCTAACAATAAGCACAAGATGGAAATGGCTATATTAAGTTAGATAAAACAGATTTTAAGTGAGAGCATTACTAGAGTTGTAAAAAGGCATTTCATCAGATTAAAAGTCCAATTCATCAGAAAGATGTAAAAATCGCTAACAGTGTATATGGCTAATAACATAAAGAATGTGTCAAAATACCCGAATCAAAATTTTACAGAAAAGGAGAAAAATTCCAAAGTCGTCTGTCAAATTTCTCTCTTTTTTTTTTTTTACAATATTTTTTTAATGCTTATTTATTTTTGAGAGAGAGACATAGGGCATGAGAGAGCACGAGCAGGGGAGGGGCAGAGAAAGAGAGGGAGACAGAGGATCCGAAACAGGCTCTGTGCTGACAGCAGAGTCTGACACAGGGCTCAACTCATGAGTTGTGAGATCATGACCTGAGCTGGTCAGACATTCCACCAACTGAGCCACCCAGGAGCACCTCATTTGTCAAATTTCAGTGACTGATGGACCTAGACAAAAAACACAGTAAAAGATAGAGTTCCTTTTTTTTTTGTAATTTTTAAAAAATGTATTATTTTTCAGAGAGTGAGAGGACACAGCACGAGTGGAGAGGGAGACACAAAATTCGGAGTAGGCTCCAGGTTCTGAGCTGTTAGTACAAAGCCCAACACAGGGCTTGAAACCACAAACTGAGATCATGACCTGGGCCAAAGTCAGACATCTAACTGACTGAGCCACCCAGGCACCCCAAAATGGATTAGTTCTGAACAACATATCAACACTATTTCTATCAGTACACTCAACAGGGACAGAATATACATTCTTTCCAGAAGCACATGGTTAGATTTATGAAGAGATGTGAAGAATTAGTACATGGAACACCAAACAGTACAAAACATTGTAAGGTGAAATTGAAGAAGACCTAAAAGTCATTCATAACAGAAACTCTTAACAAATGGAATCTCATTAACCTGACAAAGGGCATCTATTCAAAAACCTATAGAAAACATCACACTTAATCCTGAGACTTCAGAAGTATTTAAGTTAAATAGAAACCAAAAAAAAAAAGCATGGTCCCATCACTGCTTTCATTCAACATTCTACTTAAGGGCTCAACTAATGCAATAAGGAAATACGATATAAGAATTAGGCAGGAAGAGATGAAACTCCTTATCTGCCAGACACTATTCTACCTGCTAGGCACTGTTCTAGGGTTTTTCACTTTTTAATCCCCACAATAGTCCATGAGATAAGATTATGCAAATGAGGAAAGTTGAGGATAAGCAAGTTACCCAAGTTTATACAGCTAATGAACAACAAAATCAGGATTTGAATCCAGGTGGTAGAGCCACAGAATCTATACCATTTACTACTGTGTTATCCTCCTTCCTATCTGTCAACTTTGAAAATTAAGTCGATACAAACTATAGAACTAAGAGTTCAGGTATGTTGCTGCAAAAAAAACAAACAAACAAACAAAAAGTAACATAAAAAACTGGTAAGTGTTCTTATGCCTTCATAACAAACAAAAAATTTTTTTTAATGTTTATTTTTGAGAGAGAGTGAGAGTGCTAGCAGGGGAGGGGCAAAGAGAGAGGGAGACACAGAATCTGAAGCAGTCTCCAGGTTATGAGCTGAAAGCAGAGCCCAATGAGGGGGCTCAAATGCATGAACGGTGAGATTATGACCTGAGACAAAGTCAGACGCTTAACTGACTGAGCCACCCAAGTGCCCCAGTAACAATTAAAAAATGTAATAGGAAGAAGATCCCATTCCCAATAGAAAAAAATAGTAAGATACTCTAGCATAAACTAAAAATTAAAAAAAAAAAATTTTCAAAAGATGGTAAAGAGTACCAACATATTTTACAGTTAAAGAAAAAAATACCAAAAAATTAAAGGATAGACTAAAGAGAAGAAAATTCCAAGTCTTTCCAAATTATTCTACAGACTTGAGGTAATTCCAATCAAAATCTCAGAATATACATACCAAATAAATCTGCAAAACAATACTAGACAATGTTAATGAGAACTATTTAGCTAAAATATGAAACCATGAAAATTAAAAAAACACTGAATTCATGTAATAGTTCTAGCAGGATAGGGTCAGAGTCGGTACACAGGACACCTTAACTGTCTCCACGTCTTTTCCCCTGAAAAAGGAAATAAAGTATTTGAAAGCAAATATGACAATGTTAAGATTTGATAAAGCTGGGTGGCAAGTACAGGGGGTGTCCTTTTTATCATATCTAATCTGGTTGGCATATTTGGAATACTTCATAATAAATAAAAAAGATCATATCATTTTAGGACTTTACAGACTGTTTACTTTGAAAGAAGCTATAATTCTATGAATTTGAGAACAGCTTTAGGCCATTATTAGTTTAGGGCCTGGGAATTAATATAGAAAAAGATGGTTAGTAGTCCATTTGTTCTTGGTGTGGCTTAAATTTCTTGAATACTTTTGGAGTGCCAACTGTACTCAAGATAGTCTAGTAGAATATGAAGGAAACACATAAAAATTGAGTCTGTACTTTCACAGAGGCTTATAATCTAGGTGGTAAAATAAATGAACTTTCAACAGTAACAGGCAGATGTTTATGTTCCAGGAGTAATGTCCTAACTTTCTGACCTCCCTCTTTTTCTGTATTGGTTTTTCTCTTCCTGTAGGAAAATATTTGTTTTGTTCCTGCCCATTAATGTGGTTCACTGTAGAATTAACATTAACAACATATTTAATAGAGAGAAAGTGTTCTAATTGTAATTCTTACACAAAAATTTATTTTTGGTAGGAAAAATGAGAGTGCATTAATTTAGTGACACCCACTAAATATTAGTACCAGTTAAAAATGAAATAGAGGGGTGTCTGGGTGGCTCAGTCAGTTAAGCATCTGACTCTTGAACTGGGCACCGAGCTGTGCGTCAGGCTCTGTGCTGATGGTGTGGAGACTGCTTGCGATTCTCTCTCTTCCTCTGCTCCTCCCCTGTTCATGCTCTCTCTCACAAATAAACTTAAAAAAAAAAAAAAAAAAAGGAAAATTCGGCAATACTTTTTAATCTATATGAAATAGGCTATTAAGCAACCCAAGCTTTCAGCTTTAAGAATGCTATCCTCCTATAATCCATCTGAACTTGTATCTTGATATGAATACATGTTGCGAATATATCAGCATTCATTTGTTTTTAGGTATTTACATAAATCAGTTGTGTACTTTTTCTTTTCCCAAATTACAAATGCCAAGAACCAGTTACAAAATCAGACTGCCATGAAATCACACAGACAAATGTAACGAGTTTTAAAATTTTATTGAAATTCAATTTAGAATTTAACAATTTAATACAGCATTATTTTGAATATTTTCTAACCAGTATTTTCACCTGCTTTACATGATTTCTGGGAACAACTTTAAAGAACTGACACTTTCTGCTTAATTTTCCATAATATGTCAATTATACATTCATTAAAATCTCAGTTCCCTGAAACTGTTATTTCAATGTCAGAATTTAAAAAAATAAGCCCAAATATTGAAAATTTAAGACATTAATATAGCCACTGTAAAATAGAAAAGAAAAAAAAACCTTACACAATCTGAACTGTTTAAAATTGTTAACATTTATTGTAGTAATGCAATATGAATTTTTTAACATAACCATATGAATTTTTCATTAAAATGTTCAACCATTTCCTACTGAAGCATGTCCAAAGTTATAAAAATCTTCTCTTTTAAAGTAACCTATATTGAATTAATCCAAAGTAACTGTGGCACTTTAGATAAAACATATACTCCATTGTAGTAGTTTAAGGAATAGCCTGATCAATAGCAGGTTACTGGAAAGAATAAAAACAGCACAGCTTTCTTTAAGGAGTGAGTCGTTTGGGATCACGGGGAAACATTGAGGTCTGGCGAACATTGTGCAATCCCAAAAAAAGCATAGTGACTCGTTCCAATCCTAGGGAAAAAAGTAATCATTAATTCCTTTTCTGAAAACCTTTCAGGGTCTTACTTATTGAAACTACCAACATAGTATCGTCGATCAACAAAATACTTCTATTATTTTGAGTTTATTTAAAATGAACTGTTTTGGGTCTGATACAGAAATAGAAATGATGCTGTATGTGGGAAGGACTAAATGAGATATCCTTAAGTTGTATGGATTCTGTGAACTACAAAAATCTTGTAAATATACAAAACTTATGATTTAAGCAAACACAAAAAAGTCATTTTATAAGCCTGTATGTTTTCGAATGGGACCAGAATCTTAATTATGTAGTCTAGACCATCAGTATAAGACGAGAGCCATAAACTTCTTCAGGGAAGTTTATTAATGGAAGCACCAGAAATTTACTGTAATTCAATAGATGTGTAATGTAGTGGTTCCTAGTATAAGACTCTAGGATACATTATTGTAAATGTTCTGAGTGCAGAAGAGACTGATTTTGATATGTGACTTAAATACTGTATCACTGTCAGAATTAAGACCAAGTACCACCTAAGAAACCGAAAAGAACTAGCAAATGAAACTCTGTGTGTGTAATTTATTTCACCAAAGTTGTAGAAGACATTATAGAAAAAATGCAAAGAATATTTTTATACAGCAATAACTTTTAATTTTAAAGGGATGTATTTAACTTCTTTTTTTTCTTTAAGTTTTTATTTAAGTAATCTCCACACCCAATGTGGGGCTCAAACTCATGACCCCAAGGTCTAGAGTCGCAGGCTCTTCCAACTGAGCCACCCAGGTGCCCCAGGAATGTATTTAACTTCTAAAACAGAAATATAAATAAGAGAATTGACATTTTAAAAATGTTTACTTATTTTTGAAAGAGGAAGAGAGCACATGAGTGAGTGAGAGGAGGGCAAAGAGGAGAGAATCCCAAGGAGGCTCTATGCTGCCAGTGCAGAGCCTGATGAGATCATGACTTGAGCTGAAATCAGAGTCAGACACTTAACCAACTGAGCCACCAGGCGCCCCTGAGAATTAACATTTTTATTGCTATTCCTTACCAAAAAATCTGCAGCTGTAAATTCGAACTTTGTATTAATCTAATACCAATCTAAAAACCCGACTATATCACATCTTCTCTTTAATCATTAATTACCAAAAAATGAGTGGTATTTGATAACAATTCAAATGTCCGCAAGTTTGATTAAAATTTACATTGTCAATCAGTCACAAAAATATGTGAATTAAACAAAATGCACATTACTGCATACTCTGAGAGAAAATAGTTGTGCATTTCCCATTTAAACTTAAATTCTAGGGGCGCCTGGGTGGCTCAGTTGGTTAAGCATCTGACTTGAGCTCAGGTCAAGATCTCATGGTTTTGTGAGTCTGAGCCCCATGTTGGGCTCTGTGCTGACAGCTCACAGACTGGAACCTGCTTCAAATTCTGGGTCTCCCTCTTTCCCTGCCCCTACCCTGCTCACACTCTCTCTCTCAAAGATAAATAAACATTAAAACAAACGAACAAAAACAACTAAATTCTGTATCCAGTGGAGCACTGTTTGTAGTAACAAAAGGCTGGTATCAACCTACATGTCTATCAAATTTTGATGTACCCTTTCAATGGATTGATTCTATGTAGTGTTAAAAAAATACTGAAAATGTCTAAGTACTGATAAGGAACAAATGAGAAAATACAGTAAGTGACAAATGCAAGGTACTGGATGATTTATATTGTATGCTACAATTTGTGTAAAAATGTATTTTTAAAAGTGTCTACTTTTGCATATGCAAAGATTATCTTTGCAAAGGTAAAAATAAAACTAGCAACAATAGTTTCTTACAGGGAGATGAATACATACTCTTCTATACCCTTTTAATTTGAAAAATTTTACAGTACTATATTATTCATTCACCAACCCTCCCACCCAAACAAACATCAAACAAAAATTTCAAGGAAACTATACATTCAGAATTCTTTTAAGAGTCTCTGATAGGGACATCTAGGGGGTGCCTGGGTGGCTCAGTTGGTTGAGATCTGACTCTTGATTTCAGCTCATGATCTCACAATACATGAGCTAGAGCCCTGGGTCGGTCTCTGTGCTGACAGTGTGGATCCTGCTTGGGATTCTATCTCTCTCTCAAAATAAATAAATATTTTAAGAAAAGTTCTGATAGGGACACCTAAAAATTGAGCTAAATTTTTACTTACTCATTTACTTTTAAAAGGTTTATTTTTTATAAATTTATTTTTTTTAAGTTTATTTATTCATTTTGAGAGAGAGAGAGAGACAGAGAGCATGTGTTCTCATGGGAAGGAGGGGCAGAGAGAGAGGGAGACAGAATCCCAAGCAGGCTCTGGCACTGTCAGCACAAAGCCTGATGTGGGGCTGGAACTCAAGAACCGTGAGATCATGATCTGAGCCGAAGAGTCGGACATTTAACTGACTGAGCCACCCAAGTGCCCAGATTTCTTTATTTTTTAAAAGTAATTTCTACACCCAACGTTGGGCTTGAATTCACAACCCTGAAATCAAGAGTTGCATGCTTCTGTGACTGAGCCAGCCAGGTGCCCCTTACCCTTTGTAAATCAGAGTGGTCTCTTACATTTACTCTAGAAGTGGTCCTAAAAGCCAATGAACCATTACATTACAACAAAATATTTAGCAACAATCCAAGCTAACTCTAGGGAGAGCTTCAATTTGGGCTACTGTGAATGAACTCATGGATGCATAAAGAAAACAGGATACTCAATTTAAAAGACATTTTGCTTCTCAACTCTTCAGAGAAAAAAATGGCTAGAAATTTATTACAATATTTTACACACAAATTAGCTATTCATTTTGTTCCTTGGAAGTCACATTTTCATTTAGTCATAACTCGCAAAATTTGTTATAATTCAAATTTGTACCATACTTAGCACTTATGGACCTATTTGTAAACAATAACAATATATAAAATTTACTTTTTGAAGTCTCATGTTGAAGAAATTTAGTTAGAAATGAATGAACACTTTGCCAAATGAAATCTGAATTGGAACTATATTGTCATAATATTAAAATAGTATTACCAATGCCTCCACCAGCATGAGGAGGGGCTCCAAAGCGGAAGGAATCAATGTATGCCTTAATTTTCTCCAAATCTAGGAAAAAAAACAAACAAACAAACTCAAAAGCCCAACATATTTTATCATTTTATTTAGTAACTCAAAAAAAAGTACCAAGCAATAATTATTGTTCAGTAAAGATTAAAACAAATAACTATGTTTCTGAGAAGTCTTTAAAAGGTTTAAAATGTGCTTTTTTCACAATATACATTACTCTCCCAAATATATTTAAGTTGTTTACCAATTCCATGATGTAAGGCTCTCTCTGTTAGCAGCTGAGGATCATGTATTCTCTGAGCTCCTGACAGTATTTCTTCTCCCCTCATGAACATATCGTAAGAGTTGGACTGCTTCTGCAGGGCAAAGCAAACACACAAGAAAACACCACTCTTCTAGTGGCTATCACTCTATTTCCATTACTCATATGAGAGAAAAAAAAATCTGTTGTTCAAAGAGCAAGGCCATTTCCCCCTAAAATTAATGATGCAATCTGCTTCAATGAACACAATTTGTTTCTCCAAAACAAGATTAAACTAGTGAGAGCAGAATAACTTCTTCCTTCCCTCTATCAGATTTTATAGCCCCCTCCTCTAACATGTTCCAATAACAAATCAGAGCACCATATCTAACTTGTAAGAAGTAGTGCCGATTCTCATTTCACTTTATCATCTGAAATGTTTTTAAGTATGATAGAATTTTGAGACATTTTTGGAACTTCAAATTATCAACAGGTGTAGTCTTTTTAATTTAGATTTTTAAAAATTTTAACAAAAGTAAATTGAACATCAGTTTACCATAGCTTAACTTCTCTTATCATGTTTTAACTTACTTTCCCTGTCTTCCAGTAAACCAATGGTTCTCAAAGTATGATTCCTGGATCAGGAGCCTCAGTATTACCCAGAACTTGTTAGAAATACAAATTATTAAGCTCCTTCAAGACTAACTAATCAGAAAGTCTGGCGATGGGGCCCAGTCATCTGTGTTTTAAAAAGCCCCCCAAGTGATTCTGATGCACACTGAAGTTTGGGAAGCACTGTAATGGAAAAAAGGTAAAAGGTCAAAAGACAATACCAATTAAATGAACTTCCAGGACAAAATGTTGTTTTTTTAGTTCAAAGTCAATGATAATAATATGCACTATAGTCTGCAAATCTAATGATCCTATTTATTATTTATATGGCATTTCTTCTTCATAAATCTTCAAAAAATGAACCATGAAAATGATTTTTAATGTAGGCTTTGGGACTAATTTTCTGGAATATTCAAATTTCATAATATCATTCTGACCTGAATTGGCAGAAACTAGTAGTAATATATATAGTGGCCCATCAAAATTGCAAATTACTGATGAAAACCATTATTCCCATTGTACAATTTAACAAAGTCACAATAAAGCTTCCCCCCCCCCCCATTATTTAAAATAAAATTACTTACGGGATTTCTTGGGTCAGGCATGGTATAGAAAGGTCTGACAGCCAATGGATATTTATCAAGAATATAAAAATCTGTATCATACTATAAAAAAATGATTAAAATAAATTAAAAAAATTTTTAACCAAAGTAAAAATAAGGCTAACATTTTGGTAATTGTCTTTTTAAAAATAAGTTTTGTCTTCAAAATTACTATAATTACACTGTATATACAATAAATATTCTGCTTCTTTCAAGGAACATCTGTATCCTATGGTATTTTGCCATCATGTTATAAATTCCTCTAATAATTAATTTTTGGGAGCTTTTATTATTCAATAATAGTTCAAATATTGTTTTCTTTCTTTCTTTCTTTTTTTTGGATATGTAATCTCTTTGTAATTTCTTCCCCATTAAAAATTATGCTGCAATAAAGTGATTTTCATTCCTTTCCTTTGTTAATCTAATTTCAGATACAATTTAACTTTTGTTAAATTATTCTAAATCTCTTTGGGCTTTACAAAAACTATATTAAATCTATAAATTATATTAGGAAAAACTGGCATCTTTTACAATATTCATCTTCAAAAAAACCTCGATTATTTTCCCAATAATTTAAAATTTTGTACAGACATCTAAAAGAAATCTGGTAGTTTTCTTCAAATGAAAACTATAATTGAAATAAATCAGTAACATTAACATGAAGTTATGACATTTTTGTTAGAAAGAATAATTATTATATGATCCAGATTTAATGAAAAACAATCACATTTCAACGGTTTTGATGCTAACCATTTTGCTACAACTCAAGCACAGAGGGAAAGTCAATAGAGCTGACAAACCGGAACCAGCTCTGCTGAAACAGCACTTTAAAGGTGTAAACTCAATACTGCAGTTTCAGAAAGAAGTGAGCTCCCCAGTCAGTCTTGAGTACAACCAGCAGGAGGAGCTCAAGGTCTGTCTTCATTCACACACAATTCTTTGTATTTCTTGGAAGATCACACTAAATTCAGCTTTTATCTTCTTTCGAGTTTTAAAAAATGAGATAGGAAAGCAGCAGAGGCAGAAAAGAAAACTCATTCACCTTCAAGTCCCATTAATCAGTGAGGGTACTCAGAAAAGATTGTTTCTAAATAATTTCAAATCATCTTGAGGTCCTTTCTGACTAACCTGACAGTCTGATACAGATACTACTTTTAGGGATACCTCAGTACAACTTAGTACAAAAATCAAATAATGAGCTAATCAAACTTACTCAGCAAAGCTTGTCTGAATATTTTTTATTTCTCCAAGAATTAAAAAAAATCTATCAGCCTCCTTGGTTTCTTAATTTATTCTGGAATGTTAACATTCTGGAAGTCCCCCCTGCAACTGTTCTTTAGTACCAGATTTAGAAAAAGAAATCCAGCATGTAGTCCTACCTTTTCCTTCACCAAACGACCCAACAGTTTTTCATTTGGTGTACTGAAGAAGAAAACAAAACCAAAAAAACTCCATGAAATTAGATATTTAAAGATCAAATAGCAACTTTAAATAGTTTTAAGTTAATAAGGCACCTCTTCTATTTGAGGTTCTCAAAGGATAAAAAATGTGGACAAAATACATAATTGTCTATCCCGCTCTTTTTTAAAAAGGCAATTACAGTGACTTAACATTTAGTAGGTGCTACTCAAAAATATTTAAATAAAATGATAAACAGATTTAGTAATTCACAGATTCAGAAATAACATGGATGAATAATTTCCCACAATCATACATAATAAAAGTTCACTATAGCAACATAGGCTACATTCTTGCCATTAAGTAGTTCTACTTTAAAATCATCTCTTTTTTGTTACTCTTTAAGTTTATTTGTTTTGAGAGAGAGAAGGGGCAGGGAGAGAGCAGGGAAGCAGGGAAGGGGCAGAGAGAGGAGAGCGAATCCCAAGCATGCTACATGCTCAGTGCAGAGTGACGTGGGGCTCGATTTCACAACCGTGAGATCATGACCTGAGCTGAAATCAAGGTCAGATGCTTAACTGAATGTGCTGCCCAGGTGCCTCTAAGTTACTCTTTATCAAAGGTTTATAAAACAAAAATCAGTATTTCCAAGTCTTTAAAATTTAATAGTGTTATATAAACCTATTAAATTTCTATACCTAAGAGGCTGTTACTTTAGCTTCTATCCTATGTAAGAACAATTGCCAAAATAATCAAAAAAATATTGCTCAGCTTAAAATAATTACAGAATTTATAGTTTGCTTTAAAATGCAATCTAGCAACAAAGGAGATGCTTAAAGCCATAAGTGCGTATTACTGTTAAAGAAACAAAAATAAAGAGTTTTGAGCAAAATACGCTTAAAAAAAGCCCTAAAAAAGACAACCACCATCCCTTGCACTCCTACATCCGTACAAATTATTGTGAGGGGTTAAATATTTTAACTTAAGAACTTTTGAACAAAATATAAGTACCGTAGATAGTAACTGCTTTATTAAACCACATAATTTGCTTCAAAATTATAAGATATATGATGTGAATTTAGATAGCATAATACCATATACCAAATAAAGAACAGATATTTTTATAAGTTTGGAGATTGTAATTTTACGCCCTAATCCTGTGTGGTGATGGATTTAGACTGCTGTCTACCCTCTCTAACACAATGACTTAGAAAGAGAACTAACATATTAGATGACAAAATCATAGGCAGTAGTCACTATCTTTAAAGTGTTACAAATATGGGGTAGGTGGGGACAAAAAAATGGTCTTTATAAACAAAACTATCGAAGCTCAGGCAAACCACATCAAACAACATTTTATTTCAGATCACACATTAAACAAACCAGGATCATGCTCTATACCAAAGTTAATAAAACTGAGGTTTATTACCTGGGTGAAAAAAAGATCATCACTCATTAATATACTCATTCTTTCATATCTTAAATCTAATTTAGTAAAAATTTTAAAAAATCACAAAGTCAAACCTCAGATCTTCTTCATCTCCCATTTCGATTCCAGCTTCCCTAAGCATAGCTAATGCTTCACAATACTCCAGTCTTAAAGTTGGCTCCAAAAATTTGAATGGCTCACATGGGAATTGTTTATTCACTGTCCGAATTTCAGTTTGAAACCTATTTGTACAATGATGCAGTTAATAAAAAAATATATGAAGTGTTTTCTCCACAAGAGGTCACTGTGGCAACACATAAAAATTTTACTGATACTGATGAAATAAGGAGCATATAGTTCTATTCTTCTACACACTTGATATATATATTTTTTAAAACAAAGAAACATTTTTAACATTTCACAGGAGTCATTATATGTGCAACAATGAGGAAAGGGCAATCTGAGTAGGTTCAGTGGTGGTAGCAGTAGCAGCTCCATGGTCAGCCAAGTGTCTTCTTCAGGTGAACCACTCAGCCCCACAGACGCTTCTAGCTGTCTGGGGAGCCCATTCCCTAATGGCCGGCTGATGTAGACCCAAGAGTCTACTGCACGTACTCTTAGTTCTATGTGTTCTACTGATAACAAATTTTTAAATTCAGAGGTAGCTCAAAAGAAAATGCTTTTAGAGTAATGTTGTTTTGTGTAACATCAGCCTCAATACAAAAATTGCCTTGGGGGCTTTTAGGTTCTTCTGTAGTAGTGGCAACAGCTAAGAAAAAAAACACCTGGTAGGTGTTAAGAACCTATGTCATACAAAATCATTCTTTGAATCAGTGTATGCACCAGGAAACAGTGTTATCAACAAATTCTTTACGTTAAAGACAAAATTTAAATACTCAAAATATTTAACACCTTTCTCAGTCTCATCTTGTTTTGCCACCCCAGTGGTATTAAAGGATTAAAAACCATAACTTACACCAGTTAACGCTGTTAGTAATATAAAATACCCATTTTATGAGGCATTAAAAGGAGCTTTTTAATCCTTTAACACTTGTTATCATCAAGGTAGACCAAATTAATGAATAGTTATCTTCCCCCACCCCCATTATACTGTAAGTTTGTAAGTGCCAATTTCCCATTTTAATAACCACTATAAACACTTTAAACAACAGGCACAAGACAAATATTTACTGCAATTAATTGTGGAAGATCCTATTTTAGTAAGATTTAAAAAGCATATCTTTGCTATTTATGGATGAAATGATAGCTGGGATTTGCTTCAAAATAATAGGGGGTGGGAGAAATGGGTAAACAAAATTGGCCATGGGTTAACAATAGTTGAAACTGGGTGATGAGTACATGGGGGTTCATTAGGCCAATCTTTCTATTTTGTATGTGTCTTGAAATTTTATGTAACTAATAGGATTGAAAAGTATGTTTATATTCCATGAAAGCAGTAGAAATTAAAACATTATCATCTCCTGATTAGTCTTAAAGACTTTCATGGGAGCAATAAAGCTTAGCCATTGATTTATTAAAATCTTTTTTTTTTTTTAATGTTTTATTTATTTTTGAGAGAGAAAGAGAGTACAAGCTGGAGAGAGGCAGAGAGACAGGGAGACACAGAATCCAAGGCGGGCTCGGAGCTGTCAGCACAGAGCCCGATGTGGGGTTCGAACTTGTGAACTGGGATCATGACCTGAGCCAAAGTCGGACGCTTAACTGACTGAAGCCACCTGTGCACCCGATTTATTCAAATCGTGATGTAATAAGAAGGGTTAAGAAGATCCCAATAATTGATCTTTAATTTTTTTAAAAAATTTTTATTTTTGAGAGAGAGAGAAAGCACAAGTGGAGAAGGAGCAGAGAGAGGTGGAAACACAGAATCTGAAGCAGGCTCCAAGCTCTGAGCTGTCAGGACAGAGCCTGATGTGGGGCTTGAACTCATGAACTGTGAGATCATGACCTGAGCTGAAGTCCGATGCTTAACCAACTGAGCTACCCAGGTGCCTCCCCAAAATTGATTTTTAAATTGCCTTTCTTTGCCTTGGATATTAATCCCCATTCGTTTCTATTAATGGTAATACAAAAATATAACTACCAATATTTTAAAATACATTTGTATATTATTCTATGAGAAATAAGTACTAAGGATAAACATGAGAGGGACATGACACAAGCTAGGTAATCCAACTTAAAACTGACACAGAAACTTAAAATTACTAAATGACTTAATATAAAAAGGCTTTTCTTTCTAGGTTGCCACCTTAAGTCTACTTGAAAAAGTCTAGTGATGATGGTGTCTGAGTCTCTAATTTGTAAACAAAGATTTGATTAAACCCAAGGGCCCAATTCATGCTTGATCTGTTATTACAAAAACCAAAGTGGAAATTTTATATTCTAGTATTAAAGAGAGAAGATATCAAAACCCAAAATAAACAGACGTCAGAAACTTTCTTGAGTTATAAATGTGAAAAGAAAATGAGAAAAGCTCTGTTCCTTCACTGTAGTTTCAAATGGTATTTTATTTTATAAGGAAACATTAGTTGTCCCATAGATTATCTGAATGAAAATTGCTTTAAATAAACTGTACTGAAATGTTTCAGACAACTAAGTTTAAAAAAAAAAAAGGCTGTCTACAATTACGTAGTCATCAAAGTAACAATGCAATGCAGAGAACACCTGGAAAATATTGGTGCTTATGCTACAAGATTTTTGTAAGATCAATGATTAATTTAGACTTGCAATGGAGTAAATAAGACTCACAGTATTTTCTGAATCCCTTTTAAGTATCAATGACGCATATCCAAATACATCAACAATTAACAGTTAAATCAGTACTCTTCAAATAAAAACTTCAAATACAGTCCTTTGTCAGTTATCAGAGCATTAGATAAATCTACTCTAGCCTAATATTTAAGTACTGTTTCAAATATGGAGAAAGGAAAAAAAAGACTCTTGATCTTACTAAACTTATTTTCCATTTTCTTTTCCTATTTTCTCGGTGTTAAACATCATCACAAGTAAACAACTTTCAATGACCTTTAAGGGAGAAACTATTTGCCACTTTAGAGGGTATACCTAATGTGAACATTTTACATAATTCAATTTTTTGAACATCCTGAACATGTTTATTAACTTTCTATAAGATTCTTATCAGCACATTATTATTATTACCACTACCAGTTTGTTAATAAACTGTTATAAAGGTAATATAGGTTGCATTTCTTTCAGACATTCAGGATGTAACATAAAGGGAAAAATATAGTTAGGTTGGTTCACAATCTGGTAAACTTCCCCACCAAAATGAGGTTAACTAGCTGAAGTCCAAGCTGACTTGGATCTAGAAGTACTAGTTTGAAGTATACATTTTTTCAATAATTAACTACTGATCATCTAAGTGGCAAGTGCTCTCCTCCGTGTGTGTGTGTGTATATATATATATATGTTTATATATATAGCTTTACACGTTTCAATTCATGAATTGCTTTATTTTGAAGAACTCAAACTGATTAGACATTAAGTCCACATAGGGATATAAAATATGTTTTTACCTTTCTTGGAGTCCTTTGAATATTTGTACTAAGGTGTCAGCAATTTCTTCCACAACTTCATGGTAATGGTAATTAAAAGCCATTTCAATGTCCAAACCAACAAATTCAGTTAGATGTCTGTGGGTATTTGAGTCTTCAGCTCTGAATACTGTAACATTAATAAAAGAAACAAACAGTAAATGGAAATTTTGGGAATTTGGAAATTTTGGGACTTAAACATAAAATTTTATTTACTAGTACTCAAATGGTATGATTTTCATTATCATTATAGGGTTTTGGAAAGACTTTTGATAAGCCATCTGTTTCAGCATTCTCTTGGACAGCAAGTTCATTATCAACTCTTAAAATCATGTAGTAAAAGCTGTAACAAATGTAAATTAATAAATGAGGCTCAGGAGAATCCCGAGGGAGTGCAAGATCCTGAAGAGCCTTCTCAGTAATTAAAAATAGGTCCAACAGTGAGTTCTTCTCAATTTTATTAAAACTTGACTCAAGCTAAATGAAATTTGTAAAAATGAAATAACATTATATATATTCTAGCCATTACCTCAGTCCAGCTCTTATTGTCCACACTGTACTGTCCTCCTTTCCCAGTCTTCCTGACTCGAGCTCTGCTCCATCTTTTCTACAAATATTCCTATAACACATCCTTGCTCAGTAATTAACTAATTATCTACTGATCATCAATGGTTCCCAAATGGTGACTGAATGACAAAAAATCTAAAACCTTTATGTTTTTATAATTTAATCTTACCCTATATTTTCCATTTCTTCTTAACACTAACTAGTCTTATTTTTTATTTTCTCCCATGCTCTTTACTCATTCTGCTTCTGCTAACTAGAAAATGTAGTCTGTCCTTAAAGCCCACTTCAGTTTGCATTCTCTTTTCTGGTAACTCTAGCAAATTCCATCTTCTCCCTCTTTTTACACTATCTATACTACATAATTAACACCAATCTGCTGATTGTACACAGCACAATCTGATTATTCACTGTGAAAATCAGTTGATTATTCCCTGAGACTGCAATATGTATGCATGTCTTATTCTGTCTGGGGAGCAGGGACAATGTTTATTCCCTTGTCACTCAAAACATGGTCTGCAAATCAGCAGCATCAGCAGTACCTGGGAGCTTGTGAGAACTGCAGAATCTCAAGCCTCCCTCTAGACCTAACGGTCAGAATCTGTATTTTAACAAGATCTTCAAGTGATTCATGTGCACATTAACATTTGAGAAGTGCTGGTTGATTTTTCTTTTATGTACATGTTATCTAGCACAAGGCTATGTATGCAGCATACATTTAAAAAATTAGTTAATAAATCCAGAAAATTAACACAATTAATGCACTTGCCAGTTTCTAACAGCAGGTATTTAATTTTTATTTAGCTACCAAAAAACTTATATATACAAAATAACTTGGTAAGTTTTACAGAATGAAGCAAAGCTGGTTTTTGCTTATAATCCACTTTATTAAATAATCTGCCACATGATTATGTGTCCATGCTTAACTTTAAGCCAATATTTCTTAAAAACTATGTCAACATAACCAAGTAAATATCAGATATTTCTTGTTAATAAATTCTAATGGACTTTATAGCACATTCTCAATACTAAGAACAGTACAAACAATAATACTAAAATAGAACAGCTCTGAAATAAAATTGGTAGCAGAGTATACAGAGGTACATTTGTAAGCTTACAACAGTAGTAAGGGGTTATCAAGGACAACAAATTACATTTTTCAAAAGATCGCAACTACTTGTTCTTTAGTGTTCATGGAGAGTTGAGAGTCCAAACAGGAGCTAATTACACCTAAATAATAATAAATAATATACTCCGGTATATTTCAGAGGGCATATATTATCAAAGCATGCATTTTTAAAATGAGATCTTCCTAGGCAAACATTTTCTTCAGCAAACTTCTGTAGGGATATCAAATGGTTATGCATCTATTCACATAAGCGATGTTCAACTACTTAAAGAACTATTGAGCATACAATTTTGTGGGGGGGGGGGGGAATTTCTACCTAAGCACATTGTCTTTTTTCCCTAAAAGTCTAGTGGCTCCCCCCCTCCAAAAAAAATTGTTTTAAAGTTTATTTCTTTCGAGAGAGAACAAGATAGAGTGAGTGTGAGTGAGCTCACCAGCAAGCATGGGGGAGAGACATGAGACAAGAGACAGAAACAAAGAATCCCCAGCAAGTTCTGGCTGGCTGTGAAGCCCAACCTGGGGACTCAAACTCAGGAACTATGAGATCATGACCTGAGCCATAATCAAGAGTCAGATGCTTAACCCACTAAGTTACCCAGATGCCCCAAGTTTTTAAAGTCTAGTGTTTACATAGCCAACATATAAAAGGATTTAAGCTTTCAAAATGTCTGTACCTAGAGGCACCTGAGTGGCTTAGTCGGTTGAGTGTCCAACTTCGGCTCAGGTCATGAGCTGATGGTTTGTGGGTTTGAGCCCTGCATCGGGCTCACGGCCATCTGTGCAAAGCCTGCTTCAGATCTTCTTTCCCCCTCCCTCCCCATCCCCTGCTTGCATGCTCTCTCAAAAATAAAATAAACATTAAAAAACAACAATAATAAAATATCTGTATGTAAAATGTGTTCCTAAAACCATAACTACAGTACAATTAATAAATTTTGAGAAAACCATAACCACCAACACCTTACCTGGTCCAATACAGAAAACCTTCTCAAAATCAGCACAAATACACATTTGCTTGTACAGCTGTGGGGACTGGGCCAGGTATGCATTATTTTTAAAATAGGACACAGTAAATACATTGGCTCCTCCTTCACTGGCAGCTGAAATGTAAACATTTTTGTTATTATAAATAACTGTGAGCTTATCAATGCAAAGTTCTAGTAAAAACAGTTTACATACTTTTGGTTTAAGTATTTCACTCAAAAAAAAAAAAACTGGAAAATCAAAAATTGCAGAGAAACCATAGTCTATGTAAGTCTTATACCTGGTTCTAAACAGTTCATATTTAGATCAGATTTACTTCTTTGGCTATCCCTTCATTTTGCTTTTTTGGATATATACACTCCCTTTATGCATCAATTTCAAATCTATTAAAGCTACTGTAGAAGGCCAAAATATTTTTTAAAAAAGGAGAAGATATTCTTAATGATTCTATCTTAATGATTGTATTCTATCAAGAATACAATGTTCAATTCTTGATTTATAACTGCCATTTGTAATACACTTTTTAGTGTTATTTAAGCAACTTAAAAAGAGTTAAATGATTAAAATAAAGTTCTCATATAAGAATGAAAATTAATGAGATTTTCTAACTTGTAGTATTTAGTAGTATTACAATGCAGTTTATACAAAACAAAATTGCAATACCAATTTAGAAAGAAACCTACATAATGAAAGTAGTTTCTAGTGCAACGTATGTAACAACAATCTTGTTTCATGTGCTACTGCCTAATTTTATAATCACTACCACATAATGACTTCTGAAAGGAGATGTTGTATTATTGGTGTCAGTGATATGTGACTGCTGCTATATAGCAGTCTTCAAAATAAAAAGTCTCATAGCAATAAACCTTAAGAGATAGTCGGGATTCTCAAATTAAAAAAAATTAATATTAAGCAGCTTGGGGAGAGCAAATTTATTTTTAAAAATTAAGAGAAATCTCTTAAAGCATACCTGAGATAATTTTAGGAGTCTGGATCTCCACAAAACCCTTGTTAATTAGAGTTTCTCGGAAAAGCTGGCAGATACCAGACTGGAGACGGAAGACTGCCTGACTAGTTGATGTCTAAAAGACAACAATAAAATCTAATGAAATCAATTCCACACATTAACTGAGATGGAGTTATTTTCTAATCAGGCCACCTGCCTGGAAAGTTCACAGAGGAAACACTTCATTGTATGAGAGAAAAGTTAGGTCAGATGACAATTAGTATAAGGATATATTTTTCATATTACAGGAGAATGGCAATTTTGCCTTTTAAAATCTCCGATGTCTCCAACTCGACTTTGCTGAGAGTCTATAAGAGATTAGAGAGTAGTTTAGACATAAACTAAGACGCTCAAAAGATTTCAAGTACACAATACTTTCCAAAATGTGAAGTCAAAGTAGGGGTTAAAAATGTGAATGCTTACAAGGGCCAGACAAATAACATAAATGGAATAAATGAATGACACTTCCTGAGTGGTACAGGGCATAGTAGAGGACATAATGCCCCGTCTGGAGTGCTAGGTAATGTTGCCATGCCACAGTATTGCCAGATTTACTTCCCACTTTTTAAGAAAAGCCATCTTCATTTAACGTGCAAATCCCTACTTTAAAACAGTAGCAGTGAATTTAAATGAAAAAAAAAAAAAAAAAAAAAAAAAGATACCCAAGAAAAAAACTACTGGGGCCAAATTCTATAGGCACAACCAAAAACTTGTGGGAATACATAGCATGGACAAATAGAGTTTGATGTCTAACTACTGTGGCCAAAATTATGAAAAACCTGAGGTTTCTAGGCAGTATCAAGGACTTTTGATTATTGTTACAGCCTCTTCTATAGAGACTACAGATGAAAATAAAAAAGGAAGTGGGACAAATAAAGCAAATACTCAGGGGAAATGTTAAGAGTGTACAATAAAGGTAGACCCATATGATTGCAGAAAAGTTGAAAAGAACTCTTAAGGTGACAAAGAATTTAAGCTTTAGGTAGAATATTTAAGGAGGAAGATGTGGTCAAAACATACAGAAAGATGACACTGGTTTTACTACAATAATGAAACCATTGAACTCTTTCACTTGCAACCAAACCAGAAAGGGAAACAGAAGACCTATGAGATTACTAAATAAACCACAAGGGCCAACTACTTCTTTTATTAATTCTGTGCTCAGATCAAATTCAAAGGATTGAGGCATTAATTACTAATCTCTACCTGGTCATTCTAAAATGTGCATACAATTTCTTGCACAATTTTGTAGTGATATTAATGGTTATGTTCTTACTTACTAACTTGTCAAAAACAGGTATCACTTGGGAGCAAACCCATTTATTGGCTTCATGTTCCTTTGTCATTTTAAAATAATGCAAGTCAATATCCCATGAATTACTGCTCCACGGTCCTTGTGCCTGCAATTCTTTTTAGGGGAAGGGTCAGTCAGTCAGTCAGTAAGGTACATTGCTTTCTGTATTGTCATATGTATAGGCAATGAGTTTTATAAACTTGAGACATGTATGGTATCCCTGCCCACCTTGATTTTGGTACAATCATGTCACTTAATAAATAAATGAGGCATACCCTGAGATCAATAACTCTGTTGTCTAATCTTGTATCCTGGTTAACAGTAGCTCTTCCTTCCTAAAAAAAGATGAAAAAACAGATTTTACTAATTTTTTTAATAACACAACAACACTTTAAGAAGCCATGCTTACTTTTAAGTGAGAATAGGTGTGCTTATGTGTGTTAATATTATACCCCCAAATCAGAATTCTGAGAAACAAGAAGCAGGGCCAGAGAGAAGTTACTGTTAAAAGAGACATGGAAAGAAGAGAAATGTGAATGAACAGAGGTCAATGCTTTCTTCACATCTCACATTGCCTCAAAGCCTTGCCTCATTACTGGGACATGAGAAGAACTAACCACCTGTGCCTTTATTGATTCCTGGATATTACCTGCTAAAGACTGAAGGAACAGATAAAAGCTGATGGAGTAGTGGGTCTCAAAGTACGTTCTGGGCACCACTAAATGTCCCAAAGACACTTTCAGGAGTCCATGAAATCAAACCTATTTTTCACAATGACACATTTTCACTCTGTACTGAGTTTTTCTAAAGTTTCATGATGTGTGCTTTCACAACAGAATAAATGCAGAGGCAGGTAAGAGAATTTAATTGTTGCCTATTAAGTCAGACATTATAAAGATGTGTAGACACGTAAGACAATGTCACTCTTGCCACAAAATTCTTTTTTGTTTTTGAAAATATTTTTCAAAAAAGTTATTTTTGTCATTCATATAAGATTATTATACATAAATACATGATATTACTGTTATTTTTAAAGAATTAATACTGAAAAATTTCCTGTTTTAACTTCTAATACTGCAAAATATTGACAGATATACCTACGAATATAAAAGTTTGTGGGGGCAATTATTTTTAGGAGTGTAAAGGGATCTTGAGATTAAGAAGTTTGAGAATTGTTGATGTAAAAGTAAATTTAGATAAAAAATGAAGCTCAAATCAAATCACAGATATCTTCACACAAAAGTAGTACATCAAGTTTTCAATGTTTTGTAAACTAAACATACAGAGGAAGCACAGTATTTCAAAAATATAGTTTTAACCTCTTCTCCTTCCACCTCAGGCCGAACAGCATCATCCAGCTGCAAGGGCAGGCGGGGTTCAGCCAAACTGATCACATAAATCTGAAAGTGAGAGATTACCAAAAATATCATGAAGCACACAAAACCTGTTATCTTTGCTTTAAAAAAATCTGCAGTTGACTTAAATATGAAGGTATGTTTGCATACATCTTAACTGAAACTACTTGCTAAGAATCAAACAAAGATGTACATATTTTTTCACCTATAAAATGGGAATATTTCTTGTTAACATCCCTATGTTGTTGGAACAATGAGATAACACATATATTAACACTTTGTAAACACTAATATGCCTACCAATATGACAAATAAGTACTAACTGGAGTCAAGGGGCCTCAACTTAAGGCTTTGCTTTGTCACATAAAAGCTGTTGTTAGGTTGGGGCGCCTGGGTGGCGCAGTCGGTTAAGCGTCCGACTTCAGCCAGGTCACGATCTCGCGGTCCGTGAGTTCGAGCCCCGCGTCAGGCTCTGGGCTGATGGCTCGGAGCCTGGAGCCTGTTTCCGGTTCTGTGTCTCCCTCTCTCTCTGCCCCTCCCCCGTTCATGCTATGTCTCTCTCTGTCCCAAAAATAAATAAAAAACGTTGAAAAAAAAAAAATTTAAAAAAAAAAGCTGTTGTTAGGCAAATCATTTAACCTCAGAGCTTCAATATCCTACTCTGTAAAATAAGGTCTGCAATGAGAATCAAATGGAGTAATGAATATGAAAACATTCTGCTCTTTTGTGGGAGCCATTAAACAAATGTGTTATTATCACTGTTAATAGCATTTGGCATTTCTACCACTAGGACCAAAGTCAACCCAACCCTGCTGTACATCTCCTCCCTTTTCTCATTCTTTTCCCAAATATCCCTTCCTTACTTTATATCTCATTTCTTGCTGCTCTTCTGGGTTGGAAGCCACCACAGAAGGTATTCTTTTATGGTGTTAAAATTCCTTTTTATTTGTTAAATTCATTCACATTAATTGTACATTTTAGCACTAAAAAGCAGTTAGGTCATAAAGAATGAGCTAGGGTTTTTTTGGCTACTCTTAAAAACATGTTACCCTATTAGTTACTCCCAACTAAGCCTGGAAAACCTGTTAAAGCACAAAAGGGAAAGAGACCTTATTTAGTTAATTCAGGAAAGGAAATCATATTCTTCCACTCAGTAGATCGCATTTAGCACTCAGCTCAGACTCTTCAAGAAAAAGTGTCAGAAGGATACTCCAGTCCTCCTTATAGTAAAATAGATTTGTCACCACCTCTATACTCAAGTTACAGTGTTTCCCTTTGATGAGTTAACAGAAACGTGATTTCCCATGCAAAGCTGGAGAATGGAACAGCTACTCCTTCTACTTTTATAACTAGTAGAAATTCACTTCATCAGGTTGTGAGTACTATGATCCCCATAACTTCACAGTGCTGGAAGAAAGTATGTACTCACTAACTGCTGGCTGAATAAATAAATAAATGATAGGAAAGAATCAGTGCTTCTTATAAGATCCTTTTTAGGATATGATACTTTATACTTTGTGAGATACTTTATAATTATTTCCATTAAAACAAAATTTGTAAGCTTTTTAGGCTTTATATTTCTCATTAACATTTATTAAGTATTGAATGCTAAATATTAGAGTATTTTAGTGTTTTGAGTTTATATTTTGAGAGAGTGAGTGCATGCATACACACAAGTAGGAGAGGGAGAGAGAGAATCCCAAGCAGGCTGTGTGCTGTCAGCACAGAGCCTGATGCAGGGTTCAATCCCACAAATCCCATGATCCCTCAGATCATGACCTGAGATGAAATCAAGAGTCAGAAGCTTAACCAGCTGAGCCACCCAGGAACCCCAGGTAACTAGAATATTTTGGAAGTACATTTACTTGCTGTATTCACTAAAAATTTTTAATTAAAGTATTGAAAAAGAAGTGTTACTTGGAAGATAGGAGGTTGTTTTACTTGGTCAGCATACCCTTAGGTTGGTTTGCTTTTACTAGGTTACCTACTTCTTGGTGGGCTTAGTATGAAATGAAGCTTACACAAAGAGAACATAGTAATCTGACAAGTCAGTAATAAATATAAGATTTTTTAAGTCTTGAAGTGTTCCCATGACGACTCCAGTTAAATACAACCTAGTACTCCCAAATTAGTGTGCATGTATGAGTCTTTCTGCATCTGTCAGTCTCCCTGACTGCTCTCTTACACATGCTCACACACATACAAACACACATACAGGGGTGAGAATGGGAAGGATCTACTCCTTAAGAAAAATTTAATGATGCATATTGTAGATACAAACTAGGCCTGGACCTGAGAACTGCAGGTTCAAAACTGCAAGGTTATTTCAAAAGTACTAAATATGTTTGAGTTCACTTATAGTATTTAAAAAAAAAATTTTTTTTTTAACGTTTATTTATTTTTGAGACAGAGAGAGACAAAGCATGAACGGGGGAGGGGCAGAGAGAGAGAGAGAGACACAGAATCGGAAGCAGGCTCCAGGCTCTGGGCCATCAGCCCAGAGCCCGATGCGGGGCTCAAACTCACGGACCGTGAGATCGTGACCTGAGCCGAAGTCGGATGCTCAATCAACTGAGCCACCCAGGCGTCCCAATTTTTTTTTTTTTTTTTTTTTTTCACTTACAGTATTTTAGAAGTCAATGGTAATGAACACTTCTAGTTTTTTTGTCCAAGAACAAAATGAATGTGGGGTAAATCTTGTATGAAAGAAGTTACTGCTAGAATGTAAAAACAACACAGTTTTGCCTCTTTTGATTTCTCTATACTGTATATTATCAGAAATATGATGACAATAAGGAAATATAATCATTAAGAGTTAGTGTAATTAATCAACCATTAGAAGTTATTATAAGAAAGTTCACAGTAAAGTAAATGCATAATAGCTTTTCAGACATGTTTTATATATTTTATATTTTTTAATATTTTTCCCCATGTGACTGTGGCAGATTGCAAAAATGGCTCCAATAATTCCTCAGGCTCCTGATTACATACCTTTTTTCAAAGATCCTGCCTTTCTTCCCATCAAGAGGTGGCATCTACTTCTCCATCCCTTAAATCTAAGTTTTTTCATGTGACTTGCTTTGACCAATGACATATTTAGCAAATGTGATACAAGGAGAGGCTTGAAAAGTGCTTACACACTAGGGCTTTCCTCTCTTGCTGCTGGGAACCCTTCTGGCACCATGCCAAGAAGACTGGGCTAGTCTGCTGGATGAAAAAAGGCCACAGGAAGAGATGTCCCAGAAATATCAGTAGGCCCCGTTGTTGTCATGCAGAGCAGATGAGCCATCTCAGATCGATGACCCTAACTGCCAGACATACGGAATCATGAGCAAATAAATACTTTTAAGTCCCTAAATACTGGGATGTGGTTTGTCATAATAAAAGCTAACTGATTCAGTAATCAATTTATAAAACTCAGTATTTTACACATCAACTCTAATTAAGAACATATAGATTTGACATGATTGTAAGAACCATTTAAATCTATTTCTGTACACAATTTTATATTTTGAAAAAAGTTACCTTTTGAACATGTAACTCTACATCTTGCTGTGTACAGCTTCCAATTTTTTGATTCACTTTTCTCACAACACCTTCTATGTCTACGATACTCTCTTTGTTGATGCTGTCAAAAGAAAAAATTTTCAACTTTAATCATCTCATCAGAGGTGTCAGAATTCATTTGGTGTTTCAACAGTAAAGCCGAATATATTAAACTCTTCTTTAATACAGTAAGCCACCTGAGATAAAGTCAGTCTATTTAACCTACTTACAATAAGCTATTATGTAGCACACCTTGTGAGATTCCTTGAAGAGATGATTTTCTAGATGCCATAATTTAGTTACCATTCGTAAAATACTCTGAACATAAATGGCAACAGGACTAGCACTGAATTGTGAAAAGTAGAAAAAAGTCTTTCAATTATTCATTAAAGAACATTTCCCTTCCTATAGTTGAAATTTACAAACATCAGCATTTCCTATAAGGAGAGGCATGGGCTTCAATTAATGCAATTATTGGTATGTAATGGAATTAAATAATAAAAGAAGGTAAACTGAAAATATTTCAAGGTAATAAAAAGAAGTTAGGTTGCAGCAATTAAGCCCTCATTGCCTATAGTTTCTGAGTACACACTGTCATTGGAATTATGGCAGACAGCCTATAGGATTGTGCAATCCCATTTAAGGATGTCTATATGAAGCTCAATATACATTAAATGGGTCTCCTATGCAGTTTAATTTTATAACAAACTTGAATTCTGAACATAAGACACTCAAATTCTGAAATATAAAATAGATGAGGTAGATTATTGAACTCACCAACTGATTATTTTTTGATCTCTAGTAATAACAAAGGGAGAAAGGGTATAATCCCAAATGGTGGTTCCTGTACAAAATGTACCAGTTTTACTTTTGTGTGTATTATTGTGCTGACAGAATGTATCATAATATATTTGTGGAAAAGGATTAAGATTTAACTTTCAGTTCTTGGAGAGTGATGTGGAGAACATCATGGTGGCTCAACTGGCCAAAACTATCAATGTAAAACTACCAATTAAAACTCTTTGGGGGGGTAACTGGAGCTGCTGAAGTAAGGTGAAAAGAGAAGGAAGGAAGAAAAATGCTAGATAACTGGGAGAGAGTGGAGTTCCTGACATAGCTGGCATAATACAAAGGGCAAACATGTATCAGGAAAATCTGTTCTGGACTCAACTGTTTATCTGCTATGTCATAAGCCCCAGTTACCTTTTATATTAACCTTTCATGGCTCAAGTTCCAACCTAGAATCCTGCAGAACAAATTACAAGAATCTAAACAAAACAAAAGAAAAAAAAAAAAAAGAGAGAGAGAAAGAAAAAAAAAAAAAAGACAAGATTTAACTTTCACAAGAAAACTCTATTTATTCTGATAAGGAATTGGGTCCTTAGTAGTTGTAGTGCCATTTGACAAGATTCCAGAAATCCAACAATCCTTATTTTACCCACGAGAACACCACAATCCGTTTCAATGAACGTTTGCTCAGGGTTGGAAGGGATCAAAATGAGGATAATAGGAGCAAAGTGGTGAAGAAAGGAAGAAAAATTTTCCTTTTTTCACTTTACCATACTGCTTAGAATCCTATTGTGTCTGATACCAACTTTAAAAAAACAAACCAACAGCATACATATTTATTGCACTCTCTTAAGTCTCCTGCACTAGAACTAGTACCTAATACTAGCTAAAATCTTGTGCATTGAAGAAACTCAGAATTTATTGTGGCATACTGTTAAAGGGTTTTCTAACACTGGCAATCTAGGGTCACTGAATCTTCCTTCAGTGTGATTTCCACCTACCAGTCACTTCTGTTTGCATGAGTAAACTTGATACAGGCTTCGTGAGAATTCTGTTGCTTATCTTACACGTCTCCATGAGGAAGGCTTTTCGTTACTGATCACATTGTGCTTCATTGAGTAACCTGTCCAGCCCCAACTAGAGCTCCACTCTGCCACATTCCTGTTATGATCCTGGCCCTTTTGGGTCATCCCCTTGACTCCTTAGTCAGAAAATCTTCTTCAAGCTTACTCAAGTTAAACTACTCTCAAGATTGAGCACTAAGCTAATATCCTTTCAGAAAAAAAGCTGGGGTGTGATCAGACACTCTGCCCTACCTAATGGTCCAATTAAAGAAAACAAAATTTTCTTTCTCTCTCAAAGGTACCAGATGGCTTCTTCTATCCAGGACCTGAGACTTGTAACTAAGTCTAAGTCTACCTTTAGTACTTTATTTAATTCAGCAATATTATATGATAAAATACTTGAAGAGCTAGAGAAAAAAATAACCACCATTTTAAGCATCATTTCTAGTACCAAACAACTCACAAAAAGGACTTCTGAAAACCTAACTTAATTCTTAAACTAGGGCCAAAGATAAACTTCTATCACAAATTAGTCTACTGAACCAATCAGAAAGAAGGTAGAATTAACCAGATACAGAGGATGCTTATAATTTTTTTTTTGCCTTTCCAATCTCAGTATTTTCTTATTATACCTAGCAGCTATATGCTGTTAACAGATGCTCTTTAAATACTCTTTATTATTACTCTTTTGATACTATTAACACCATTCCATGATTTTTTAAAACCTTGGATAATTTAGCCCTACTACAGCTACATCCATATCTATATCCATCTAACCTTATTTATTTGTAGACACGAATGAACTCAGTGTAAAATACATTAAAACAAAACAAAGAGTCAAATTTGTAGAGAACAATCAGACCAGAACTTTCTAGTCAGCATTAATAAAGGGTTATAGAGGGTTTTACGTGTATGTATGTATATAACTAGAGTCAATGGAAGAGGGATAGGAATCTTTGAATAAGCTACTGCTAGTAGAAGGAGGATATTCTACTTTTAGAAAAAGTCTAATTTATATGATTTTAACTGATATTGTATGTTAAGATGGCTTAATACTTTATAGTATATACAGTATAGTTTGCTGTCATATAGAGACCCTATTAAGGTTTCAACTTTACATTTTGAAACTAATATACCACTGTATCTTATTTTGAAAGAGGAGTATGTCTAACAGACAACTAAAAGCCTTGGGTTTTTAGAGGATATGGCAGGAAAAAAATCCACGGTGGAAAGCAGAGGAACTCCTGGGAACTATTTGATTGTAGAAGAAATGGATGAAGTAAATTAAACACATCTTTCGAAGAGCTAAGTCAGCTATTTTTATTATTATCACCACCTCCCAACACACATTACTACTGTGCTGTGTTCTGCACCTCTTCCATTTTCCAACTACCCTTCTGACCCTGCTTATAGTCACTCTACAAATAAGTTAAATTAGTTATAGCCTTGATATTAAAAATACCCTAATAAGGCTATCCTGTTCATGTTATCCACTAGAAACTGCCAACAATCAATTTAATAGTTTACTTCTTTTTTTAAAAAAAATTTTTTTTTAATGTTTTATTTTTTATATTTGAGAGAGAGACAGAGAGCGAGTAGGGGAGGGGCAGAGAGACAGAGACAGAATCTGAAGCAGGCTCCAGGCTCCACGCTGTCCGCACAGAGCCCAACGCGGGGCTCAAACTCACAAACCGTGAGATCATGACCTGAGCCGAAGTCGGACGCTCAACCGACTGAGCCACCCAGGCACCCTTAATAGTTTACTTCTAACTTAAATTGTTTTTAGAAAATAAAATTTTAAAGAGCATCATTCTTTATATCAAGTATTTTATAAAAATATTTTGATTGGCTATCAAGTTATTTTTTATTTTATTTTATTTTTTTTAAAACTTTTTTTTTTAACGTTTATTTATTTTTGAGACAGAGAGAGACAGAGCATGAATGGGAGAGGGTCAGAGAGAGAGGGAGACACAGAATCCGAAACAGGCTCCAGGCTCTGAGCTGTCAGCACAGAGCCCAACGCGGGGTTCGAACTCACGGACCGTGAGATCATGACCTGAGCCGAAGTCGGACGCTTAACCAACTGAGCCACCCAGGCGCCCCTCAAGTTTTTTTTTAAACAAATGATACAATGTATGAATAACTCAATTATAAAACATGCAACTTCGGAGAAAAACAAACAGTACTCAGGTATCTGAAGGAATAAAATCCCATCTTTCTACCACGACTGCCATATAGTTTACTACTTAGGGCCTCACCAATAACCTCAGGGGCACTTTTATTATCTGTAGTTGTTATCTTGAGTATCAATTTTCATAACTATATTATCTAAAAAGCAACAAACTAAAATAGATGCTCATAGTAATGGCCCTGTCATTAAAAAAACTAAAAACTGGGGGTGCCTGGGTAGCTCAGTCAGTTAAAGGTCCGACTCTTGATTTCAGCTCAGGTGATGATCTCACAGTTCATGAGATTGAGCCCCATGTCGGGCTCTGTACTGACAGATTCTCTCTCCCTGGGGTTCTCTCTCCCTCTCTCTCTCTGCCCCTCCCTCCCCCAAACCTTAAAAAGGAAGAATGTGTAAAAAAGACTTCAAAGATTCTGTTAAAAAATTGTTAGAACAGTTTCAGTACTTGAAGGAGGTAAGCTTCATAGTCTAAAATAATGTACTAATGAGTAATGCCTTACTCTTCAATGTTGCCAAAACATTTTTAAAGTTCTTAGCTTATCTCTGTAGTGCACTGAATTCTTACTCTTAAGTCTTTGCTCCCCTATGGTAAGTATTCATCCACACCTTTGCCATGGCTTCAAAGTATACAGAAAGTACTTCTTTGTCTTGTGGCTTTGGGTTTGGCCATATGAGTTGGTTTATATGTCAGTAGATATGATGCCGGTAAAGGTTTGAAATGCACTTGTGCGGCTGAACTTGCCCTTTAGCATTCCTGCTTTTCTCCATAAGATCATCCCTAAAGATCATTCCTAAAAGGAAACTGAGAAACACAAGGAGCAGACCAGGACACAAACCACAGCTTCAAAACAAGCCTAGATGAGCTGAGCTTTAGCTCAAATATAAGAGCAAGAAATCAAGGTTTATTGTTGTATGCTGCCGAGTTTTTAAAAAAGTTTTTTTTTTAATGTTTATTTTGAGAGACAGGGAGAGAGTGAGAGCATGCAAGTGGGGGAGGGGCCGGAGGGGGTGCAGAGGATCCAAAGACGGCTCTGCACTGACAGCAGAGAGCCCCAAGCGGGGCTTGAACTTGTGAACCACGAGATCATGACCTGAGTCAGAGTTGGACACTCAACTGACTGAGCCACCCAGGTGCCCCTAAAAATTTTTTTACTGTTGGTAAAGCATACAGTACATAAAACTTACCATTGTAACCACTGTTAGGTGTTTAATTCAGTGGCACCACCACCACTATCCATTTCTAGAACTTTGTTATCATCATATAACTCTGTACTCATTTAAACAATTAACTCCCCATTTACTCCACCCCTCCCCCCAAGCATAGCTACTGGTAACCTCTATTCTACTTTCTGTCTGTATGAACTTAACTACTCTAGGTACCTCAGGTATGTGGAACCATGATATCTGTCCTTTTGTGTCTGACTTATTCCACCCAGCACAGTGTTTTCAAGGTTCATCTATGTTATAGCTTGTATCAGAACTTCATTCTTTAAGGCTGAATAAAATTTCATTATATGTACATAAAACATTTTATTCATACATTCCTGTGCTGATGGACATTTAGGTTGTTTTCCATTTGGGTTATTGTGAATAATGTTGTTATGAATAATAGCATACAAGTATCTGTTTGAGGCCTTGCTTTCAATTCTTTTGGGTATCTGTCTAGAAGTGGAATTGCTGGATCATATGATAATTTTATGTTTAACTTTTTGAGGAACCACCATAGTTTCCACAGCAGCAGTGCCATTTTACACTTCCACCAGCAACGCATGAGGGTTCCAATTTCTCTACATCCTCACCAACACTCATTATTTTTCTTTTCTTTTCTTTTTTTTTTTTTTATAACAGTCTTCTCAATGGGTATGAAGTGATATCATTGTGGTTTTGGTTTGCATTTCCCTGATGACTAGTGATACTGGGCATCTTTTCATGTGCTTATTGGCCATATGTATATCTTCTTTAGAGAAATGTCTATTCAAGTCTTTTGTCCATTTTGGAACTGAGCTGTTGTTATAAGTTATTGGAGTTTTTATATATTCTGGATATTAATTCTTTATTAGATATATGATTTACAAATATTTTTTCCCATTCTGTGGGTTATCTTTTCACTCTCTTGACAGTGCCCTTGGATGCACAAAATGTTTTAATTCTGATGATGTCCAATTAATCTAGCTTTTTTGTTACCTCTGCTTTTGGTGTTATACCTAAGAAATCACTGCTAAATCCAATGTCATACAGATTTTTGGCCTATGTTTTCTCCTAAGAGTTTTCTAGTTTCAGCTCTTGTATTTAGGCAGTTGATCCATTTTGAATTATTTTTATTTCTGGTGTACAGTATATATCCAGTTTGGCATATGGATATCCAGTTTTCTCAGCACCATTTGTTGAAAAGATGGTCTCTTTCCCATTAAGAAGTCTTGGTATACTTGATGAAAATCAATGGGCCATATATACCACGGTTGATTTATGGGGTCTCTCTTCTATACCATTGGGTTATGTGTCTAGCCTTATGTTAGTACTACAAACTTTTGATTACTATAGTTTTGTAGTAAGTTTTAAAATCAGGAAATGTAAGTCCTCAAAATTTGTTCCTTTTCAAAACTGTTTTGGCTATTCTGGGCCCTCTGAGATTCCACATGAATTTTAAGATGAATTTTTCTATTTCTGCAAACAATGTCATTGAGATTTTGACAGGGATTGCACAGAATATGTAGATGGTTTTAGGTAGTGATATCATGCTACAAAGTTTAAGGTGGTTTGTTACATAGGAGTTTTTTTTCCAACAGCTGACTAATAATACAATCTGAAGTTTAAAAACTTATAAAATTAAAAAATATGCTTGAGGGGCGCTTGGGTGGCTCAGTCAGTTAAGCGTCCGACTTTGGCCCAGGTCATGATCTCACAGTTTGTGAGTTCAAGCCCCGTGTCAGGCTCTGTGCTGACACAGGTTGGAGCCTGGAGCCTCATAGAATTCAGATTCTGTGTCTCCCTCTCTCTCTGCCTTCCCCAGCTCATGCTTACAGTCTGTCTCTGTCAAAAATAAATAAACTTAAAAAAAAAAAATTAAAAAAAAATGCTTGAGTTCAAAGCTCTCATCTGATCCTAAAAAAGAGCTCTGAAGTAAGTGAAAGTTTATTTGTATTTATCACATACACACTGCAAATCTCCACTGTGTAGTATGCATTGTAAAGGGATTTAAGGGGCACCTGGATAGTTTGGTTGATTGAGCGTCTGACTCTTGATTTTGGCTCAGGTCATGATCTCGTGGTTTGTTGAGATCAAGCCCTGTGTTGGGCTCCTCACTGATGGCATGGAGCCTGCTTGGGATTCTCTCTCTCCTCCTCTCTCTGCCCCTCCCCTACTTGTGCTCTCATTCTCTCAAAATAAATAAACTTAAAAAAAAAAAAAAAGAAATTTAAAGGAAGATATACAAAATTTGACTATGAAATATTAGGGTTGATTTAATATCAAACACAGCAGAATTTATCCATTCAAGTGAATATTAAAAAAATTTGTTTTTAAATGTTAATTTTTGAGAGAGAGACAGAGTGCAAGTGGGGGAGGGACAGACAGAGAGGGAGACACAGAATTTGAAGCAGGCTCCAGGCTCTGAGCTGTCAGCACAGAGCCGGACGCAGGGCTCAAATCCACAAACCGTGAGACTATGACCTGAGCCAAAGTCGGACGCTTAACTGACTGAGCCACCCAAGTGCTCCCATTCAAGTGAATACTGAATTCTTCTTCAAAGTGACTGTTCAGGGAAAGGTTGTAGGGACTATAAACACATCTCAAAAACAGCACTGCCTACAACAATCTTAAAACAACTTATCTGGAATTACTTCTTGGTTTTGTCACATAAGTTGTTTTTTTTTTTTGGGGGGGGTGGCAATCTCATTTATACCTATTGTTTACTACCTGTCAGAAATGCCAAAGATCATGATAGAACTCTGGATGGGGGAAATAAGGAGACAAAATAATAATAATAGTAAGTAAATAAAAGAGAGTGGCATTAGAGATGCAAGGAATAACATGTTTCAAAAAGGAGAGCGTAATGTATCAACTATGGGGTTAATACAGATAGAGATTAACCTTACATATAGGATTAATACAGACAGATACAATTAATATATCAACTATTGGTTAAGTGGCTGTCTCCAAACATTTTTGGTAATTTGATGTCCTCTATCAATAAAAAAAATCTAAGGGTACATACCCCATATATATATATTTTATCTATCTTAAAATTATACACATGTAATCCTAAATGTAGGTTATTATACTTATACAAACATAAATTCAGGGTAAGCCTCATAATTAGCTACAGTGAATGCAGATCCATACTTTACACAGTCTTCCCAATAATTCCTAATTTTGGAGCACGGACATCTTGTCCAATATGATTAGATTATCATTAAAAAAAAAAACAAACTGCAGAATGCAGCTGATACAAGGATCTCACTCTAAGAGTACATGTGTTAGCGTTAACATTTTCTCATTTGTGCTTATGTTTAAATTTTATCCTCAATCTGTGGTCTCCTTGGTTGAATGTTTTTTAAGCCACCTGTCCTTTTTCTGGGAGTCAGTCTATCATTTTAATACATATAAATAAATAAACATAATGCCCCCAAACCAAAATGAAGCACAATAAACTGCAATTGGTTACAATACGCCAAAGTGAACCAGAGTTAGGGTACCAGTGTTAGCTCCTTTTTGTTATTGGAATCCTGCAGTCTTGCTTCAGGGACCTCACATACTATATGCGACATGTGACCTTCTGAGATGCTATCCAAGTGACAGGCCCAGGGTTTATCTATAAATGAACTATTAGAAAAACTCAAATTCTTTCTTACTTTTTAGATAATAGAAGGAAGGAAGGAAGGGAAATAAATAGCAGCTTAATTATTTTCTTTCTCTCAATGGATAATCTTGAGCAAATCATACTGTGAAGACCACTGAGATAAGAGAACAAGAATCATAAACATTGAGAAAGGCTGTTGGGTAGGTGATTTACTGTCCATCAGTGAAAGTTTCATTTCTGTACAGTCCACAGGTGAAAAAGTATTTAACAGCACATGACTTTAGTTAAACAGATCACCATCGTGTATTTCAACTGTAGAGAAATAGATCTGGGAAAGAAGTACTTTGTGTACCTCCTGTTGCTGGGTCCCAGTGTGAGGTGCTGACTCCAGCAAGTTGTCTTGGAAGAACAAAGAAGAATCACCTCTAATTCACACTCACCAACTGCCCCTTACCAGTGAAGGATGGGAAATGGCAGGGTTTGCTTTATGTTTTAAAGTTATTTTTGAAACGCTTTTTTATACATTGCTTCAAAAACTTTTTTATTATAAAAGAATATACTTATTTATTGTTACAAATTCAAATGTTAAATAATCATTAAAATTAAGTTTAACTTTCCCATCATATACCCAACCTCTTCTTCTTATAATCATGGTTTACTACTTGGTCTATACACCTCCAAATTTTTTCTCCTTTGCAAAAAATATGCAATGCTTCATAAATTTTGTGTTGTCCTTCTATGGTAGTTTTGCTCACTTTCCTCTGTATTTTTTTTAATGCTGAAGAAGAGTTTCATTTTTACAGCTCAAACAAAACTGATTTATATATATATAAACACCTAAAGTATTATTATTCCCACATTACTGACCAATTTCCTTTTATGTTCCAGTTCCTGTGTGAAGTGCTTTACACATATACCACTTCACTTAAACTTCCCAAAGGTCTACAAGATAGGCATTACCACCGTTTTATAGTTGAGAAAACTTATTAGACTCTGTGAGAGGTCAAGTAAGTAGCCTAAGATCACACAACAGTAAGATCATGTACTGATTACTGCACTAGAGTATTCTGTTCTGTTACAGACTCAACGAATTACACCAAATTCTAAATACTCCGAATACATCATCAGCTCACTCTGAAATAATACATTCTCATTTGTAGAAGCTCACGAGCTGCCAGATTCCTTTATAGTTTATGTGAAGTCAACTGGAAATAACAGGCCCTTCACAAATAGTTTTCATATTGCCCAAGAATTGTACTGTCTACTTGTAACACTGATGCATCTTAATGTCCTGCTATTATTGCCAGCCTCAATAGAGGTTCATCAGAATCTTTGTATAAAACAATATGATGTTATTACTTAAAATTATATTTAACTTAGAAATTAATCCTATAAACTGAGAATTTTTGATTTTAGACCTACTTTAATTTTAAAGCACTTCATTAAAGTTTTCAAAACAAACGTTGAACTGGACAAAAACAAATGTAAAAGTTCTGTTTCTCCTTCAATAGTTAAGTATCTCAATCCAACAAAGAAGTATAAACCATCTATATGCAGTTTTTCAAAGAGTTGCAATCAGGGGCGCCTGGGTGGCTCAGTTGGTAAGCATCCAACTCTTGGTTTCGGCTCAGGTCATAATCTCATGGTTGTGAAACTGAGCCCCATGTTGGACTATGTTCTGGGTGTGGAGCCTGCTTAAGATTCTCTCTCTCTCCCTCTTCCTCTGACCCTACCCCACGTATGCTCTCTCTCTCTCTCCAAAAATAAACAAACATAGAGTTGCAATCTACAGCAGTGTAATGACCTAGCCTACCTCCACCAACTTATCTATATGATGCTCAAGGAGTACTCACATGCCCACCTCTCTCTGGGCCTCAACTATACATGATATATTCACAAACTTCCACCTATAGCATGTCTCTGTATGCAGTTGTTAATCTATTTTTGCCATCTCCCCAAATTAAGTTCCTTATGTGATAATGTGCCATTGTATACCCAAGCCCAGTAGGGTGCCTGGACCAGAGGAGGTACTAAATAAGTTTTCTAAACCAGTGAGATTTCCTCTGAACATTATTTGATATTTTACAGTTACAAAAGCTAATGTAACAAACTGAAATTTCAACTTACCAACTAAATAAAATACCTATTTTTAGATGAAAGATCTAGAAAGGAAAGAAAATGCACAAACTTGTATGCAGTGAGGTGACTCACAGAATGAAAAACACACTTGTGACTCACCAGCTACGAATAAATCACTTAACCACAATGACTAATATGAAGAAAAAGAAAATAAAACACCTATATGTACAACTAGTGGTCTGAAAAAGCCTTTTTTTCAGAATCCAAATATCTCTAGGCTGGGTGGGAAGAGGGGTTTTATATAAGCACAAATACCAAAATTCAATTTTTAACTTTAACCCTGCCATTCAAAATAACCATAGCCCTTTACAGGAGTTACTATACCTTCAGCTTGAAACTTTAAACACTGTTTTACATTCACTGTAGTACTTAATAGCAGTCAATACAAAAAGGCCTCTAGGGCAACCTTTACAAACATTTTGTCTTTATAAAACTCAACCATAACTAATACAAGACTACTCTGTTCATTACTTTAAGATGGTACTAAATAAAATATAATCTTTTAAGAAAAAAAGGGATGACTTCTTGCTTCAACTTAAACACCAGCTACTAATACTAAGGTTAGAAGAGTAATGTCAACCTAAGATGGAGATCCACAAACACAGGCCTGGATAGGTATCCCATCTTCCTGCTCCAGACAAATTCATTTAAGGAACACAAACCATTTTGGATACACAATTAAGAACCTCTTCTTAAAGATCTCTAGGGAATAAGATGTGCCAACCTTCCTATGTAGCTCATTTAGTTGCTTCATTTTTATATGCATTCAACCATGAGAAAATTGATCCTTCCAACAAATTGATTAAAATAATGTGCTGTGGAGTCCTGTGGCACTTAAATCCAATTAGTGAGTCAACTTTTCAGATTAGTATATTGATGAATTGGATATTCCTAAGAAAAGATAAGTGGGGAAAGCAACTGACCTCATATTAAGTGCCAATGTTGCTCTTAAGGAATATATTCAAAAGCTAAAAACTGCTAGTGGGATAATCTAGTTAGTAAGGGAAAGATAAGCACTTCAGATTTAATATCTAAAGTAAATGCTAAGATAGTTACCTACTTAAGATATTAAAAGTGACCTCATATTTTGCCTTTTAAATGACTGGGAAACCCCAGCTGGAACTATCTGATTTGATATTTTTAATAGTGGACTCCTTGCTTTTTTCCACCTGGTATATGGCCAGAGGGAATAGAGTTAAATGTAGGGCCTCATGGAATTAACATATAAATACCATTATTTCTGCCACTTTGTTGTGTAGGAGTTCACATGTTTTAAATGTCCAGTCTCTCAGGGTAGCACACTATTCAAAATGGAAACACCTTGAGAATAAATAAACAGTCCTTAGGCACTCCTCTAGTACTAAAGATAATTGCGAGCATTTCACATATAAGATCTGATCTAAGACAGTATGAAAATTAACCAAGGATTAGAAATGGCTTTTATCTTATGGCCGTATTTCTAAGCATGCTATTTTCCAAACCAAAGATTTTAGCAGAATGGGTGGTTGGCTGACTCACTAACTAAGCTGCTACCTTTCTAAAGTGAATGCATTAGTAAAGTAAGGATTTTTGCTTTATTTATGTAAGAGTCCATCAGAATTTATTTGTTGCTGTCCATGTGCTGTTTTTAAGCATAATACAAGGCTGACAATATATTAAGCAATGAAACTCCTAGTGTTCTCCAAATTTTTCTTTTTTCATTATACTTAGAAACCAAGGGATAAAGAGGAATAAGATACTGAAGAGTTCAACAAAACAAGGAAAACAGGCAGCCTACAAGCTTCTATTTTCATTATAAAGTAGAATACATTCCACTAGGCCCAGCTGAGGAATAAAAATCAACTGTTGTGCCACAAATACACAATCTACTCCTTAACCTTTGTGTTAGATTATGGGATCAGCAATCTATGGGGGGCAGGTCAAAAGAAACAAAGAGAAGGGGGAACAGTGGATAAGGATGCAGTGAGGGCAGTTCTGGGAATGGAAATGGCTCGCATGAGATCAGAAGAGGACAGAAGAAGTAGGAGAAAACAGGGGGACTGGTAAAATGACCAGAAGTCTTGATGAGGTCCAACAGAAGATTAAGAGACATGGGACAGGTGAAAAGATGAAAATTATGGTTAGAGAGAATGGCCACTGGAGTTTAAAATTAAGTTCTAAGGGGCAAAATCCAAGCAGCCACAGAAGTGAGCTTTTGAAATAAAGCAATGATAAACTAGTGGAAGAAAAGGAATTTTAAGGCCAACGTATTCCAAACGGACACCTAAAAACATTTAGAATGAGTTGACTTAAAATGGGAGGGACAGGATACCGTCAGCCAGAAAAACAAAATGGCTTTGAGTAAAACAACCTTCAGTCTTTGGACTCTTCATGAACTCAAAAGGCTGGAACTTCTCTCCAATTTACTCAACAAAGACAAACTTAGGTGATACTGCCAGCTGCCTATCCAAACCCACTCTCCTTTTCTTCATGGCAAACAGAGCCCCACCCCCATTCAGTATCTACTCTATCTGGCAAAGTGCTCTCAGAGAAGGTGAGCGCATCACAGCTCCAGAGAGTGGGTCGTGTTTAGTCCCAGCCCATCCTGGGAATTTAGTCCAGATTGATGGTGTCATTTCCACATAGTGTTTCAAACTGGAAACTCTGAAGTAATTTTCCACTTCTTTCTTTTCCTCACCCCACACATCAGCAGCCATTAAACAGATAAGACCCATGTTTTTACCCATTCACTGGGCAAACATAGTTATCTCAAACTTTAAAGAGTACCATCATGTTAGCTGTAATACTTGTTTTGAAATGTGAATTAATCCCAACACAACTGATATATTAGGTATCAATTTGAGCATAATGAGAAGTCTGTGCTTGCCTATGTCAGATTTCATGAGTGAAAACACAAGGTCAGTATGGACAACTGTACTCAGGTGAACTCAAAACACATACACCTCAAACATCTATGTTATAAGCCACATTTGGTGGTATAATGTGCCTTCAGGTTTCAGACAGCCTTCCTTCTACCACTTCAAAATGATTTATAAACTGCAACTCTCTGACACCCATTTCCACAAAGAACAGTATATTTTTTGTAAGACAAAGTGCTGATAACAAGTCAGAGAAATCAAATACTATATGACTTCTCTTCTATGCAAAATCTAAAAACCAAAACAAATGAACAAACAGTAAATCAGACCTATAAATACAGAGAACACACTGATGGCTGCTAGAGGGGAGAGGGTGGAGGGATGGGTAAAATAAGTGAAGGAGAATGGGAGGTACAGGCTTCCAGTTACAGAATGAGTAAGTCACAAGGATGAAAGAGCACAGGGAATAAAGTCAATGGTATTGTGACAGCATTGCATGGTGACAGACAATAGCTACACTGTGGTGAGCATAGCATAGAGGTGTCCAATTTCTATGCTGCATACCTGAAACTAATGCAACATCTGTGTGTCCACTATACTACAATTAAAAAATACAATGTGACACTTATTATAGTATTATTTATGTACTTCTCAACTATTTGACATGTATCAAGCTATTCTACCTACATTTAAAAAAAATTAGGTTCTTTTTTTTATGTCACTGATGAAGTTTTTGACCTTTGTGCTATTAACCCATTTTCCGCAAAACCTTGAGGTTTTTATTGCATAATTTTGCAAAGCATGGTGATTTTTAGGAAAGTATCTGTTATATTAGCAGAACAGCAGAACTGAATATTAGCACTATCTTTATAAAAAGTTAACCCTGAAGGACAACCACATGCAAATGTCCCAATATCTCCCACCCGCTGACAACAGAGCAATTTTACAAGAGGATTTTTGTTCGTACAACTGTGTAATAAAGAGCCCAGTGTCTCAAGGAATAGCATCAGTTATCCAGCCAAACTTTTCCATTTCCTTCCTGTGTTCAGAATCTCAGTAAAGGATAAATTCTTATTTTAAATTCAGAATTTATCAGGGCGCCTGGGTGGCTCAGTCGGTTGAGCGACCGACTTCGGCTCAGGTCATGATCTCACAGTTTGTGAGTTTGAGCCCCGCGTTGGGCTCTGTGCAGACAACACAGAGCCTGGAGCCTGCTTCTGGTTCTGTGTCTCCCTCTCTCTCTGCCCCTCCCCCACTCATGCTCTGTGTCTGTCTCAGAAATAAACATAAAAAAAAATTAAAAAAAAATAAATTCAGAATTTACGGTTTTATTTTCCACATCAGTTGCACTGACCACACAGTTGCTTTGTTGAGTGACTGTTTTACTTCTCACAGTGAGAGTAAGATGCTAAGAATGTGTAAGATGCACTGTGTGGCAGTGCTGATGATAAAAAAGACAAACGATTAAGCAAAAGTAGATGCAGTTATTAAATATGCCTAGTGGATTTTAGATTTCATGTTTATAATTATAGCTATCAAATATTTTCATATTGAAATTATCCAAGAAAAATAATTCTTTGCAAACATTAAACTCTTTAGTTTCTAACTACCACCCTCCCCTGCACTGTTTTTATAACATGCTTTTTAACAATGGGGTGACTTGTTAGGAAGGCAGCTACTGCTTTATGGCAGAAGAGACAAGTTCATTAGTATTAATGATGACTAGAAAAAAATTTAATTGCTCCTTTGGAACTATTTTTAGCATTAACTTGTGACTCAACATAAAAATACTTTTTTATTACTCAGTTATACTTTTAAAACCAAAATTATTATTTTTCACCAGTTTTGGTTTTCAATAACTCAGGGGCAGTATCTAAAAGTCACTGTCACCCTCAAGAAACAAAATAGTTATCTATTCTTTTATTTTTTATTAAAAAAAATTTTTTTTAAGTTTATGTGAGAGAGCAAGAGAGGGTGGGGGAGGGGCAGACAAAGAGGGAGAAAGAATACCAAGCAGGCTCTGCACTGTCAGCGCAGATTCCGATGTGGGGCTTGAACTCCCCAATTGTGAGATCATGACCTGAGCCAAATGCTTAACCAAATGAGCCAGCCAGGCACCCTAACAGGTATCCACTCCTTGAGAATATACCAGAATAAACTGCATACTCTAGAAAAGACTGTTAAGGGGCACCTGGGTAGCTCAGTCAGTTAAGCATCCGACTTCAGCTCAGGTCATGATCTCACAGTTTGTGAGTTCGAGCCCCACATCAGGCTCTGCACTGACAGCACAGAGTCGGCTTGGGATTCTTTCTCTCCCACTGTCTCTCTGCCCCTCTCCCACACACACTCTCTCTCTCAAAATAAATAAGCTTAAAAAAAAAATAGAGAAGATACTGTTGAGGGAAAAAGCAATGCTTTGAAACACAAAGCATTTCCCAGCCATCAACACATTTCAGTGACATTAAGGTTGTATTCTAAGTGTATTAAGGTTGTATTCTAAGTGAGCTATTCTAAGCTTTAGACTGGTATCATTAGGTTATCTCCGAGAAGCATGAAGACATAGGAGGAGCGTGAGCCCTAGAGTCAAGAGACCTTAGCCAAAACACCTGGTACTTTAAATTTCAATTTCCTCAACTGTAAAAATGAACAGACATAAAGAAAAAGTGTCTATACCTCATAGTGGTGCTGTGAGGATCAAGAGACAAAGTGCAAGTATGGCATTTTGCAGCTCAGAAGATAGTAATAGTTAACTATTACTGCTGCTATTGTTATATTATAAGGAATACTATTAATATTGCTGTTATTTCCCTGTACATCAGACTCTGATGTATTGCATCCCAATGAGAATAAAAATTCACTATTGCCACCGAAAAGCTTGGCAAGAAAGGACAGTCACTATACTGAATTTTAATTACAGATTGTTTCTTAAATATTAAAAATAATATTTCACGTGCAATGAAAGTCTAGGAGTGTGTATTAGGGCTGGGGGGGGGGGGGCGTGGCGACTTCCTTCCATGGCCTTTCATCTAAGAAATATATGCTACCGGTTAACAGAGGTAACTGAAGAGTATACTTCTCATCATTACTCATACAATCTATTCAATATATCCAAGATAATGATGGAATGTTAACAGCATAACCTTTGTATGAACAGTGGTTTTTGCCTTTTATTTCACATTATTTTAGGGACCACATATTTAACACCCTCAAAGTACTTTTACTAGGGCGCCTGGTTGGCTTAGTAGGCTAAGCATCCAACTCTTGATTTTGGCTCAGGTCATGATCTCACGGTTCTTGAGTTCCAGCCCTGCATGGGGCTCTGCTGCTGACAGCAGGGAGGTTGCTTGGGGTTCTCTCTCTTTCTCCTTCTCTCTGCTCCTCCTCCTTCTCTCTGCTCCTCCTCTGCTTGTGCTCTCTCTCAAAATAAATAAACTTGAAAAAAAAAGTGCTTTTACCAAACCAGCCTGTCATATTAAAGGCTTAAAATATGTTAAGAATTCCTATATCTTAATATATGCTGATTGTTACTTAATAGTAATAGGGATAAACCTGGGAGTTGGTGAGCACTAGGTGATGATCACAATTATAATTTTAGGTAGTTATCAGCTCATTTTTCAAAACTATTCCCATCTTATTCCTATTACTCCTTTCTCCTCTCCCCCCAAAATCAATAATGGTGAAAAAACCCACTATTTTAAACTTTTCTTTTTGCATATTTACATATTCTAATATCAACAAACCTAAAAATCTGAATATGAAAGGTTTATAGCAAAACTGGCAACAAATCTGTTAGCTTTTTGTTGTCAGAAATAATTTGTTGAATCTTACTATTATATTACTCAATGAGAAGTGTGCCCCACAAGATCTACATAACTACCCATATTCAAATTAATAATTTTTAAATCTTGGGAAAGGTGTAATAAAAGATTAGTTAAAAAAAAAAAAGGACATATAAAGTAGCTACACACTAGTTCTTTAAGTAATGCACCAACATAAAGTGCATCAATGATGTAAATTAAATATACAATTCACTGAGGCAAAGAATTCAAAATTCCCAAACATGAGAAACCATATATTTACTAGTTAACTCAAAATAGCACCCCCAAAGCATAAATTATCTAGGTAGTTTTATTTTTTTTAATTTATTTTTTTTTTCAACGTTTTTTATTTATTTTTGGGACAGAGAGAAACAGAGCATGAACGGGGGAGGGGCAGAGAGAGAGGGAGACACAGAATCGGAAACAGGCTTCAGGCTCCGAGCCATCAGCCCAGAGCCTGACGCGGGGCTCAAACTCACGAACCGCGAGATCGTGACCTGGCTGAAGTCGGACGCTTAACCGACTGCGCCACCCAGGCGCCCTAGGTAGTTTTAAAAATAACGAACTACCTTTTGATAATAAAAATCTGTATTCCAATTCTGGGGTAGGTACAACTTGGTTTATATGTCGAGTAACTTCAATTTTAATGAATTAGTACTATCACTCAGTCTCAGACTTTTATATTTCCCAGGCAAGTGGAAATAAAGATGTTTATTAAAGAAGGGTCTGAGCTGTAAAGAATGGAGTAAGACTAGCATACAGAAAACAATTTATGAAATCATGTGGCTAGTTAGTGGGGAGCCAAGTTTCTGCACTCTCTGGCTCTCTATTACACCCAGCTGCCCATAGGTGCTTTGTAAAAGTTAATGGTTTAAATTATTTACTTTGTGAACACATTTGTCTTCACCAAAACCCCAAGAATAAGTTCAAAATATACATGGTAAAAAATTAAGCCACAACTCAACATGGCACAGACCAATGGTTCTCAAACTACTACATGGGCTATCTTTCATGGTATAAACAATGTCAGGGACTCACTTTAATCGCTTTTATCATATTACTTAAGAAACTTCAAATATAAAAGTAGTATGAATGCTATATGCTTATAGCCCTTAACTATTTTAAGTTTAGTTTAAATTCCAGGTAGTTAACATACAGTGTAATATTAGTTTCAGGTGTACAATATAGTAATTCAACACTTCCCTACATCATTCAGTGCTCATCACAAGTACACTCCTTAATCCCCATCATCTACTTAACACATCCCCCACCCACATCCCCTTGGGTAACTATCAGTTTTCTATAGTTAAGAGTCTGTTTCTTGTGGGGCACCTGGCTGGCTTAGTCAGTACAGGAACTCTTGATCTCAGGGTTGTGAGTTCAAGCTCCCTGTTGGGCACTGGGCCTACTTAAAAAAAAAAAAAAAAAAAAAGTCTGTTTCTTGGTTTGCTCCCCCTTCTCCTTTGCTTATTTATTTTGTTTCTTAAATTCCACATGAGTGAAATTGTATGGTATCTGTGTTTCTCTGACTTATTTCCCTCTAGTTCCATCCATGTCATTGCAAATGGTGAGATTTCATTCTTTTTTTAATAGCTGAGTAATATTCCATTGTCTGTATATTATGTGTGTGTGTGTGTATACACACATATACAATACACACACACACATACCACATCTTCTCTATCCACTCATTAATTGATGGACAATTGGGCTGCTTCCATATCTTGGCTATTGTAGATAATGCTGCTATAAACATCGGAGTACATATATCCTTTGAATTAGTATTTTGTATTCTTTGGGTAAATACCTACTAATGTGATTGCCGAATCCTAGGGTAGTTCTATTTTTAACTTTCGGATGAACCTCCACACTGTTTTCCACTGTGTATAGACCTTAACTTTATTTTTATTTATTTGCGGGGGGGGGGGGGTACCAAATTACAGTCTTTGAAAGAATGGTACAAATGAAAAATGTTAAGTAGATGTTAAGTAAGATATACAACTTATAGGTAATCGCAACATGGATGTACTGCCTCAGTGACCAGGGAAGTCACCTTTGCAGCTATGAGATACAGCCCTTAACTTTAAATCAAAATGAACTTTAAAACAAAATGAAAACAAATACTAAAAATAACAAAATTCAGATAATATTATTAAAGTCTGCTAAAACTAAATTACTGACATTTGGTTTACTGTGTAGAGCTATAGTCTCAGATCCAGTTCTATATTTAATCTATTTCTATACTTTTACTTTATTATCAGTAATGTCAAAAATATCTGCTCACCATTACATAAAATGGTAAGTTTGAGGTTGGTTCTGGACAATTAGACCCCATAATTAACCAAAAATCTGCAAACAGGAATCCAAGAATGACAATTTAAATAAAGTATCAGTTGATAATTTTATGAAACTATCTTATTCATGTGAAAGTTAATAATGCAGCATTGTTAATTGAAATCTGAATCAAACAGGTATCTAGTATGGTAATTACCAGAACTGGAAATAGAAACATTTTTCCTTGCAATGGGAACTATTATACTATTAGTGATCTGCTGCTCCTATATAGACAAAAATAGGATTCCATAAATCTGCTTGAATGGCATAGGCTTTTTTTTTTAATTTTAAGAAAGTTTTTAAATTTATTTTTGAGAGACAGAGCGTGAGCAGGGGGAGGGGCAGAGAGAGAGGGAGACACAAAATCCGAAGCAGACTCCAGGCTCTGAGCTGTCAGCACAGAGCCTGATGTGGGTCTCGAACTCACAAACCATGAGATCATGACCTGAGCGGAAGTCGGACGCTTAACCAACTGAGTCACCCAGGCACCCCAAGTCCACAACAGAAAAGTTCAGGATGCCTCTTAACTATCAAGTACCACCTAGTAATCCAACTTGTTCTCAGCATATGTAGCTATTCAAAACTACAGTGAAATCATCATTAGTAAAGAACACAGATATCATCTGGCTTCAGCTGGCATGAACACAACTGTAAATATGAAAGTAAATGCTACATGAAAAGTTCTGAATTCACACAGCAGTTCTGCTAGAAGTTAGCCTTTAAAATGATATGGAAAAATACCCTTATATAACTTTAAGATAATCATCAAAATTAAAAAAACTGAAGTTAAAAAAAATAAAAAATCTTCCAGCCTTCTAAGAGCATATCTATGGACCTTAAAGAAAAGAAAAACCAATCAATGAGGACCATGAAGGACATGGGCTTAAGCTAAGTGACAAAGACGGAGGATTTAATGAATAAAAGCGAAACTGTAAAATATGAGAAAGAGAGGCCATCGCAGATACAGAGAATCTGCCCAATATGAAGAGTGTATATGGGGAAGTAGTGGGAAGTAACATTGTAGTGAGGGAATCAACAGGCAGAATTAACATAGCATATGGCTGGAAACAGGAAGTCATTTAATATTTTAGATAAAAATACCACTGGAAAATAAACCTCTGGCAAGTATAGATTTCAGGAAAGAGCAAAAAGAAGTTGTATGTCTCAGTAAAAACTAGTTTAGGGGCACCTGGATGGCTCAGTCCGTTAAGCGTCCGACTTCAGCTCAGGTCATGATCTCGTGGTTCACGAGTTCGAGCTCGCGTTGGGCTCTGTGCTGACAGCTCAGAGCCTGGAGGCTGCTTTGGATTCTCTGTCTCCCTCTCTCTCTGCCCCTCCCCAGCTCGTACTCTGTCTCTTCTCTCTCTTAAAAAAAATGAAACATTAAAAAAATTTTTTTAATAAAAGACTAATTTAATAAATTATTGGACTTTTGTTCCAACCCAACTAACATGTGGCAGAAATTACAAAGAACAACACTAAAAAGATGCCAAAAAAAAAAAAAGGCCAAATGCCTTGGAAAATTCATTCAGAGAGACAAAAAGAAGACTTTCCTCTCAAAACAATTTTATTTTTTGAAGTTTAGTTATTTATTTTGAGAGAGAGACAAAAACAGGGGAGGGGCAGAGAGAGAGAGAGAGAGAGAGAGAAAGAGAGAGAGAGAATCCCAAGGAAGCTCTGCACTGTCAGCACAGAGCCCAATGTGGGGCTCGAACTCACAAACTGTGAGATCGTGACCTGAGCTGAAACCAAGAATCAGACGCTTAACCAACTAAGTCACTCAGGTGCTCCACCCTCCCAAAAAAATTTTAGTAAAATTTTGGACAGAAAGTCCACGGGACCTTAAGGTTTTTGGAGTATGGTATAACAATAATATGTGAGTATAATTAGACCACAGCAAGTTATAAAAATTATCTTATGTTAATGTCAAATAGAGTAATTTCTTTTTATTGTTATTTAATAAAAACCACACTATAGATTCTTGTTTTACAGAAGTGCCAGCTCACCAAAGATCTCAAAGATAAGTGCATGAGAGCTACCTTAATCTTTGCTTTCACAATGGAGCCAATGAATACTTATTTCATTTATTTGTATTTTTAAAAAAAGTTTATTTACTTATTTTTTTTAAAGTCTATTGCCAATTCTTTTTTTTTTTAATTATTATTTTTTTTTAACATTTATTTATTTTTGAGACAGAGAGAGACAGAGCATGAACAGGAGAGGGTCAGAGAGAGGGAGACACAGAATCTGAAACAGGCTCCAGGCTCTGAGCTGTCAGCACAGAGTCCGACGCGGGGCTCGAACTCACGGACCCCGAGATCATGACCTGAACTGAAGTCGGATGATTAACCGACCAAGCCACCCAGGTGCCCCTATTTACTTATTTTGAGAGAGACAGAGAGAGCACGAATGGGGGACGGGCAGAAAGAGAGAGAGAAAGAGAGAATCCCAAGCAGGCTCCACATTGTCAGTGCAGAGCCCAACAAGGAGCTCAAACTCATGAGCTGTGAGATCATGACCTGAGACAAAGTTGGACACTTAACCAACTGAGCCACCCAGGTGCCCCTACATACTCATTTTATTTTTTTTGAATAATCATTTCAAATGAAATAGTTTGTATAAGCCTAACAAGTACACATAATTTTTAGGAAAAGGATTTTGAAGGATGAAGAACAAAACCAACACATCTTTTTCCTAAAAAAGTTCTGAAAGTTCTTTAGAATTCATATTACAACTTCACTTGATTTATTATTCATGTAAAGAGCAGGTAATTTTCAAAGTAAAATTTTTCTGTTTGTGATTTTCTTCTTTAAAAATTAGCACTTTTGATTGTAAGATCATACTGGCTCTCTGTCAGAAATGACACGTGACTTAGGGGTGCCCAGGGTGGCTCAAGTCGGTTGAACATCTGACTTCGAATCAGGTCATGATCTCATGGTCAGTGGGTTTGAGCCCAGCGTCGGGTTCTGTGCTGACAGCTTGAAGCTTGAAGCTTGCTTCGGATTCTGGGTCTCCCTCTCTCTCTGCCCCTCCCTGACTCACGTTCTGTCTCTCTTGCTCTCAAAAATAAACATTAAAAAAAATTAGAAATGACATGCTGTCTTCGACTTCTATTACTAAGAAAGATCAGAATTTCTGTACTGAGAAGTACAATCTATAGTCACATAAAAAAAGCTGACTGACCTATCAGGGACATGAAATCATGTTCCTAAAAAAATGATCAATCAACCACACAAATTAAAAACTTATCATTTTTACATGGATGGACCTAGAGGAGTATTATGCTAAGTGAAAAAAGTCAGGTAAAGACAAATACCATGATTGTACTTCTATGTGGAATCTAAAAAAAAAAACCCAAATGAACAAATAAATGAAAAAAAGAAGCAGAAAAAGACCCATAGACACAGAGAACAAACTGGTAGCTGTCAGAGTGGGTGGAGGGATGGGAGGATGGGTAAAAAATGGTGAAGGGCAGAAGGAGATACAGGCTTCCAGTTATGGAATGAGTAAGGGACAGAGATGAAAGCCACAGTGTAAGGAATATAGTCAATGATACTGTCAGCATAGCGTTCTGTATAGAGATGTTGAGTCACCATGTTGTACACCTGAAACTAATGTAACATTGTGTGTCAACTATACTTCAATAAAAAAAAAAAAAAACTCATCATTTTTTACCACACAGAGTCTTAGTCATGAGAATTTTCCTCCTTCACGAGGTAGCAAAAGTTATTAACACATTTACTCTTAATTACTCAGGCTAGACACCTTAACATAAGAGTAGTGCCAAAAGCTAAATAATTATAACCAAAGTACCACATGTTAAGCCTATTGTATAAAATTGGCTCCATTTACTTGCCTATAACCAGCCAAAGGCTTTATAATTTGCAATAGCTCTATTATGAAATCATTTTTTCCCACACATTACTAATTATATAAAGTCTATTTTTTAGGGGGCAGGAAAGTAAAAATAGATACCGTGCTTTGCTTAAAAAAAAAAAAAAAATCCAAGTCACAACTGAACTGTTAAGCTGAATTACATCTAGATCTTGACTGAGTTCCACTTTAGGATTATGAAATCCAGACTACGTTATCTAAATTCTTGCCTTGTCTAAAAAAAAGATCATCCTTACACTATATCATTTAAATGAAAGTCTTTCTTTAATTTATATGAGGACATAGTAGCTCTGCTAGCTATTAGGCTTTGGTTGACCTCTGATATGGTTAACTGCTGTTCGTCAAGTCCCAGAAGTTTGAAAAGATCCAAAATAATAAGAAATAACTATTCATGGACTATTTGAACATGTTTACTTCTTTTTTTTTTTTTTTTAATTTTTTTTTTTTTTAACGTTTATTTATTTTTGAGACAGAGAGAGACAGAGCATGAACGGGGGAGGGTCAGAGAGAGGGAGACACAGAATCTGAAACAGGCTCCAGGCTCTGAGCTGTCAGCACAGAGCCTGACGCGGGGCTCGAACTCACGGGCCGGGCCGTGAGATCATGACCTGAGCCAAAGTTGGCCGCTTAACCGACTGAGCCACCCAGGCGCCCCTGAACATGTTTACTTCTAAAGGCATCAAATGAATCCATTGTCCTTTTGTCATTATAACGTCTCTTAGTGAATACTAAGGGTAAATGGGATTTTCAAAAGATTTTCAGACTAGAATATTTTCTTCAGGAATGTAACACTAAGGTTATTAATGCAATTTAGTGGAAACACATATTCTATATAAAACTGTCAGCTCCATTTATTAGTTTTCAGAAACCAATTTAATATGTAAAAGACAAAAGCCATAAAGGTTATCTGTTGATTTTAAGTTGACTTTTTCCCAGTATTTTCCAGTGTATTAAATATAATTTAGCATATATGTCTACGGTTTGCAGGGTCTCTATTCAGAGAAGATTCTCTGTGTAAAATTCATTTCTAGGGACTAAGCTTACTTATGTCCCACTTCATAGGATACAGTCTGACCTTAAAAAGCTAGCTGAATATGTACCCCACAAGCATACACCCTTATAGTCTATGAGATGAAATCAGCAAACCTAATCACCAAAAGATACAGATAGAAGAGATGGAAGTCTCTAGGGAGCAGGACTAGGAGACAGGGTGAGGTGGGGCTACTGTACCCGTATTATAAATACTACTGAGTTCCTCAGTGAATTGATGTAATTAACAGCACTGGAGTTTCTAAAGCAGACTGCTGATATTGCTGATATAATAAAATTAAATTTGATAAATAAATCGCTAAACCGACACCAGTTACTGAACATCCAGTACATGTAAAACACTATGCCAGAGGAGTCAGGGAGGGCCCAAGCATAAATTAGGATGTTAAATTAGATTGTTTTTTAGTTTCTTTCTAGTTCTCAAATTATGGATAATTCTATCTATATTCACTCATCTTTGAAAGTTTACATCTAAAGAACAGAGATAAAAAATCAATAGAAAAATATAACATTTGTGCCTATACTCTGTCACTGAAAATACTGCCCATTTTCCAAGTCTTCTTTAATCATTATCATGCAAATAAAATTCTGATTGATCAAAACATACAAAACGAGCCACATTACCAGCTATTATCACTTTAGAACTATAGCATGTACAAGCCCTACACTATCTCTATATCCTGCCTCTTGCAAACTGAACAAAACAATGCATTTCTACAGGAACTGTGAGCCAGACAGCAAGAGCTGGGGGGTTGGGAGTTGGCGGGGTGTGGGTTGATTTTACTTTTTTTTTTTTTAACCGTTTTGGTGTCAAAATTAAAAGTTGTAACATGTTATGACATTTGAATTACTTCCTTTGGGGGAATCATTTGCAAAACTACATTCTTTTATTTTATATGCTTTTATTTTTCAGTTAGGAAACTTGTTGCTTAATATGCAAATCTCAAACTGGGGGAGGGAGGGAGGAAAAGAAGCTCGACAAACACAACAAAATAAAGTTGCTTTGCTATGTTGAGGCTGCCAGGCTTTTTGTTACTCCACTTGAAAGTAAATGTGACTTGTCTGTAGAGAGTGCTGCTTCAGCAGTTCCAAATGAATTTCAAGCCTGTGCTCCATATTTTCTCTTTTGTAAGTTTAATGTATTCAGCAATACTGAACTGACAATTTAAATAACTACATTTTTAAACAAACGAAGCATTGATGTTAATGTATGAAAATGGTCCAAACCCCTGGGAGTCTTGGTTCCCACCATTGTTTATTCTGACAACAGGATATAATTGCTTACTTACTTGGCAGCAAATTTAACCATCTGCTTGCTTGCATGGTCTCCCACCGCCACGAGCGCCTGGACGTTAAACTGCTGCTGACGTAGGACGAAGAAACATTGCTTCCCTGAATAAGACAGAAAGAACACAAGTGTATTAAGGACACGCTACTTCAGGTTTTACAAAGAAGAAACATGTTTTACTTTAAAATTGAGCCAAAATTTACCACACACATTAGACACAAACACACATATCCGGCTTCCACAGCCAAAATACTCATACTGTTGACAAGCTTTAAAGAAACCCAAGTTCCCACTAGAGTAACAAAAATGCTTTAACATGTTTGTTATAAGAACGTAGGCAAATCACCAATTTCAAAAAAATTGTATAATTTGAAAATTACTTTATCATGGCACTGATTAAACAAATTTGAAGTAACTTCAGATCACTCAACATTCATTCAATGAGTGTATTCTACAGGCAAAGGCACTCTGCTAACCTCTACAGGATCTTCAACGATGCAGCCACAGAAGTGCTAATCCAGTGCTTAGTAAAGAGAACACAAGCACTCTGGGGGTGGTCCATTTTACTTCCTACTAAGCATTTAGGATGACAGGCTAGTTTCTTCCATGTTCTATTTTCCTTTATCATCTTCCTTATCCTTCATCCTTTATAAATATTTCCACATTTTCTCCACGGCAAGTAACTTACTTTGTCTATAAAAGATCATTCTCTTTATGCTCTATAACCAGTTTTATTTTCACCTATTCTGGGCTTGTGATCCCCCCTCCTTTCATAAGAAACAGCCTTTCCTTATTCTTAACTTTTTGAAAAACATTACTCATAATAGATTCAACGACTATTTATCCTGGTGACATCTCTTTCCTCCAAAGCAGATTCTTTGATCAAGTTTTGGGAAATTACTTCCTCATAAAACAAGTCTTTTCAAGATCACTTTTCTCATCAGGTTGTTTTATAAAAACATCAGAAGAATTCAGTTTTTATTTTTATTTTTATTTTTTTAAAATTTTTTTTTTTTTCCTTCAACGTTTTTTTTTAATTTATTTTTGGGACAGAGAGAGACAGAGCATGAGCGGGGGAGGGTCAGAGAGAGAGGGAGACACAGAATCAGAAACAGGCTCCGAGCCATCAGCCCAGAGCCCGACGCGGGGCTCAAACTCACAGACCGCAAGATCGTGACCTGGCTGAAGTCGGACGCTTAACCGACTGCGCCACCCAGGCGCCCCAAGAATTCAGTTTTTAAACTAAGAATGATCCTTGCAAAAAAAAAAAAAAGAAAAGCAGGCTTATAGTTATTACTTTCAACATTCAACATACTGCATTTTGAAATGCGTATCAGATAGCAATCATGAGTCTAAAAACAAAACAGAACTAGAGAGGTTGCAAACAAAGTGCAAACATAGACATAATCTATGGACTTCCGAGTAATACATGACTGACATGTTTTACCACTAAATAGACCCTCATTCTCCCTTTCTTTTGGAGTATGATCCAGTCATAAAGTAAAACCTTAAGAAGAAAGTTACACATACTAAACACATTCAAGAGGATTTTAAGATGCTGAATGGATAAAGATTGTTACCATAGAGAAATCTGCAGATGGACCAAAATGACATTATCCCAGGAACTATTGGAACAGAATGTCTGTGAAATTCTGAACAGAGTATAGTGTGAAATGGAAGGGAATGTGATTTAATAAGTTTTTTAGCTGCTCTCATGGTGCAGACAGGCAGCACAGTCCTAGCTGCACTACAAAGCCAAGCTGCAATGAACTCCAATGCTACACAAAGGACCTTGAGAGAGAACAGAGCTCTACAGGACTTACAAAGAGTTAGCACATGAAAATGTCTCAGGGTTAAGCACTAGGGGGTAACACTTAGTGTAAGGGCTGGTAAAGTGTAAAAGCTTGGAAATCAAAAGACCTAGGATGGTATCCTATCACTTCCTGTGAAGGGGCCTGTGGGAAAATTATTAAACTACTTTATGCCTGTTTTTCATCTGCAAAATGGAGAAAATAATATATTACTCACGGGGTTTTCTCAAGTATTCTCCTGTAATATTGAGGATTACATAAGTAATATGTTTAGAGTTGTGACACAACCAATTAATGTTAAGTATGAATAAATGTAATTAATGTTAATTATTATTACAGCACCACTGCCACTGGCTCCTTATTTGAGGATTGATTACCATTTCCTATTTTGAATCTGGATTATAATGTGTAACAACCATGCCAGGTACTGGGAACACAAAATAATTACTTGACAGACAATCATGATACACTATCATGTAAAGAAAGTTATAAAACCATATAAAGTATAATCCCAATTTTGTTTGTCTAAGAAGTATATTAAAATCGACTGTGTAGGGAAGAAAACACCAAAATATGAAATTGATTGAATACAGAAAAAACACCAGAATGGGGCTACTAATAGATGTGAAATTGTAAGAAATTATGCTGTTCTTTATATTTTTTTTTCCTGAACTTTCTACAATAAGCATGTACTACTTTTCCAATGAGAAAAAATACTTTTTAAGAGAATAATACAATCAGAGAGGTAGGTAAAAAGAAAGGTAAAGGATGAAAGGAAATCTTTAATACAAATACTTCGTAGAACCTGGGAGTTTTAGCAGGTTAAGTATAGAAGCAAATGCACTCCCTGAGATTTAACATGATTGCTAGGGAAAACAAATCAAGAAATGAATGATTATGAGTGGAGTGAAGATTGTTCACTGTCTTCTTTTAATGTTTAATGTGTTTATTGTATGTATTTCTAAAAATTAAACTTCTTATTTAAAAAGGAAACAGATGGAAAGGGACGTGAAGTAGTAAGACCCGCACCATGAACATATTATACAAACCTACAAGTAAAAATGTACCAGCACAAAAACAGCCAGATCAATGAAGCAGAACAAACCCAAAATACACCGTATTAGAGAAATTTTAATTCCAGATGGAATTGAGGAAATAAAAATAAATGAATAAACACGGAGTAAAAAATGAAATTGAATATCAAACTGTACAAAGGGGGAGGGGAAACTTTTCTAAGTTTAAAAATTACAGAATATCTATACACAAAAATTGAAACACTAGGAAAAATTATTTGCTGACTTATAGCCTAAATGAATTAACATCATTACTAAAGATCATAAAGATTTATGAGTAAGGGACATTGAAATTCCAACAAGAAAATGGGCAATAAACTAGAACAAATCATTTGAAAGAAAAAGAGAAAAACCTTAGTAAACGTGAGGAAAAAATGAAATGAAGGTAATGCAAGTGGAAGCAAACAATGACAACACATAATTTACCTCTCAAAGTAGGAGAGATTTAAAAATATGTAATATCTAATGCTTCGGAGAATTAAACGAAAACCTTTCCTTCATAATTTGCTCATGGCAAGGTAAACTTGCACATGCTTTTGGAGAACCATCTGGCAGTGGGCATTAAAAGGCTTAAAAACATCTCTTTGCTTCAAGAAATGTATTTCTTAGAATATATGATAAGAAAATTGGGTATGTAAAGGCTTGTAGTGACAAAGATGTTCATAGCAGTATTATTTCTGTAAAAGCACTGAAACTCTATTATCACTCACTTCATATTTATGCAGTCTTTACTAGTGGAATGATCTACATGCAACTCTACAACCAACTATCTATGGTTTCCAGGTTTTCAGTTTTCTAAGCACCTTCAAATACTAGAACCTTCATTATCCACTCAAAAAAATTATTAAGACTCAAAAAATCCTGGCTTTCTGGTAAGTAGACCTGTCTGCTCAGACTACTTCCACCAAGTACTTTTGAGAACAAGTTCTCGCCAGTGAGTAAACAAAATTGTTCCTTCTTTAGCTCTGATTGGTGACATACTACATGGCACGCTTTGCTCCACGTTTTGCAAGGCACTATCTTATAGACACTGGTGAGTGACAACAGGAGCAGCATGTGAATTGACATCCCTTTTATGTAAAGAATACACCTATGCTTATAAATGCATTTTTTCCCTGGAAGGATATACAAGAAATAACAGTGGACATTTCTGGGGGAAGAGATTGTAATGAGATGGAGAAGCTAGAATTGTGAATTCTAATTTTTTTTTTTACATCTTTCTGTACTTTTGGAATTTTAATTTTTACTATACCCATATATTACTTTTTATTCTAAGAAGCAAGTATGTGACTTCTCACTTCAGCAAAAAGTTCTAGTTAGCATTGGAACTTTATAGGACAGGTTAATCAACTGCTAAATATTATTCACCTTTCTTCTTGGAACCCTTCAACCAAGAAACAGTTTATAGAAAGGAAAATAAAGACTATGTTCAAAATAGCTGAATGAATGCACTACTTACAGATACCTTAAATTTAGCTCCGTAACAGTTAAGAATTTGTGTTGCAATTTGATTAAGTTTTTAGAAGAGGCAGTTTATTTCTTAAGTTTACACAAATGCAAAGTTTGATATCCTTTATAGCACCAGTTGCATTTTTTAGTTCTAAGCTGAACAATAAACATGGTCACAGTCAGGACAAAAAGGCTTACTCTCATCTCCATTACAGTGATGGCTCAGTAATAGAGTGTGCTTTTTTTTATTAAGTTAAAAATTTTTTTTAATGTTTTATTTTTGAGAAAGACCGAGACCGACAGAGGGTGAGTGGGGGGAGGGGCACAGAGACAGAGTTCGAAGCAGGCTCTAAGCTCCATGCTATCAGCACACAGGCCGACTCAGGACTTGAACTCACTAACTGTGAGACCATGACGTGAGCTGAAGTCAGATGTTTAACCGACTGAGCCACCCAATAAAATGTGCTACTGTGGAAGAACTAGGTGTAAAGCAATCTTTTGTTTTCATCTCTTCCTACTGTCTTTTAGCTTGCCAAGCTCCTGAACTCATTATTTAGATAATTAACTAATACCCAACAGTAATTATTTTCCTTCATCATTTATGTCGATCTGTTACTGAATAAAACAGCAAAGACCTAAATGTTTTAAAGTACTTTCCATTTGCTATTTCCTCTGAAATATTCTTGTATGAAGAGAAGCTGAGGTTCTAAACTACATAACTACCAAAATAAACTAGCTATTTTGGAAGTATAAGCAAGTTTTTAGGAAGAAAAGTATTGAAAGAGAATTATTTTGTGCTAAATGACTTAAATGTAGTATATTTAAAATTTGAAAGGAGCCACAGATACTTCAGTTACTCTTTCAAGATGCAGGCTTAAGCTCATAAGCTTTCACAATCAAAAGAAACAAATTTTTATCATATCATTAGGAGTTAAAAATTTCTCCTTGCTCCTATATAAACCACTTGATTTTAGGGATGTGATACATAAACCTACTATAAGAAATCTGATTTAACTTTTTAAAATGTATGAAACACTATCCTTAAATTTAAGGATATTTGTTGTTAACCGTTTTTGTTTTGTTGTTTTTTTGCATAACAGGATTCTAGTTGTCATACTTCTGACATTATGATTTTGACACTTCCATTTCCTTATTTGTGGTTTTACAGAGCTTTGCTCTACTTGAAACTGCCAGCATGCGTTGTTTCTCCAAGTCCAGTTTTAATGTGTTACTACTCCTGGAGTTACAGCACTTGAATGCTTCCAAGTAAAAATCATATTTACTGACAATTTTTCCTATAAAAGGAAGAAGGGAGTAGAGGCAATCAGGTTTTGCAAATTCAAAACATAAGATTTTGTTTCTTTAGATAATCTACTTTGGCAGAAATAAAAAACATTGACAATCACTACTGGCAACAATATAGAGAAAGTGATATTGTCACACACTCGTGGGGAGTATAAGCACAGCTTTTTTGGGTGTAATCTGGTATAAGAAAATTTAAGTATGCATAAATATACCCTTCAACCCAGCAATTTCACTTCTAGATACCTATAATGGATAAATACTGCCTTATGTAGATCTATAACTAGTATCAAGGGAAGATCTTCAAGAAACACTGTTAACTGAAAACAAAAATGTTGCAAAATAACATGTAAAATATGTCTTCTGTGTAAAATAAGACAAGTTAAAAGTCACACATAAAAAAACAAATAAAAACCTGTATATATGTATGTGTACATATGTGCATTAAAAAAGATTTTTAGAAAGACAATGAACAATAAGAATTAATAGAAAAGGCTGGGGCAGAGGATAGCATATAGAGAAGACAAAAGGGAATATTATTGCTGTATTCTCTGAAAAATTCATGTGAAAATATGTATGTATTATTTAGGTAATTTCTAATTTAAACACAGACACACACACACACACCCATATATATATACATATACTTAAAAACAAAATAATAGGGTTTTCTAATAACAAATTATGAAAACTAGATTAATGTAAAATTCCAAGGAAAAAAAAAACCCACGAAAATTAACCTAGTACTATACTGAAAGAATACTACCCACACCTTTGCCAAATTCCATTTATTCCAAGAATCCAAAGATGGTTCAACATTAAGAAATCCACTACTGTAAATCATTACAATTACAAAGAACTGATTCTTGTTAATTGTGGCAGTTATGTTCTATAAAGTCACCAGGAACAATGAATTTGCAAATATTGAACCACCACTGCTCCTAGGGGAAATATAAGGTTAGGTTCCCGTGAGACTCTGGTCACAATATTTTCATCAGTCCATCAATACATAACCTTGTGTGTGTTTCTGTTTAAAGACACACTACTTAATATACACTGTTGATTCATTAATATTGAACTCACGTCCAACAGCACTATAACTCATGCTTGAATGAAACTTCTCTAACACTTATATTTTCTCAGTAAGGCACAAGCCTTCTTGCACTTAGGAACACTGGAAAACACTTTAGCACTATGCTTGGTGGCCACTGTAAATAGCCATATCACCAACAAAAAGCACAAAACTGTGAAGAACATGGCCTTAAATAGATTGTGAAGAGAGCTGATACAAGAAGGCAGAGCTTCACTGTTTGACCTCAGCTGGGAACATGTGCGTTGAGTGACTCAAGTTTTTTGCCTCTCTGCACATGAATATGTCTGACATGTCTGTGAATGACAGTGAAAGTGCTGCAGGTATTGATTTTGGGGGTTACAAATACATTTTAGCAAGCAGAATTTGCAAATACACAATCCATGAATAAAGAGGATCAGCTGCATTTTAATTTTTTATTATATGGAAAATTCAAACAAATACAAAAGCAGAGAGAATATTATATAAACCTCTACATAAATACACTCAACACAAGTATATTTTGAGGGAAAAAAAAGATCAAAAAAGGCCTAATAAAATTTAATATGTATTCCTGGTAACAGAAAATTTGGACTAGAAGAAAATTTCTTTTAATCTAGTCTTTAAACTTTGGCATTGTTTTCTAATGACATTTTATGTAGAACACCCAAAGGCATGAAATAACTCATCAGGAGTTAAATCTCTGCTGTCTGAAAATTCTTCATTGAGGGAATCCCCGTAGTACTGGAGAATCTACTAATCATTACAAAGAGAAACAAGAAATGAGATAAACATTTGAAAGAGAAGGACAAAAGATCATAATTTGTAAATGATACCAATGTCTACCTACAATCTCCATGTACTTCAATAATTAACAACTCAGGGCCATTCTTGTTTTAGCTTTATTCCAATCCACATATCCCTTGACTCTTGTACAGTATACTGTGAAGCAAACTATTTTGCTGTTATTTCACCTGTACAAAGTTCTTAAGTACATTATTCCTAAGAGATAAGATCTTTTTAAAAATAATATTACCATAGTACTATTATTCCAACTAAAAAAATTATTTAACGTCAAACATCCAGCCAGTGTTCAAATTTCCAAGTCTCAAGTATCCTCCATTTTCATTTACTCATTCATTCATTCACCTTTGGATCCAAATAAGTGACTCGTTGAGAGATAAAAAAATTTTTTTTAAACATTTATTTATTTTTTAGAGACGGAAAGAGACAGAGCATGAGCGGGGAGAGTAGAGAGAGAGAGGGAGACACAGAATCCGAAGCAGGGTCTAGGCTCTGAGCTATCAACAGAGATCCCACGAACTGTGAGATCATGACCTGAGCCAAAGTCGGATGCCTACTCAACTGAGCCACTCAGGTGCTCCGAGAGATAAAATTCTTAAGTCTATTTTAATCATATGTTTCTCCTTGGGGCGCCTGGGTGGCTCAGTCGGTTGGGCATACGACTTCGGCCCAGATCATGATCTCACGGTTTGTGGGTTCCAGCCCTGCGTCGGGCTCTGTGCTGACAGCGTGGAGCCTGGAGCCTGCTTAGGATTCTGTGTCTCCCTCTCTCTCTGCCCCTCCCCCAGCTCATGCTCACACTCTGTCTCTGTCAAAAATAAATAAACTTAAAAAAAAAATCGTATGTTTCTCCCTCCTTTTTCTATTTATTTGTTGAAGAGATCACATCATTTTTGCCTAGTAGTTTCCTATAATCTAGATTTTGCTGACTGCATCCTCATTGTCACTTAACATAGTCATTTGTCCTATGTTTTTCCTATAAATTGGTAGTTAGCTCTAAAGGTTACATTGAGATTCAGGTACAATTTTTTGGGCAAGACAGTAGCATTGGGTGGTGTTGGGTTCTTTCATGAAGAGACATAAAATATTTCTGATTGTCTCTCTATTGTATCATTAGCAATCACTGGTGATGAATGCCTGGATAATCTACTAGGGACAAAATGATGAAGCTCTAACAAGCTTTTTTTTCATTTTATTTACTCCAATACTTCTCCAGCATCTTTCCTCTATTTACCATTTGGTTAGCCAGGGATATAGAATTCATACAGAAACGATACTTTAATCAGTTTTCAAAATAATGAGTTTGTTTCAACAGTGACCAACTAGGTTTTGTTTGCCTGCCTTAGCATTATTATAAATTTATGGATTTAAAAATATCTGCTGTGTTTCAATTCTTTACATTTATCCTTATTGATACACATATTGTTCCATTTGGGGGATGGGTGCGAAGGGAAGTATTCTTGGTTCAGACCTACATGTAGTATGCATTCTTTTAATCTGCTAAATAACTATGTTTAAGAGACACAGTGGGGGGCGCCTGGGTGGCTCAGTCGGTTGAGCGGCCAACTTCGGCTCAGGTCATGATCTCGCGGTCTGTGAGTTCGAGTCCCGCGTCGGGCTCTGTGCTGGCAGCTCAGAGCCTGGAGCCTGTTTCAGATTCTGTGTCTCCCTCTCTCTGTCCCTCCCCCATTCATGCTCTGTCTCTCTCTGTCTCAAAAATAAATAAACGTTAAAAAAAAAAAAAAAAAAAAAAGAGACACAGTGGCCAGTTGGACAGAACAAAGGCTCCCAGTCTAATGTGAAAAAGACAACTAAATGAAGGAATACAAAACAATGTGATTATCTTTTGGTAGAATAAATGGCCGGAACTTTCAGAAAGGCAAATCAACATTTAAAAAAAAACTAAAACTCCACCAATATTCCTCTCAAAGTCTAATGGTATTCAGCTGTTTGGGGGGAGTATACTGGAAGAACAGACAAACTTTTAGTAGTAGTGATACTGAGAGTGACATATAAATCTAAAATGTCAGAATTTTAAAAATAATGGGCCCACATTAATTCTATAATAAACACTGAAAAGCACTGTAAGAAATGATGTAACACAGCATGTATTAAATATTATAGAAGTAATCAGCTCCGCCAGGGAGACTAAGTGTCTTAGAAAACTACCACATTCTGTTCATATTCTACCAATTACTATGAGAACTTGGGTGAGTAGCTTTCTCATTTGAAGCCTCAGTGTTCTCATTTATAAAGCAGAATACCAAAGCCTGTTCTGCCTACTTCAAAAATTTGTAGGGATGATCAAATGTGAAAAAGTGTATGAAAGTATAAAATTATCAACTAATGTTAAGTGTCATTAATACTTTTATACGATTCTGAACACTAGGCTAGGACAATTTTCTATAAGGAACAGGCCTGTCTAAACTACCTTAATCTTTCTTTGTTATTATTGCTAAATTCTTAGTACCATCCAATAGAACTTCCTACAATGATAAAAATATTCTGTATTTGTGCTGTATTTTGGGAGCCGCTAGCCATTGTGGCTATTAAGTACTCATAATACAGCTAGTGACTTGAACTACTAAATTTTAATTTGGTTACATGTAGCCAGTGGCCACTGTATTGGATAACCTGATCTTAGCCTTATCTCTCTATCACCTATCTTGCTATCTAAATATTAAAATATAAGAATATTAACAAATGAAAAGCTTCTCAACCACACTCTTCACTTAAAACTAAACTTTTAGGGTGCCTGGGTGGCTCAGTAGGTTAAGCAACCGACTTCAGCTCAGGTCATGATCTTGGGGTTCATGAGCTTGAGCCCTGCATTAGGCTCTGTGCTGACAGCTCAGAGTCCAGAGCCTGCTTTGGATTCTGTGTCTCCCTGTCTCTCTGCTCCCTGCCTGCTCACACTCTCTCTCTCTTTCTCAAAAATAAATAAAAATTAAAAAAAAAAAATCAAACTTTTGAGAGATGCTAGAAAAGTACCTTAAAGTCTTAGATTTAATCTGAATTTTTAAGATCAAAAATTTAAAAAAAAAATTTTTTTTAACGTTTATTTATTTATTTATTTATTTAAATTTTTTTTTTCAACGTTTTTTATTTATTTTTGGGACAGAGAGAGACAGAGCATGAACGGGGGAGGGGCAGAGAGAGAGGTAGACACAGAATCGGAAACAGGCTCCAGGCTCCGAGCCATCAGCCCAGAGCCTGACGCGGGCTCGAACTCACGGACCGCGAGATCGTGACCTGGCTGAAGTCGGACGCTTAACCGACTGCGCCACCCAGGCGCCCCACGTTTATTTATTTTTGAGACAGGGAGAGACAGCATGAACGGGGGAGGGTCAGAGAGAGAGAGAGACACAGAATCTGAAACAGGCTCCAGGCTCTGAGCTGTCAGCATAGAGCCTGATGCGGGGCTCGAACTCACGGACTGCGAGATCATGACCTGAGCCGAAGTCGGATGCTTAACCGACTGAGCCACCCAGGCGCCCCAGGTCAAATTTTTTTTAAGGATGTCTTATAAGAACCTAAAACTAATTAACCATGGATTAATATTTCACAGTGATTTAAGAAAGAAAATAGATGTTTTGAAAGATTTACTTTGGTCTGTGAGAAATTTGCAAAACAAAAAACTTAGAATCCTTACCAAAAGGACCATAATCATTAAATCAATCTTACCTTTAGCTCTACTTGTATGAACCCTTGCACGCACCCAAACAACTTCATCAGCTCTGTGTACTGTCAAGTCGCTAACCCGAACCAAAACTCGATCTGCAGCAGGTAAGTGAAACAATTTTGTAATTCAGAATTTACAAAGTCATAATTATTTTGGTTTGGCAGCTAGCATAAGTACTTGGTATTATCTTAAATAATTTCCAATCTCTGATAACATCTTCTTTTCTATCACTGTCCATATGCAATTTGCTTCAAGTTTTATGAACTGTACTAAGTACATCTCTAAAATCTATCCAATTCTCATTCATCTTCATTGCCACCATCTCAAACCAAAGTACCATTTCTTTTGTCTAAACTATAGCAACAGCCTTAAACTGGTATTCCCCTGATCCCCTAACTCAGTCTACACTGGAGTCAAAGAGATAGTTTCAAAACGCAAATCTCTTGAATACTTCAATGGTTAAAAAAATACAGCTGGTCTTTACCTGCCTTTGCCTAGGTGGACATGATATTTTCCTTTGCCTGCCATGGTATACAAGTCAACTATGCACAGGGGAGGACTTTCTGCCAGGCCTGGATAGTCATAGTACCAGGACACGGAGAATGATCCAGGGAGGGCATGTAACTCAAAATAAATAAAGTCCTTCTGTGGGACTTACTATAGACAACATGGGAATGAAGCTCTCTTTCCCGAGGTTGCTGAGCTGAGATAGTGTAGGCCTGGGCTGCAGCCACCACCTTTCCCAGTACCTGAGATGTATGGACAAGAGAATGCGGCCAGTAACCTAAAGGAAGCAGAGCCAAAAAAGTGTAGACAGAAAGCCCTGCAGATGTTGCTTGAGCCTCTAGATCCAATCATGCTGTATGCTATCTCATACTTTGTTTCCTATAGTTATGTGAGCCAATAAATTCCCTTTTAGGCTGTGAGTCCTCCAATGCTCATAACAAAACACTACACCCATCCAGAGTCTCCCAAACAGGAAAAATGTGACAAAACAACTGTTATGTCAAGATAGTGATATAAGGCAATCATGATCCAGAAATCATTTTATTCTAAATATGCAGTAATTTGAATATTAAAGAAAAATTTAAGTATTAATTAAAAACACAGTAATAGACATGACATCATAACAACAGAGTAATATAAGATCTCTATTCCCAAGAGTTTTATTGCCTAAGTGTAACCAAATTTGTCAATATCACATGCAGCAAAACCTAGTTACTACATTACTAAAAATACCTTTGGGAGGATATTATAATGAAATCAAATTATAAATCTATTTTACCTACTTTGCTAAATGTATTTATAACTTGTCTCTTGAAGCAAAGACGCAGCTTAGAGATAATTCAATTGACAGGAGTATACCATGGTTCTCATTGCCAGAAACGAGAAAGAATGACGAATTTTTAAGCCATGAGGTAGCAAAGAAATTTCTGCAAAACATTGCTGACAGACCTTATGAATTAAGCCAACTTCCAAAACTGCTGTGTAAACTCAGGCAAAATAAAGTGTGAAAGAGAAAAGACAAAGCAGCATAAAATTTTAAAAGACAATTCTGAAAATGCCAAGATTGATAAAACAAAATGACTTACTAACTAGGCAGTCAAAACTCAAAACCAAATGAAACAGAGTAACATAAATCTAAAAGAATAAAGTTCTAAATAAACAGCATGATTAGGGTAATTCTAATAGTACTTTTGAAAACAAAGAGCAACATCCCTTGTTTCGTGTGGCATTCCAACTAAGTAGCATAGGGCTTCCCAACCTTCAACATATCCACACATCCTTGAAGGACATGCCACACTCTCACCAGTAAGACTGGTTGAGACAATGATCAGGGGCAGGAGGGTTTCAGTTTGAAAATCTACTGCCTTTTCCACACTTCTAAGTCACTAGCATTAGAATGAAGGAATTTGGAGAAATGGAAACAGATCAGAAGGAAACTTGGTGTTGAACTAGGTATTAGGATTTTAGCAGAGATAAAACCAAAGGCAGTATTCTCCTGTTATAGTAATGTAACCAGGTGACATATAGTTTATTTTTCCCTCCTGTGAGAAGAAATTTTAAGTGGAAGACAGCAGTCCGAATTTGCCAGCCAAATGGGAACAGTAATTATGGCAACAGGTGACTGGGGCTCATGTAAGAGATTGAAACACCAGTGGGATTCGTTGTTACAGCTCAATCAAGTCCAGTTTAGGAAGACACCTGAGCTGAAAAAAAGTCTCAAATCACCTCTCCTGTTTGTCCGGGCAAGAGAATGTCATCTCCTATACTATATTGCTTACATCTCATTTTATACTAAATTCTTTTATTCTATTGTTTCTTTTTTTTTTTTTTTTTCTTTCGGAAATGGTTTATTTTTAGCAAACTATTTAGGTCTTTTTTTTTTTTTTTTAACGTTTATTTATTTTTGAGACAGAGAGAGATAGAGCATGAATGGGGGAGGGTCAGAGAAAGAGGGAGGCACAGAATCTGAAACAGGCTCCAGGCTCTGAGCTGTCAGCACAGAGCCCGACGCGGGGCTCGAACTCACATACCGCGAGATCGTGACCTGAGCCGAAGTCGGACACTTAACCGACTGAGCCACCCAGGCGCCCCTATTTAGGTCTTTTAATGCATACTTTGTCAACAAAGTTGGGAAGTAAAGTGATTTTATGATGGTACAATTAATCAAATCCAAAATAACATTAAAACTGATCTGGAGATTTATTATTTCCAAAAATTAAATTTAAAGGCAGGCTTCTAAATCAGAAGTACTTAAAAAATAATTTGAGGGTAAAAAAAATAATAATAATAATTTGAGGGTGTCTACCAAAAGAAAAGAGATTGTTAAATAGTTAAGAGTAAGATAAATCTGCTGAAATTACATGCATACAAATATACAAAAATGCAAACAAAGGAAGGCAAATGCTTATAAATAGAAAACAGAATGTGACAAGTCAATTTCAAAGAAATATAATAATGCAAGGGGGAAAAGGAGGTGGTTTCATAAACATGTAAAAAAGTTGTATTTAATGAAGGCAGTTAATATTACCCATTCTTGTTTTATCTCATAAGCCAGAACTTAATCTCAGTTAAATCTTTTACCTTATCATTTTAACATAATTTACCATTTAAAGTATACTCATTTAACATATTTTCTTCCCTTCCTAGATTAGTAGCCTCAAACTGACAATGTTTCTGCAGGGTTATGGTGTCTGGTCGGGTTATTTATTCACTTAATCTTTTCAGAGTTATGCCTTCAGAGTTATTATGCCAAACTTACTTAAAACTTTATGAAGTGCTTTCCTGGAATTAGAAAAAAAAAAAAAAGGCTTTATTATCATATAGCTACTAACCTGGTTTTTCTTGTGACTGTATCATTGAAGATACTCCATATCTTTCTTTAGCATAATCCTACAAAGAAATGTTTTTGGATTATGACTTTTTATTTAAACGTTAATAGCATAGTATACACATAAATACAAATAACAGAATATAAAAATGAATTCATTTTAACTTTCAGAACCATTTTATTAATTAGAGAGTCAGTAGTTTTAAAGTGTGGAAATCTATCATTTACCTATATATAGAAAGTTTCTGGTTAATTTTTGAAGATCACCACTCCTGGATGGATATACCATATGCAACAGCTTTCTCAGATAAAATTTACATACATGTATAACACATCTTAACTACCTTCTTCAAAAAGAAGATTAAATGACTTCAAAGCAGGGATATAAATTTCCTCTGTAAAGGGAGTAGGATGAAGTACAGTTTTATTAACTTCCTGTTACAGGAAGAGATGTTCAAAGAGAACCAACATTTTGGAGTAACCTTTCTGAGCACCAGATGTCCTCAGTTTTTAAAAATGGGAAATGTTGGACATAAGCTACTACAACTTTGTAAAACAGCAAAAAAATTCACCAGCTTCCTGTTTCTACAAACTACCCTCAGGGGCGCCTGGGTGGCTCAGTTGGTTAAGCGTCCGACTTCGGCTCAGGTCATGATCTCACGGTCCCTGAGTTCAAGCCCCGCGTCGGGCTCTGTGCTTGACCGCTCAGAGCCTGGAGCCTGTTTCAGATTCTGTGTCTCCCTCTCTCTGCCCCTCCCCTGTTCATGCTCTGTCTCTCTCTGTCTCAAAAATAAAAAAAAGTTTAAAAAAAAATTTAAAAACTACCCTCAGTACACAGGGTTGTAAGCAGTTGGAAATGGCCAATATCTAATTTCTAGTGACATTTTAAAGTTAGCAACAGGAAACAGGTGATATAGGGTACAGACTATTAACAACAAACTATACTTACAGAATAGACAAGTCTTTTATTTTAATCTCCCTTTACTTCTAAAATGGTACCTTAATATCCTTCTAGCTATAAAATGACATAATAGCACCACAATGCCTACCTTATATCTAGACCTATGCAATCTGCAAGGGAGCACAGTTTATATAATTAATCAGATCAAAAATAAGCAAAAATAATTTCCCTAGGTTTTACAAGGTAATTTAAAACATATATGAAACAATTAGTTTGTCAGTCTATAGCTACTTGGTGGAATCCTCTCCTGTAGATCTGATGGATATTGCAGTTTGTGTTTATACCAAAATAAACCAGACATGTTAAGGTGCATACTGAACAAGTTTTTTTTTTTAAATAAAAAAAAAAAAAAAATACACCTAAAGACAAAGATAACCCAGCCCTAATAGAGAAATACAGTCACACAAGATAGCATGAGGCCAGCATTTGTAGATTACATGGTGTGAGTAAAGGGTCATTTATCAGTACTGTTCATATTTAGGCAACTTTTATTCCATCTAATGTTGTTAAGATGACCTATTCCTTACGTAGCTTATCACAAATTCATAATTACTCAAGAGAAAAATTAGGAGCTGGGTAGGGATTAAGGCCCAGTTATCCTATACAATGCACATAAGTTGTAGGATGTCTTCAAAATTTCATTTTTGAAAAGCATTGAAGGACCACTAGGTATTAGGAACTACCCACATGATTTTGAATCACTTCATCTCAAACGCTTGCTCTGCAAACTTCCCTACCTACCTCACTGGGTCACTAGAAGGGAGAAAATAAATAAAAATGGCAAGCGTTCTTTAAAGCTGTCACACGGTAAATGGTCATTAAACACATCGACAGATCGCTTTACTAAGTACTGTCATTACCTATAAAAACATTAGGAACATGAGAGCTGAGAAGAGAAATCGACTATAAGTGGACATTACAATTTTACAAGACGAGGTGTAGGGGCAGATTACGTGAAGGACGTGCCTAACCCAGGCACGTGTGACCCCAGCCGCTCCTACTTCCGGGACAGTTGTTGCTCCACGTCCACCCCACCCCGGGACACGCTTCTGTTACAATAGGCCTCCAAGCGCCCCTGTGAGAAATGAGATCCGAAGTAGGTCTAGCCACGATGCTCGCGCAAAGGCCCTGGAAGCACAGAGAGCGCTCTGGGCGCCCGGACACCAGGCCTGCGGCCCGCAAGCAAAGTGCGGACTGGGAGCTGGAAGCAGGGCCCCGCTCACCCTACTCCCTCCCTCAGCGCGATGTGGCCCAGGGGTCTGTCGTCCCAGTCTCGGGGAAGGAGAACACCCACTTCCGCCGCGTCCATGATCTCCCGCGGCTTCTCCTGACTCCTGCGGCTTGCGCTGGCGCTGGGCATCAGGACAATTGGACGGGGCAGTGGTCACCACCCTCCCTCGCAGGCTTCCGTAGGGCAGGCCAAAAGGGCTTCTCCCTCCTCCCATACAGTCTCCGCCCTCGCGACACTCAAGCCACAGCAACGCACTCGGACTCCCCTTGGTGGGTCGGCTCCGGAAAGATCGCGAGAACTGAGATTCCTGAGCGCTGTAAGGCGAGCGACCCGCGCCGCCGCCTCCTCTTGCCCCACCCCTACGGGTGTTTACCTGGAGTTTGAGGGAGACCCTGGGAATTCGTTGTAGTCTCGCGGGACTGGCTCTATTCAGCTACGAGTGCCGGGGCTCCGGAAGGTGTGCTGCGGAGCTCCGTCTTTGTTCACTCTTGTCCAAACTGCAGCTTGTGCTAGGTTCTCTTTTTCAGCCTTATTTACTCCTCCCGGCTTTAGCTGCAGACTATTCACTAAAAAACCCACCCAAGCACAAGCCTCGGCTTTTCCTCCCCCGGACTGTCCCGCCTTCACACTCCTCAGAGGCTTTGTGGCCGCCTGGGGTTACGGGAGACCTCTTCGCAAACTCCTCTCTATGTACTGGGGACACAGGAGTGCTGGGTTAGAAGCAGTTGGCTTGCTAAGGTAGGATTGGGTACCGGTACCCGAGTGATAAGTAAAGTGTAAACACAATGGTAGAAATCCCACACAATTGCATCGGTTACCCGGACCCATAGCGTTATTACAGGATGTGCATAGTGTTGGTTGTTCAAGGGACAAATCACCTTGTTAGGCTTTAAAAAAAAAAAGTGATTAATGAGCCTTTTATCGCAATTCAAAGTAATTTGGGGGGATAGATTAAATATTGTCTCCCCTGCTAGGCAGCTTTGCACTCTGTCAAATTTTAACTATTTTAGTAGTGCCTTAGCCTGGCACCAAGGGCACAGTTAATACTCGTTAAAGAATGCAGTAGACCCCACTGCAAATGCAAATGCCCTGGAGGCTACCTCATTCAGGTCCTGGCTATAGTAGTGAGAAGACAGACATGATCCCTGCCCTTGTGAAGCTTACCTTCTAATTGTAGGTGTGAAGTAGAGAGGTGCTATGGAAGTTTCTTTGAGGGCATTCATCTCAGGGTTCCCTGAGGAAGTGATGCTTAACTAAAATCTAAAGTAAGTGTAGGGGTCAGCCAGGTGAAGAGGGGCTTGAAAAAATGGAATATTCAAAGACAAGTGGGTAGGGAGAGAAAGATCATGGCTCAAGTTTGGAGACAGTGCATATGAGATGCTTTTGAGACATCCGAGGGGAGATGTCCAGGTAACCACTGGGCCTGTGGGGCCTGGAGCATAGAAGAGAGGTTTAGGCTACAGATAAAGGTGGGTAAGACCCTGGTGGCTAGGTGGTAATTGAAGTCTTGGACTAGGAAAGAGAATGTGATAAGAAGAGAGTGTTAACATTGATTGTCAACTGCTGCATAGACCTCAAGTAAGATAATGACTAAAACATATGTTGGATTTAGCAAAACAGAGGCCATTGGTATTCTTAGTAAACATTGTTTATGGTAAAGTGATGGAATCAGAATGAGTGAGTGACAGTGAAGAAATGAAAGTACTGTAAAAGTGATTATAACAAATCTTTATACGGTGCTTACTGTGTGCCAAGCACTGTTGTCAGTGTTTTACATATACTTACTTAATTCTTAATTTTTTTAAATTTGAGGTATAGATGAAACAATATTATATTAATTTGAAGTGTACAATATAGTGATTCAATCTATATATATTTTGAAATGCTCACCACATTAACTGTACTTACCATATAATTTTATTACTCTCTCTCTCTCTCTATATATATATATAGATATAGATATTTACGTTTATTTATTTATTTAGAGAGAGAGACCACAAGAGTGCGGGCAGAGAGGCAGAGGGAGAGAGAGAATTCTAAGCAGGCTCTGCAGCGTAGAGCCTGATGCAGAGCTCTTTCCCATGAACTGTGAGATCATTACCTGAAGGGAAATCAAGAGTCCCACGCTCAACCAACTGAGCCTCCCAGGTGCCCCACAATATTATTGATTATATTCGTTATGCTGTACTTTATATCCCCATGACTTAGTTTATAACTGAAATTTGTATCTTTTAATCCTCTTTACCTATTTCACTCATTCCCTCATCCCCTTCCCTCTGGCAACCACTACTTTGTTTTCTGTATTTATGACTCTGTTGTTTTGTTGCTTTCTTTTTTTAGATTTTATATGTAAGTAAAATCATATTTTGTATTTGTCTTCCTCTATCTTTACTTATTCCACTTAGTATAATGCCTTCTAGGTCCATGTATGTCCTAGATGGCAAAATTTTATTCTTTTTTATGGCTGAGTAATATTCTATCGCATGTATACCACATCTTTATCCACTCATCTATCAATGGATACTTAGGTTGCTTCCATGTCTTGGCTGTGGTAAATAATGCTGCAATGAACATAGAGGTACATATATATTTTTAGATTAGGGTTTTCATTTTCTTTGTGTCAATATCTAAAAGTGGATTTATTGGATCATAGAGTAGTTTTATTTTTTGAGGAACCTCCATACTGTCTTCCATAGTGCTTGCACCAACTTACATTCCCTTTTTTCCAGTGCATGGGGGTTCCCTTTTTTCTACATCCTTGATAACACTTGTTATTTCTTGTCTTTTCAGTACTAGCCATTATGACAGGTGTTAAGATGATGCCTCTCTGTAGTTTTGATTTGCATTTCCCTGATGATTAGTGATGTTGAACATCTTTTCGTATGTCTCTTGGTCACTTGTATGTCTTTGGGAAAATGTCTGTTCAGGTCCTCTGCCGTTTTAATCAGATTTTTGGGGGGTGTTGGGTTATATAAATTTTTTATTTTGGACATTAACCCATTATCAAATATGTCATTTGCAAATATTTTCTCCTATTCAGTAGGCTGCCTTTTTATTTTGTTGATGCTTTCCTTTGCTGTTTTAAAGCTTTTTATTTTGGTGTAGTCCCAATAGTTTATTTTTGCTTTTGTTTCCCTTGTCTGAGGAGAAATATCTAGAAAATGTTAAGGCTGATGTTAAAGAGATTACTGCCTATGTTTTCTTTCTTTTTAAAAAAATGTTTATTTTTGAGGTGGGGGAGGGACAGAGATAAAGGGAGACAGAATCCCAGGCAGGCTCTATGCTGTCAGTGCAGATCCTGATGTGGGGCTCAAACTCATGAACTGTGAGATCATGACCTGAACTGAAATCAAGAGTTGGACACTTAACCAATTGAGCCACCCAGGCACCCCGCCTATGGTTTTTTTTTTTAGGATTTCTGTGGTTTCAGGTCCCACATATAGGTCTTTGATCCATTTTGAGTTTATTTTTGCCTATGGTATAAGACAGCAGTCTAGTTCCATTCTTTTTCCTGTAGCTTTCCAGTTTTCCCAGCACCATTTATTAAAGAGATTGTCTTTTCCCCCATTAAATATTGTTGCCTCCTTTGTTGTAGATTAATTGACCATATCAGTGTGGGTTTATTTCTGGGATCTCTGTTCTGTTCCATTGATATATGTGTCTGGTTTTGTGTCAGTGCCATACTCTTTGATTACTATAGCTTTGTATTATAGTTTGAAATCTAGGAATGTGAAACCTCCAGCTTTGTTTTTCTAAGATTGCTTCAGCTATTTGGCATCTTTTGTGGTACTATACAAATTTCAGGATTATTCATTCTAGTTCTGTGAAAAGTGCTATTGGTATATTGGTAGGGATTGCACTGAATCTGTAGGTTGCTTTGGATAGTATGGATATTTTAACAGTATCACTTATTCCAGTCTGTGAGCAGCTTTCCATTTATTTGTGTTATCTCCAATTTGTTTTATCTTATAGTTTTCAAAGTAAAGGTCTTTCACCTACTTGGTTAAATTTACTCCTAGGTATTTTATTTTTTGGATATAATTATAAATGGGATTTTTTCTTAATTTCTCTTTCTGCTAGTTTGTTATTGCTGTATAGAAGCACAATATGTTTCTATATGTTAATTTTGTATCCTGCAACTTTACTGAGTCCATTTATCAGTTCTAATAGTTCTTTGGTGGAATCTTTAGGGTTTTCTATATATAGTATGGCATCTTCAGAATGAAAGTTTTACTTCTTTCTTACCAAATTGGATGCCTTCTATTTCTTTTTGTTGTGGGATTGCTGTGGCTGATTGCTTTTTGTTGTGTGATTGAATAAAAGTGGTGACCGTGGGCATCCTTTTCTTGTGTCTTTTTTTTTTTTTTAATGTTTATTTTGAGAGAGAGCGAGAGTGTGTGTGTGAGTGGGAGAGGGGCAGAGAGAGAGAGAGAGAGGGAGTGAGAGAATCCCAAGCAGGATCCACACTGTCAGCACAGAGCCCGCCACAGGGCTCGATCTCACAAACCATGAGATCATGACCTGAGTCGAAATCAAGAATCGGACACTTAACTGACTGAGCCACTCAGGTGCCCAATCTTGTTTCCGATCTTGGAAGAAAGTGTTTAGTTTTTCACCATTGAGTATGATGTTAGCTGTGAGTTTGTCATGAACGACCTTTATTATGTTGAGGTATATTCCCTCTATGCTCAATTTGTTAAAAGTTTTATCACGAATAGATGTTCAATTTTTGTCAAATGCTTTTTCTGTAACTACTGAGATGATCATATGATTTTTATCCTTAATTTTTTTTGATGTGGTGTATCACATTGATTGGTGGATATTGAACCATCCTTGTGTCCTTAGAGAAAATCCTACTCTATTATAGTATATAGTCTTTTAATTAAAGACTATATTGTATTACTGAATTAGGTTTGCCAATATTTGTTGAAGATTTTTGCATCTATGTTCATCAGGGATTTGGCCTGTAAATTTTCTTGTTTTGTGGTATCTATGTTTGGTTTTGGTGTCAAGTAATGCTGACCTCATAGAATGAATTTGGAAGTATTCTTTCCTCTTCTGTTTTTTGGAATAGTTTGAGAATAGGTATTAACTTTTAAAATATTTGGTAGAATTCACTTGTTAAGCCATCTAGTTCCGGACTTCTCTTTGTTGGGAGTTTTTGTATTGATTCAATTTCATTACTAGTAATCAGTCTGTTCAGATTTATTTCTTTATAATTCAGTCTTGGAAGATTGTGTGTTCCTAGGAATTTATTTCTTTTCAGTTGTCCAATTTGTTGGCATAATTTTCTAGTAGTCTCTTACAATTGTATTTCTGTGGTGTTGTAACTTATTTTTCATCTGATTTCTTTGATTTCTTTGAATTCTCCCTTTTATTTCTTGAGAGTCTGGCTAAAGGTTTATCAATTTTGTTTATCTTTTCAAAGAACAGCTCTTTGTTTCATTCATCTTTTCTATTGTTTTGTTTGTTTTATTTGTTTGCACTCTCATCTTTATTATTTCCTTTCTTTTACTAACTTTGGGCTTGGCTTATTCTTACCTTTCTAGTTCCTTTAGTTGTAAGGTTAGATTGTTTATTTGAGATTTTTCTTGGTTCTTGAGGTGGGCCTGAATTGATATAAACTTCCTTCTTCGAATTGCTTTTGCTGTATCCCAGAGATTTTGGACTGTGTTGTTTCTATTTCATTTGTCTCAAAGTATTTTTTAATTTTCTCTTTAATTTCTTTATCAACCCATGGTGGTTTAGTAGTATGATGTTTATTCTCCATGTTTGTGTATTCTCCATGTTTGTGGGGTTTTTTTTTCTAGCTTTTTTCTTGTAACTTATTTCTATCTAATTTCATACCTTTCATACCTTTCCATGGTTGGAAAGGATGTTTGATATGATTTCAGTCTTCTTAAATTGACTGAGACTTATTTAGTGGCCTAACATGTGACCTATCCTGGAGATTGTTACATGTGCATTTGAAAAGAATGTGGGGGCACCTGCGTGGCTCAGTCAGTTAAGTGTCTGACTTTAGTTCAGGTCATGATCTTGCAGTCCATAACTTTGAGCCCCGCGTGGGGCTCTGTGCTGACAGCTCAGAGCCTGGAGCCTGCTTCAGATTCTGTGTCTCCCTCTCTCTCTGCATCTCTCTCCCTCTTAAATATAAATAAACATTAAAAAAAATGTTCAAGAAAAGAATGTGTCTTGGGGCACCTGGGTGGCTCAGTCAGTTATGTGTCTGACTTTGGGTCAGGTCATGATCTTATGGTCCGTGGGTTCAAGCCCCATGTCAGACTCTGTGCTGACAGCTCAGAGCCTGGAGGCTGCTTTGGATTCTGTGTCTCACTCTTTCTGCCGCTACCCTCCTCGTGCTCTTTCTCTGTCTCAAATAATGAATAAACACTAAAAAAAAAAATTTTTTTTTTTAAAGAAAAGAATGTGTCTTTTGCTGCTTTGGGATGAAATGTTCCATATATATCTGTTAAATCCATCTGGATTTTCTGTTTGGACGATGTATCCATTAATATAAGTGGGGTATTAAAACTTCCTACTATTATACACAAAAATAAATTCAAAATGTATGAAAGACCTCAGTGTGAGACAGAAAACCATCAGAATCATAGAGGAGAACAGCAACCTCTTTGACCTTGGCCATAGCAACTTCTTACTAGACATGTCTTGGCGCAAGGGAAACAAAAGCAAAAATGAACTATTGGGACTTCATCAAGGTAAAAAGCTCCTGCATAGGGAAGGAAACAATCAACAAAACTAAAAGGCAACCAATGGAATCAGAGAAGATATTTGCAAATGCCATATCCGATAAAGGGATAGTATCCAAAATTAATGAAGAACTTATCAAACTCAACACCCAAAAGCAAATAATGCATTTAAGAAATGGGCAGAAGACATGAATAGACATTTTTCCAAAGAAAACATCAGATAGCTAACAGACACATGAAAAGATGCTCAACATCACTCATCATCAAGGAAATACAAATCAAAACCACGATGAGATACCACCTCACACCTGTCAGAATGGCTAAAATTAACACAGGAAACAACAGCTGTTGGCAAGGATGCGGAGAAAGGGGAGCCCTTTGGTACTGTTGGTGGGAATGCAAACTGGTGCAGCTACTCTGGAAAATAGTATGGAGGTTCCTCAAAAAGTTAAAAATCAAACTACCCTACAATTCAGCATCACATTACGAGGTATTTACCCAAAGGATAAAAAAATACAGAATCAAAGGGGTATGTGCACGCTGATGTTTATAGCAGAATTATCAACAATAGCCAAACTATGGAACTATGGAAAGAGCCCAAATGTCCATTGACTGATGAATGGATAAGGCAGATGTGGCATGCATATATATACACATATACATATAATATTCTATTGTATATTCCAATATGCATTTTATTTTATTTTATTATTTTTTTAGCATTTATTTTTGAGAGAGCATGAGTGGGGGAGGGACAGAGAGGAGACACAGAATCCCAAGCAGGCTCCAGGCTCTGAGCTGTGGGGCTTGAACCCATGAACCTTGAGATCATGACCTGAGCCAAAGTTGGATGCTTAACTGACTGAGCCACACAAGTGCCCCCCAATATACATTTTATATACATATATGTACATATATTTTATGTACATTTTAATGTAATACATTATGCTAAGTGAAAAAAGTCAGAGAAAGACAGGTGCCATGTGGTTTCACTTATATGTGGAATTTAAGAAAACAGATGAACATATGGGAACAGGGAAAAAGACATAGGGAAACAAGACATAAGAGACTCTTTACAATAGAGAACAAACGGAGGATTGATGGAGGGAAGTGGGTGGGGAATGGGCTAAAAGGGTGTTGGGTATTAAGGAGGGCACATGTGATGAGCACTGGGTGTTATATGTAAGTGATTAATCTCTTAATCCTGAAAATAACACCATATGTTAACTAACTAGAATTTAAATAAAAATTTGAATAAAAAATACATTAGAATAGAAAAGAAAAACAAAAGTCTACTATTACTGTATTGCTGTCAATTTCTTCCTTTAAGTCTGTCAATATTACTTTATATTTAGATGCCTTTTGTTGGGTGCATAAATATTCACAAATGTTGGATTGATCCCTTTATTATGTGATACACTTGTTTCTTGTTATAGTCTTGTTTTAAAGTCTATTTTGTCTGGGGATGCCTGGGTGGCTCAGTTGGTTGACTGCCTGACTATTGATTTTGGCTCAGGTCATGATCCCAGGGTCATGGGATCGAGCCCAGCATCAGGCTCCATACTATGCATAGAGCCTGCTTAAGATTCTTTCTTTCTTTCTCTCCCTCCCTCTGCTCTTCTCTCTCACTCACATGTGTGCTCTCTCTCTCTTAAAAGAAAAAAAGTTTAAGGTATATTTTATGTGATTTAAGTATTGCTATCCCAGTTTTTTCTTCACTAATGTTTATATGGAATATCTATTTCCATTTCTTCACTTTTGGTCTGTGACTTGAGGTCTAAAGTAGATCTCTTATAGGCAGCATATAGATGGGTCTTGTTCTTTATTTAGTCACCCTTGTCTTTTGATTGGACTATTTAGTCCCTTTTAGTCCAATTAAAGTTATTGTTAGGTGTATACTTAAAGCCATTTTGTCAAATGTCTAGTTGTTTTTGTAGTTCTTCTCTGTTCCTTTCTTCTTCTCTTGCTCTCTTCCCTGGTCATTTAATGAATTTCTTTAGTGTTGTGCTTGGAGTACTTTTTCTTTATTTTTTGTGTATCTGTTATAGATTTTTGATTTGTGGTTACCATGTGGTTCACATATATCACCCTACATATATTGGAGTCTATTTTAAGTTGATTGTTGCTTAAGTTCAAACACGTTCTTTTTTTAATTTTTTTTTTAACGTTTATTTATTTTTGAGACAGAGACAGAGCATGAACGGGGCAGGGGCAGAGAGAGAGGGACACACAGAATCGGAAGCAGGCTCCAGGCTCTGAGCCATCAGCCCAGAGCCCGACGTGGGGCTCGAACTCACGGACCGCGAGATCGTGACCTGAGCTGAAGTCAGACACTTAACTGACTGAGCCACCCGGGTGCCCCAAGTTCAAACACATTCTAAAAGCACTACAATTTTACTCCTCCTTCCATGTTTATGTTTTTGATGTCATATTTTACATCGTTTCATTTTGTGTATCCTTTAGCTAATGATTTTAGATGTAGTTGATTTTTACTACTTTTGTCTTTTAAACTTCATAATAGCTGTATGAATGATTGCTCTATTATCTTTACTATATGTTTGTAAATTTACCAATGAAATTTTTCTTTCATAATTTTTTTACTTCTAGTTTATGATTTTTTTCTTTTCCACTTAAATAAGTCCCTTTAACATTTCTTATAAGGCCAGTCTAGTGGTGATGAACTCTTTTGGAAATTCTTTGTCTCTCCTTCAATTCTGAATAATAACTTTGTCAGGTAGAGTATTCTTGGTTGTTGGTTTTTTTCCTTTCAGCATTTAGAATATATCATGCCACTGCCTTCTGGCCTGCAAAGTTTCTGCTGAAAAATTAGCTGATAGCTTTATGGATTTTTTCCTATATGTAACTAGTTGCTTCTCTCTTGCTGCTTTTAAAATTCTATCTTTATCTTTAATTTAAAACAATTTATTTATTTTGGGAGAGAGAGCACACATGGGGCAGAGAAGTCTCTGCACTGTCAGGGGGAGCCTCCCCTGGGGCTCGAGCTCATGAACCATGGGATGATCTGAGCCTAAATCAAGAGTTGGATACTTAACCAACTGAGCCACCCAGGTACCCCTCTAATTTTTAACATTTTAGTTATTATGTGCCTTGATGTGGCCTCTTTGAGTTCATCTTGTCTGGGAATTTGCGTGCTTCCTGGATCTTGTTGTTTTCTTCCTCAGTTTAAGCAAGTTTTCAGCTTTTATTTCTTCAAGTAAGTTTTCTTTCTCTTTCTCTCTCTTCTCTTTATGGGACCCCTATAATATGAATGTTAGTATGCTTGATATTTTCCCCAGAGTTCCCTTAACTGACCCTCATTTTTAAAATTCTTTTTTTCTGTTCAGCATGAGTGATTTTCACTACCTCATCTTCTAGATTGCTGATCAGTTCTTCTCCATCTTCTCATCTGCTGTTGATTCCCTCTAATGTATTTTTCATTTCAGTTGTTGTAGTTTTTAGATCTGATTGGTTCTTTTTTATATTTTGTATATCTTTGTTGAAGTTCTTGTTGAATTCATCTACTCTTCTCCCAACTTTGTTGAGCATCCTTATGATCATTACTTTGACCTTTATATCAGGTAGATTGCTTATTTCTGTTTCATTTAGTTCTTTTTTTTTGAAGTGTTTTTTTTTCTGAGTAATTTTTATTCTGAATAATTTCTATATCCCATGTGGGGCCCAAATTCATAACCTCAGGATCAAGAGTTATGTGCTCTTCTGACTAAGCCAGCCAGGTACCCCTCATTTAGTTCTTTTTCTGAGGTTTTGTCTTGTTCTTTCATTTAGCACTGTCTCCTCATTTTGTCTGACTCTGTTTGTTTCTATGTGATAGGATGGTCAGTTATGTCCTTGTCTTGTAGGTAGTAGCCTTATATAGATGGTGTCTTACAGGGCTCAGAAGCACAATTTTCCCTGGTCACCAGAACCTTGCACTCCACAGGTGTTCCCTGTGTGGGCTGTGTGTACTGTGACTGGGCTATGACTGTTGTAGATGTGCTGGTGGGTGGGGGTGGCCTTCCTCCTTTCCCCTGGGCGGAAGTCATTTTGGAGGAGCACTGGTCCTGGCCAAGGCTGCCTGTTGGGTGTGGCAGGGTGGTAGCCACTTTAGGGAGGTGGTGCCTGCTGGAGCATGTGGGTTGGGTGGGGCAGGTCTGCAGGGCAACATTGGTAAGTTGAGTGGTGCTGCAAAGTAGATGGAGAGTGTCAGAATTGACTGGCACCTGCCACTGTTGGGCCAGCTAAGGTAAAGGAGGGGAAGAGAAATGGTGCCCACCAGCACTTCTCTTCCTGGACAAAGTTCTTACAGATCCCTGCCTCTCTATACATGCCAGAAAAGTAATCAATAAATCACACATAGCCCAGGTGCTTTACAAACTGCTGCATCTGTTCTGGATCTCAGAGCAAATGAGACTGTGTGTGGGACCTTCATGTCTTGGTTTTTTCTTGCCCTCCAGTTTTTCCAAAGTTAAGCCCCACTGATTTTCAAAGCCAGATGTTGTGGAGGCTCATCTTCCTAGTCCAGATCCCTGTGGCAGGGGTTGCCCAGTGTGGGGCTTGAACCCCTTGCTCCTCAGAGAGGACCTCTGTGCCTGTGATACTGCTTTTGCTGTGGGTCACACCAGGGTTTGGTGCCTGACAAGACTGCATCTCTCTCTCTCTCTCCTGACCTTCTGGATGTGGCTTACTCTTTATATTTTTAGATGTGGAAGAGCTGTTATTCTAGTCTTCAGGTCATTTTCAGAAAGTTGCTGTATATTTAGTTGCATCCTTAGTGTGTCCATGGAAGGTGGTAAGCTCAGTATTTCCTACTCTGCCATTTTCCCCTTGCCTCTGTAACCCACTAAATTGTTACACCAATATTTTCAGAGAGACAGTATTACAACCTTTTTACATATGGGGATATTGAGGCAAAGAGATGTGAAGTGACTTGACCATGATTGTAGAGCCATTAGTTAAATGATGTATTTCAATTCAGGTAGTGTGGTGCCAGACTCCATGTTCTTTTTTTTTTTTTTTTTTAATTTTTAAGTTTTTATTTATTTATTTTCAGAGAGAGAGAGAGAGACAGAGTGCACAGAGGAGGGGCAGAGAGTGAGAGAGAGAGAGAGAGAGAGAATTCAAAGCAGGGTCCTCCCTGTGCTGAGCACGGAGACTGCTTGGGATTCTCTCTCTCTCCCTCTGTGCATCTCCACTGCCCATGCACTCTTGCTCTCTTTCTCTCTCTCTCTCAAAAAAAAAAAAAAAGACCCTTTAGATTACTTTGATGCACACTCAAGTTTAAGAAAAGCTGGTGTGGTTATTAGGGATGTAGGAACTTGACTAGCTTGGGTTCATATCCTAACTGTACCACTTACCAGCTGTGTGATTTGGGGTTCTTTTAAAAGCCTCTTTGTGTTCCAATCTCCTCTTCTGTAAAATGAGGATAATCCTAGTCCTTATCTGTAGTTTTCTCTGGTGATAAATGAGTCCATCCGTATGGAATTTAGAACAGTGCTTGGTGCATAGTTAACACTCAACAAAAGTGAACTATGACTGTTATAGATAACATGTAAATGTTGAATCTGAATCTCATTTTAAATGATTGGGTTTAGAAAAAGAGATAGTAGCCAAGTATATTAGAATTATTTGTAGAGTGAAGACCTGGGGACTCTCTTGAATAAGGTTGAATACTCCAGTCCCTATTTTGGCTGCTTAAAACCCTTTTCCCCCCTTGCTTCCTGGTTTATGATTGTGATGTGGAAAATGTAGAAGGTGCCAAGTTCTTTGGAGTTTATGCAAATAATACGTAGTGTACATTGTTATGTGGCTCTTCATTTTCTATGAAGGCTCCACTGTCATCAATTTTATATCCTGTTCCCATGAGAACTTCACCTTTTTCTTCCCTGCATCCCTTTCTTGATTGATTGTCTAGTTTCTCATTTAGACAACTTACCCTCTTTCTCCACTGGCCCATTCAGAACCACCTTCTATTAAAAAAAAAAAAAAAGAAAGTTTTCTATTGAGGCATCTGTATACTCATTTCCCTTGTTTTTCACGTGCCTTCTATCTGAGGCGATTCCAATTGTTTTACAGTGTACAGCTGCTACTAGATACTAACGACATTTTCACTGGGTGAGTTGCATTTCCCAGCCTTGTTTCTGTATATTTGATTGTCTTCAGTATTTTATGTGAGTTGTAAACACACTGGGTAGAAACAACTCAATAAATGACAAACAGTAAAATGAATAATAAAAAGTTATAGTCTCATAAAAGGAGAATGAGTGGGGCCCCTCTCCCAAATAGAAGTAAGCCAGGGATATCAGTATGTTCAGAAAACTACCGGCTAGTTGCTACTTTGCTTTAAAAATATTCTTTTAGTCACAAACTTGTTTTCCCCTGCAGTGCACAGTTAATTTCCCCTCCTGCTTAGCTTCTTAATCACTCCAGGAAACACAGCCATTTGTTTATCATCCACATCCCAAATCTTGGTGTCATTTCTTATTACTTATTTCTCTTCTCTCCAACATTGAAAAATCTACCAAAGTTTTTCTGCTATTGCCTTTTTAACATTATCCATCTCTAACTTATCTCAAAGACCAGACTTTATACAATTGTGGGGAACTGGAGAGTCAGGGTAAATAATAATTCATTTAGTTAGATTATCTCTAGTCTTACTTTGTAATTCCATACATGACTATAGCCATATCCAGAAATTCTATGAAGACTTGTAGATCTACATCCCCCAATAAATTGAAATGGAAAACACAAAGTGTAAAGTATATCACACTTTTAAAAGAACTGTATATGAGCCAGGAGATGTATATGAGCCACAAGACTCTGTGGGCCTCTTCTTTGACTTTTCCTATTTATTGTTCAGATGATCTTCATTATCTTCTGCTTTGCTCACTTTCACATAGTACCTTTCAGTTTTTCATGATAAGTTCACCATTGTCACTATTTGGGAAGTATGTGGTTTTACCGTCTACCATTTCTTTAAGAAAAAGCTTTTACTTTTAGAAATGCTCTTTACTGAAAATTATTTTCTCCAACATGTCCTTTATCTATTCTCATTTATGCTTCTGAATATGACTTTGAGCCAAAGGAACTGTTTTCTGTATTGTGAAGAATAACCCTATATAAATCATATATAAACAAGTTATGCTGAATCAAAACATTTAATTCCATTTATTTCTTCATTTTAGTAACTTTAGTGATCCAAACTCAGATTGGTCTTCCTCATTGAGTCACTCAATACAAACACTGATAAGAAAATCTAATTTCTTACCATTCTCTGAGCTGTGGTAGATCATGTTTCTAAAGATGGCTACAACAATATCTCCCATCCCATATGTTCTTTTGCAATGTGCTCCCTCATCAAGAATAGAGTTTATTGTCATTCCCTTTGAATCTAGACTGGTCAATGACCTATTTTGATCAATAGGATGGATCAGAAATGATGCTGTCTAAAATCCAAGGCTGGGCCTTAAGAAATCTGTACCTTCTGCCTTAATGTCTTGGAATGTTCTTTCTTAGAACCAGCTGCCATAGTGGGAGGGAGTCCTAGAAGCCATGTGAACAGATCTCATCAAGGAAAATCAAAGACCTTGGCTAACAACTCCAGCTGAACTTCCAGCTGGGATGTGAATCAGGCCATTTTGGTTGTTCCAGCCAACTCAGGACCCTAGCCAACACTCTATAAACTAGAACTGCCTGATCAACCCATAGAAACACGGAATATAATAAATTGCTTCTTTTTTAAGCCACAACATTTTGAGGTGGTTTGTAATGCAACAGTACCTTACTGGACCACTGGGACTCCACTGATCTTGTTTTTGAGGCCTTGTGCCAAGTTTACCAGCTTACGTCACAACCCTCAGACTTCTGCAAGGAAATATAACTTATTTTCTGGGTCTTCACCATCTCCTTTTAGCTTTGTGGACAAAATAGCCCATGCTTCAGTGAAATGGCCAAATGATAATACTAATGAACACTTTTTGAATGCTTATGATGTGCCAGGCACTGTTTTAGCTATAATATCTTTATTAATATATCTAATCTTTGGAACAATTTTTTGAGCTCTTATCTCCATTTTACAGATAAGAAAACCAAGGCACAGAGACGTGAAGTAACTTATCCTGTACAAAGTCTAACAGCAAGTGGAGTCACCATCAGAACTCAAGTATCAGGTTCCAGAGCCATATGCTTAGCCACTGTGATGTACTGCCTCCCATAAAAAAATGTCTCATGTTCATCAGGTTAATCCTAAAGTGCCTGAAGTAAGTGGAGTTTCTTTGACTTATGTTACCTGATCCTCTTACGTTGGTTAAGAAAGTCCTTTACTCTCCCTTTCTCTCTGCTCTCCCCCACTCATGCTCTCTCTCTCTCTGTCTCAAAAAAAAAAATAAATAAATAAAAAATAAAATAAAAATAAACAAACATTAAAAAAAAAAGTCCTTTAAGGTTTTGATTGCTTCATTCATGTATACTAGATTCTAGGCTGTGTCCTGTGCTGCCACTTATATTTAGAAAAGCTTAACGTTAGAAAAGTGTGAACCCTTGACTGTTTTTATGTTCACAGTTAAGGGCAGGATAGAGTGCCTGCATGGTTTCCCCAAGTTCCTCATCCCCACTGGGCCTCCTTCACAGAGGGCAGCAGAGTGACAAGCAGGCAGCATCTTGGAGGAGAGAGCAGAGAAGCAGTGCTGCTCTGGGCCAGAGCTCTTTACTCATTCTCCAGACCACAAGAGCCAGGCTGGAGCGCTGCACAGAGCCTCTCGGCACCTGTCAGACTGAAGGAAGGAATGACCGCCGCTTCTAATAACAGGGGCCAGAGACAGCCAAAGCCATGCTAGTTAGACTTAACAGTGGAGGGAGGCCTCTGTGCTTGTTAGGCAGTTGCAGCCCTAAGACAGGCTCCCAGGGCCACTTTCCAACTGGACTGCTGCCTTCCAGTCTCTCCTAGGCAGCCGTTTCAATGCAAAGGTGTGTGATTTTGCTTCAAGTAGTCTTGAAGCCCTTTTGCCTCCTATTCTTCCTGGTAACTGCCTCAGGAACTCTGAGGGAAGTAAAAAAAGCTAATTCCAGTATTCAATAGGTCTGCATTGTCATGCTGTATTCAGAGCAGGGGCTTTGGAGACAGTTTTGGGGTCAGAGCCCCATCTTTGCTGCTGAATCACTATGTGATTTTGGGAAAATTGCTTTCTTCTTTCAGCCTCAATGACCTTAGCTGTAGAACAGGTTAGTGATATTTACCTTGTGTGGCTGTTGTGAGGAATAAGTCCTATGGGCAGAGCTCTTGGCCCCATACAAACCAAGCAACCATCAGGGTACCTATGAGTACATATACAGTATATATTGTACATGTGTATAACCACGGGATACCATTTAGCCTTAGAGTGTAAGCTGGTGTTTCAGACTCTACTATCTAATGGTTGCTCAGGAAAAAGGCAACTGCCACAATCTATTTTAGAAAAGTACTATCTTTTAGGCCCTTCCCTTTTACTTTCATCCCCTAGATGCTTTGGAAATGTGTAATATAAAACTGACTTCTCTAATTTTAAAAGGTATCTAAGTCTTGATCCCATGTTAAAACAAATTTTTTTAACATTTATTTATTTTTGAAAGAGGCAGAGCACGTGTACGGGAGGGGTAGAGAGAGGGAGATACAGAATCCGAAGCAGGTTCCAGGCTGTGAGCTGTCAGCATAGAGCCTGACGTGGGGCTCAAACCACAAACCACGAGATCGTGATCTGAGCAGAAGTTGCATGCTTAACCGACTGAGCCCCCCCAGGTGCCCCTTGATTGCATGTTCTTAATCTGAGGTTTACTGGTCTCCAGGAGTCCATGACCTCCTTGAAATGGTATGCAATATTTTGTGTGTCTACATGTATGTGCATTTTGGGGGGGGCAGGAAGAGATGATTTATAATTACCAACAGGCTCTCAAAATGGTCCATGTTTGGACAAAAGACTGAAAACTCTAATATAGAAAGAGCCTTTTAAATCTTCTACTGAAAGTAACTTGGAGGCCTTCCCTGACTTAAGACAAAGCAGGCATAACTTTGGAAAACACTGGAAATGGATCCTGTCTTTCAGCCAAGGCCCAGTCTCTTTTCCCCAGTGTGTCTTTAACAGAGTAGGAGGCTGGCTGTTCCCACTGGCACAGGTAATGCCATAAAGACAGGACTCTGTGGATGAAGAGGTGTTGCCTTCTCTAATTACACCTCACAAAGACCAGAGCCTAACTTCAGCTGTACCTTCTGTCTCTGGGAAGTCATTTATGGAGCAAACCTATAATTAGGATTTGCTGCTTGAAATATAATTCTCAGGATGATGAATATCTAAATTTTGTCCCCAGACACATACCTGAGGCAGAGCCCTAAGGGCTGATGGCCATAAGGGGTGCATGTGGTATTCATTCAGTGGAGATTAATAAATGAGGATGATATCACTCAGAATCTCTGAAGGGGCAGGTGTCCAAGAGGCCCTTTTGGCTTCTGCAGTGGGGCCTAACAGCCTGTGCACTGGGCTCCATAATTTATGCCTCTGGCACAGAATTTGCACAAAGCAGGAATAGCCACATCAGCATTTTGGGATTTAAGGCCAGCTTCTCTCTTCCACAGATCCTTTCTCCCAAATTGTAAGGATGATTCAGCTAATTAATTCTACTTTATTACTAAAGAAAATGATTGTTGGTATACCAAATAAATGAAAATACAGTTTTGGGGGAGGGGTTTTAAAATAATTTAAAAGTTCAATGGATGATGACTAATTTTGCAGTTGTTATTCTTATATCTCTTTAATGGACAGATAATCTGTGAATTATGGAGTATACAATATAAGGTGTATGGACTATATTAGGGAAATATTTTTGACCCATATAAATACATTGAGATAAATGGTGGGTGCACCTGTTCCTAGCCTGTCTCAGGAATATACGAAACTCTGGCACAGGATGAACGTCTGTTGGTGTCATTGTGACAATAAGAAAACAAAGCTGGCACTGGGGTCAGGAAGTCTTTGGTGGGCGGGGAGCCACCGTCTGCAGCCAGAGCCCAGCCGGCTGTGTGTTCTGATGTCCATCAACCAGGAAAGGGAATCTAAGGTTTCCAAATGATTTTACCCCTTCACAAAGCTGCTGTAAAATAAAATACAAATCCTTCCTGAATGTTCCTAGCTTTCCTTCCTTTAGGAAGTTTTCGGTCAATGGGAAACAAAGTCTTATTCAAAGGATTAAAGCCATAGTCATTCTATTGTTTACAGCTTCAATAATGTGGCTTTCCTTCCACAGACAAAATTTCCAATTCACAGATCATCTAAAAAACAGGAAATTTGGGGGAAACACGTGCTTATGATAACAAACAAGGGATCTAGCATGAGGTATAGAAGTTTATGCAAGGTTTTTTAAGGTTTTCAGGTTTTTTGTTTTTTGTTTTTTGTTTTTTTTTTACTACAGTGTTTCTGGATGCATTCTAGGAAGATTTTTCCTTAAAGGAGAAAGCCATATGGTCTATAACATAAAACTACTCCATTCCCGCTTCCACCCCCAGAGAGAGGAGGGGCAGGGAAGAGGGGAGGCAGATTCTGGCTGTATTTCCTTTCTTTCTTTCTCTTTCTTCCTTTCTTCTTTCTTTCTTTCTTTCTTTCTTTCTTTCTTTCTTTCTTTCTTTCTTTCTTTCTTAAAGTTTATTTATTTTGAGAGAGAAAGAGTGCTTGAGGGGGAGGGGCAGAGAGAGGGGGAGGGCCAGAGAGAGGAATTCAGAGAGAGAGAGAAAGAGAGAGGGAGAGAGAGAGAGAGACAGAGAGGGAAAGAATCCCAAGCAGGCTCCACACTGTCAGCGAGGGTTGGGGGGATTCCAACTTACTAACCGCGAGATCATGACCTGAGCCGAAGTCAAGAGTCAGACACTTAACTGACTGAACCACCCAGGTGCCCTGGCTGTATTTTCAAGTTTGTGCTCCAGGCAGTGCTGCAGAGCCAAAGACTTCTCCCTGGTCTGCCTGCCCGTTGTTAGTCCTCCTTTTCTCTTCTTTTTCCAGCCAAGCCCCAGGCCTTTACCTGGGGAATGGAGGAAGAAGGGCCAACAACTTTTGTTAGTGGGGCTGGAGTGAATATGTAAGAGAGGGAGGGGCAGGCAGCTTTGAGCTCTGGCTGTGGGCACTAGCCACAGGGAGCCACAGGAGGTTAAAGAGGTTGTGGAAACAGTCACTACTTTTTTTTTTTTTTTTTAAGTTTATTTATTTTGAGAGTGAAAGAGAGAGAGCGGGACAGGGGCAGAAGGAGAGAGAGAATCTTAAATCTCAATCTCTCAGTGCAGAGCCCAATGCGGGGCTGGAACCCATGAACTTTGAGATAGGCTGCTTAACCGACTGAGCCATCCAGGCGCTCCAACAGTCACTACTTTTGCAAGCAGAGGGAAAGCAGAGCTGGTGGGACCAGGAGGAAGCAGCAGCACTAAACCGTGAGCAGACAGGCTCACTCTGGAAATCTATTCCAGCTGCTTCTAAATAAACTACCAAGAGAATTCTTTTTTTTAATTCAGATTCTTTATTTTGGTGACAATGTTTTAGTCTCTGTATCTGTATCCTAGAAGGAGGACCATAGCTCCTCCTGAATAATAATTTTTAGTGTCTGGAATTCCCCAACATCATGATTTTTCCCTAGTTCCCCATCTTCCACCATTCTCTTTAACTTTTATCCACCCTTCAGGGAAGATGGCACTTTTCCCTGATTGAGGGATGACAGAACCTATTTTCTTCTATGCTTTTGCTACTCAAGGTGTGCTCTGGTTCCCAGCAGCATCTAGCTTAGTAGAAATTCAGACTGCCTGTCCCTGCCCTATGACCACTGAGTCAGAGTCTGCATTTAAGGGGATTCCTGGTGATTTGCATACACATTAAAATTAGGGAAGGGCTGGTCTATACCCTACTACAGACCTGACTCATAATTTACAACCACCAACGCCTACAGGATCCTATATTCACTGACCCTGACCACTAGTCCAGTCTGATCTCACACCACTCTATGCTCATTTGCTAATCCCAGACTCCAAGCTTTTTCATTCCCTGTTCCCTCTGCCTGGAGTGCTCTTATCCCCTGAGTACAGCTAACTCCTTTATTTCATTACTTCATATAGAGACCACTCTGTATGAAGAACCACCCACAACCCAGCCACTGTCTATCCCATTGCTCTGTTTCATACTTTTTAATGGCACTTGTTATCTGGAATCATTTTATTAATTCCTTTTTGGGTATGTTTTGTGGAGAGTTTTATTTTCAGTGCCCAAAGCACATTGAGGTGCTTAGAAAATATTTATTAGATCAGGAATGAGATTTTGGGGATCATGAACAGTGAAGAGCTGTGCCCAGAGAATTATATGGTAAGATCAGGAATCCTCTGAACCAACTCAACAGCTATCAGTCAATTGGCCTAAGATCAATACTTTTGAGTCCCAGAAAGAAAGTTCACAAAGCCTAGTCTTCACACCAGTAGCATTCCCACAGGGAAATTCCTACAGGGAACTTGGTAGAAAGGCAAATTCTTGGGCCCCACCCCAGACATACTCACAAACTGATTCAGAAACTTAAAGATTACCTTAAATTGTTAAGTCCAGCAACCTGTGTCTTAACAAGGCCTTTAGATGTTTCTGATGCATTGCCCTAGACAATATCAACATCTTACCTGTGTGGAGAACCCATAGTGTTCAGAGCCCTTTCACATACATCACTATGCTTCTGGACTTTAAAAAAAAGCCCTGGGAAGTAGGCAAGGCAGGTGTCATTCCCATTTCACAGATGAGGAAACTGAGCCCTAAGAAATGATTCCATTTGCTTATGGTCATATAGTTTTATCAGAGTCACCTGGGATACCTAGGCCTATTTCAGACCTACGGGAATGAGAATCAGTGAAGGTAGGGCTCTGAAATACGGATTTAAAAAAGAAATAAGCTTTCTAGGAGATTATGAAACTCCTAAAAGTTTGAGAACTAATTATGCTAGAGAATAGACAAATGAGAATTAGAACTCATAGCCCCTTGTTGCTGATATACTTCTCTTACAGGGTCTTGAGAAGAATAAGCACAAATGATACCGAACTTTACTGAAAAGAGTTAAACCAAAGTCCCAATAATTCCACAACTTTTATTAGACTCTGACTCTATTTATTACTCTTATGGATTATGAGATAAAGCCCATGCTGTCAGCTCAGAGCTTGCTTGGGATTCTCTCCCTCTCTCTCTCTGCTCTTCCACTGCTATCTCTCTCTCCCTCCCTCTCTCTCTCTCTCTCTCTCTCTCTCCCCTCTGCCACCTCCCCCCCCCCATGAAATAAATAAACAAGCCTTTTTTAAAAAAGATACTTTACCTGTTTGGTGTACTCCTGTAGTCCTTTACCAACTGTTGTACTTAATTTCGTTTGCTTACATCTTCTAGTTAAGAAGCAAATTTTAGAAAAATAAAGTCTTTAAAGCTAAAAGCTACAGTTGTTAAAGCAATCATTACAACATCAGACATTATTTATTTACCTGGCTAGCCTGGAAAAGATTAACTTTTAAAAGGACTTCTCTAAACTGTCAGATAACTCCCAAGTCTCTCCTGCTCAACCAACTCCCACAAACTCGAGACTCATAAATTCAACTGTATGTGGAACAGTTCTCTTCTGATGTCCTGCAGATATCTTAAGTATATCCAAAACCAAATTCATTACTAAGCCACCCATTCTTCCTCCTGGATACACTCTATAAGCTAATAATTATACCATTCACTGCATCATACTGGTTAGAAATCTAGGCATTGTCTCTGGATTCCTTCCTTCCTCACTCTGCATAGCCAATCACTCCTTTCATTTTACTCCTTAGATTTCTCTCTAGTCCCTGTCTTCATCTCTACAGCAGCTCTACCTCAGACCTTCATCATCTCTTGCTTAGGCCCCTTTGATTAAGCTTCTACCTGACTTCATTTCCCACCATTCCTTTCTTCAGTGCTGCTGAACTGCTTTCACTACTCAGTGAGGTTTGGTGCTTAGGTGCCTTTGCAAGTGCTACTGCTGCTCCACTGATTTTTCTTTCCCCATTTCTTGTGTATGGCAAGCATGTTTTTCATGGTACTTCTCAATGTTCTCTTCTATATGAAGTCTTCCCTGTGAACTCTTGTAGAGTGGACCATTCCCTACTTTGTGCTTCCAATCTAACATCTAGTCTGCCTTCATTATAGTACCTCACTCACTAGGTTGCATGACTGCTTATACTTTTTTCTCCCTCAACAGAGCATTAGCTCCTTGAAGGAAGGGAACATGTCTTATTAATGTTTGAATCCCCATTTCCTAGCACAGAACAGGGTCCATCAGATATACTCAAAAATGCGTTCAGTGAAGACCTGGCTAGATTTCTGAATTCTAGAGATGGTTGAGGATAAGAGGAACTGAAATGTATTGACAACTATTATGTGTGAAGAGCTTAACACCCATTATGTATCTAATTTTTACCAATACTAGTTTGAAGTAAATATTATCTTAATAATATACGTGTTGAAACTTACACTCAAAGTAATTAAATCACTTGCTTGAAGTCTCAGTTCGTAAGTGATAGTGCTTGGAGTTGAATTCAGGCTTTTCTAGTTCCAAACTCCATGCCCCTCCAGCCATCTCATGTGGCCTCTAGTCGTGCCTTAGCATAAGCCATAGGTTTTTAAATGACTTCATGCTCTGTTTGCAAAATGTTAAAACATATCTCAAAGAATAGTGGTGGGGCACCTGGGTGGCTCGGTTGGTTAAGTGTCCAACTCTTGATTTCAGCTCAAGTCATGATCTCATCGTTTGTGAGATTGAGCCCTGCGGTAGGCTCCATGCTTTGAGCATGGAGCCTGCTTGGGGTTCTCGCTCCCCTTCTTTGCCCTTCCCCAGAGATGCATTTTCTCTCTCTCTCTCTCTCTCTCTCTCTCTCTCTGTGTGTGTGTGTGTCTCTCAAAATAAATAAAGTTAAAAAAAAAAAAGAGTAGTGGTGGGGCACCTGGGTGGCTCAGCTGATTGAGTGTCCAACTTCAGCTCAGGTCATGATCTCATGGTTTGTGGGTTCAAGCCCCACATTGGGCTCACTGCTGTTCATGTGGAGCCGGCTTTGGATCCTCTGTCCCCTCCCCTCTCTGCCCCACCCCTGCTCTCTCTCTCTCTCTCAAAAAAAAAAAAAAAAAAAAAAAAGACTGGTGGTGATATTATGTGTAATAGGTAGTCTCCAAAGATGATCCCTAATGAGCCCTGCCCCCTGATATTCATGCCCTTTTATAGTTCTCCTCCCATGTATCTAGGCTGATTCTGTTTGGGCAGTAGAATCAAACAGAAGTTGGGGCATAAGAATCCTTGCGATGTGCACTGAAATGCTTGTTTCAGGGAAAGGCAGCTGCCATGTAAGAGATCTGACTCCCTGGAACCACCATGTTGTAAGAGGTCCATCTTGTCTACATAGAAAGAGACCTTTGACCAGCCCCCAACTTTGCCAGCCCAGCTCAGGTACCAGACATGTGAATAAAGAGGCCCTCTTAGAGGTTCAGCCCCAGCCACCATCTGATTACACCTGCATGAGGAGCCAAATATTATTCTCTCTCACAGAATCATGACAAATAATAATACATTGTTCTCTGAAGCCACTCAGTCTTGTGGCGGTTTGTTAGGCAGAAATAGGAAACTAAAACATCATGGCTTTTTTTTTTTTTAGTATATGTGCTGCCGAAGCGAGCACTTGGCTTTTTTTTTTTTTTTAAGAAAATGAACCTAATATTTATAAGCACAGCTTATTAAGCTTCTTTTTGTTTCCTTTTATATAAGTACAGTCTGCAATATAAGTAGATTTCTAGCTCAGTCCTTAATAAGGTTTATGACCTTGAGCAAGTCTCTTTATAAAACTGTCACTGAGCCTCTCTTGCCTCAGTTCTAAAATGAAGGGCTTTACTAGTTAATCACTAAAGTCCATTCTAGTTCCACAGTTGTATCGTTCTCTTCAAACTATCAGAGAAAAACTGAATCCTTGTCTGACAAGTTTTAACTTGCAGTAAAATTTTACAGGCACAAGAGTTTTCAGCAAAGCAACCAATGCCAGAGAAGTGCTGACTCAGCACAATGCTGTCTGTTAGCAGGAGAAAAACCCACTCAGGAGCAACTGTAAATCTGATCCTTTCAGCTCCTTCTCCCTGAAGCAAAATTCAAAGAGATGATTATCTGTAACAAAACACTTGAAAGAGGATTCTCAACTTCTTCTTAAAAATCTGTCACTGAAGTCTGTGGGTGACTTCAGATCTTTTGGTGGACTCTTCAGCACTGCATGGTTGAATCAGTCTCCGGAAGATCCCTACACACAAATGCTAAGTTTAGGGCAAGTGGACTGAGTGATTCCTAGAGGAAATAAACTCTCGCCTGAGAACAACAGCTGAAGTAAAATCCCATAAGCCAGGAAAACAGTCACACAATCACAGTAACAGGTGGTCAGTTTCAAAACAAATTTCAAGGTCTGACTTGTGTGGCACCTGCTCTAGAACCACAGACAGCAGTGTAACTCTGTCTGGGTTTGAGTTAGGTCATCCCTGCCACACTAAAGGAAGATTAACTACGTTTATTAGCTGAGCTAAGGCATGGTAGGTTAGGTGACCGCCTCTGTAGTAACCCTTGGGTTCCCTGTCAGGACGAGGGAATGAGAGAATTTGGGAATCAGAAGGGAACGTGGCGATTGGCTAGTTTGATGCCCTTGATAGCTGAGCGAAGTGAAGCCCAGACAGGTACAGATTTGCTCAAGGTCACATGACCTATGGAAGCAGACCCCTCCACCCCCAATTTTATTAGGAAAAATTTCAAATACACAGCAAAGAATATTCGCAGGGAACACCATTACCTAGATTCTACTGTTACCATTTCATTAAACTTGTTTATCACATATCTATCTGTCTAACCATCCTTTGATCCTTCTACCTTATTTTTTGGATGCATTTCAAAGTGAACTGCAGACATCTATACTCTTTCCCTTAAAGCAGCATTATGTTTTATCATTATTTGTCTAATTGTTTGATACTTCAATTTTCTTTATGTTATGAAACCAGCCAAAATTAGAAAAAAAAAATCACTGGACACAATGTAAGTTAGCATTAGCTAGCTTGAAACGCAACCCAACATCCTAACTCCAGGGCCCTTCAGGATTCTTCCTAAGAGCAAATTCTAGAGGAGGCAGAAATACTGATCAGTATACAATACTGCATATGCTGCTGCTCCTACCTGGAATCCTGCTTTTGCCTGTTCCCCCAGGAATGACCTCACATGTCTGCAAGTAACAGAGGCTACTGTTATAAATGTAGTCCTGTTTTAGGAGGAAACAGTTATTTAAAAAAATCTGAAATGCCACCTGATTCCCAATGCCTTTCCTGAACCCTGAGTTTTGAGCTTTCTCATTTGAACCCTCACACACCTCCCTTGCCACTTTTCCTGCTTCATTCAACCCTTTTACAATTTAGTATGTCTTTGTTTATCTATCACTGGTACTGCTACTGCTACTGCTGCTATTACTATGGTTAATTCCTCTATGTGAGGGACCATACCTTAAGACATATTTCTGTATCTCCTGAAGCTCCTTACATAGAGTCAATGTTGAACATTAACTGACTTCAAACTTCAAATCAGGGGCGCCTAAGTGGCTTAGTCAGTTAAGCACCTGACTCTTGATTTTGGCTCAGGTCATGATCTCAAGGTTTATGAGATCAAGCCCTGGTGGGGCTCTGCACTAATGGCACAGAGCCTGCTTGGGATTCTCTCTCTCCCTCTCTCTCTCTGCCCCTCCTGTGCTCATTCTCTCCCTCTCAAAATAAAATTCAAATCAATGTTTGGGCAGTTTTGTGAAAATTAGATCTTAAGGACCTGAGGGATTTGTTTAAGTGCAGATTTTTGGACCTCCTACTCTCAGAAATGCTGACTCAGTAGGTTTGAGGTGAGGTCCAGGAAGCTGTATGCAGCTTGAGCAAGTACCCCTGGTGATTTCAATGCAGGTAGCACAGAGATTATTCTTGGAGAAATCTGCTCACAGGTACAGATTACCACTGGCTTTATCCATTTTTAAACCAACAGGCCCAATCTACCCGTTCCTTTGCTGGATCCGGGGATAAAGGTGTGGCTGTCACCGTGGGATGTGACAGTCACGGCATCATCCCTCACCACATCATGTGCTGTCAGTCACCACTTCTGCTGTTGCCACCGGCCCCCAAGTTTCCCTTTGTCACTTCCCCCTTGCCACCACCAACTGCCACTACCTCTCATGCCCCTCACCCTCCAAGGCTGAGTCAGATCCACTGCGGAGCACTTGAGGAAACACATTTTGGAAGACAGGATGAGGGTGTTCACATTCTACATTCACAGCCTCATGTCAGGGAGAAAAGGAACACCTATTTCTGACCATGGCTTCTTCAGAAGTTCTGCAAACCTGGTTAGAAAGTTGGGCCCGTGGTTTGGAGTTCCTGCTGCCTTTGATTTTACAATGAGTGGAAACCGAAATTGAGTAACAGACCTCTTGCCCAAGCATTAAGGGCCACCACAAAGCATAGAGCAATCAATGGGACAGGAGCTCATAAGATGCAGTCACTCCCTCCTCCAGGCCCAGTGTTTCTGTGCAGGGAATGCCAATTGCACTTATCTCCAGTGTCTGGTATTAACAGTACTTTTTATATATGCTGAAATTTACTTTTTAGGTGCCCAAAGGATAGTAGTAAGAAAAACTATGGACCAGAGAGTTGTTTCATGAAGCATAAACTGAAATATGTTTTGAGTTGAATATACTTGAAATCATTTTCTTTAAGACATTCACAGCATTGTCTTTTTTAGTTCAACGTATTTCTTTATTGTGGTATTTCCCAAACTTCAACAGGCATCAGATTCATCTGAAGGGCTGGATCTCACTCACAGACCTTCTGATTCTCTAGGTTTGGGAGGGGCCAAGAATTTGCATTTCTTTTTTTTTTTTTTTTCAACGTTTTTAATTTATTTTTGGGACAGAGAGAGACAGAGCATGAACGGGGGAGGGGCAGAGAGAGAGGGAGACACAGAATCGGAAACAGGCTCCAGGCTCCGAGCCATCAGCCCAGAGCCTGACGCGGGGCTCGAACTCACAGACCGTGAGATCGTGACCTGGCTGAAGTCGGACGCTTAACCGACTGCGCCACCCAGGCGCCCCAAGAATTTGCATTTCTAACAACTTGCTAGATGATGCCAATTCTGCTGATCTGGAGATCATGCTTTGGGAAGCACTGCTCTAATAGAAAGTAAAATGGTGCTACTTAGGCTATTTGCTGATCTGCCTGCCTTGTCTTCTTATATCACAATGGCTCATAGCAGTGATTCTTAGCCCTAGCTGCCCATTAGAATTACCTGTGAAGCCTTTTAAACATAAAGTCTGGGTAGCATGCTCAGACCCTACCTTAGACCCAAATAAATCTGTAGCTCTGGGATTGGGCCTGACAATTTTTGAAAAAGATCCCCGGATAATTCAAATGGGCATCCATGATTGAGAACCACAGGCGTATAGCAAATTCTGACCTTGTTCTGTGTTAACATATGATTCTCATTTGACAAATATTTATTGACCACTCAATACATGTGGTAAAAAATGACAAAGTATCTAAGAAATGGTCCCTGACCTCAAGCAGAGATAGATCACATACCCAAACATTTAAACAAAAAGCTGGTGTGTGGTGAGTGCCAATTAGAAGAATAAACCATTACTGAAAACCGAAGGCTAGATGATCCAAGGTAAATCAATGCTGTACTAGAGCCTCACATTGTTTGCGATAAGTTATGTATGCCTTTGCCACACAGGAAACATATTCCTTTGGTGGGGGAAATTGCTCATTTATTGGTTCATTGAGGATGCTCCAACTGATTCACCATGGTAGGTGTGATTGAACCATGGAAATGATAGAACATTAAATCAATAGCTAGTCAGCTGGCAACTATTCCTCTGCTAAGTATGCTATTAAGGTTCCATTTCACAAACCCTGTGCTCAACAGAAGTGAAGATTTTTAGTGGAGAAATAAAACAAGAATTATGTTTAGAAACCACTTCAATCTGGAATTTTAAGTAAACATTTCTTAAATGTATAGAAAAAATACTTGAATTTATTTGTGAATTAAAAGCTAAGGATCTTAAAAAATGTGCACTTATTTATATCCACTGGAATACAAAATAATTTAATGATTCAGTGATAGCTGGCCCATGAAGGGGAGAGTTTATAGAAATGAGAAAATATCCTCTTTGGATATTACTTATGTATTAATGGCATTATTTAATTCATTGTGCTCTTTAATTCAGTTACTTTTTTTGAAATCTTCTTTTCATGTGGGGGACTTTTCCCAAGAATAAGAGATCCTAAGGACAACAAAAAGATAATTGTTTTCAAGAAAAGGAAATAAATACTTTTTAAACTGTTACATTTATTTCCATTAAAAAACACTGGAGGCAGCATTTTAGGCATTGTGGGAGATAACATGAATATGACAAAATAACTGGCTCTCAAGGAAACTTATAACCTAGTAGAAGGGAAAGATAAGTACCTATTTGAAGCAAAACATGATACATGCCTTCAGAGAAGAATAAATTTTAATGAGGCTTCAAAGAGCTGGAAGAAAAGGAGGTCAGGGTTCAAAGAGCCTAAGATAAGGCGTAGAACTGGGCTGCTGGTGCAATGCATTACTGCACGGCCAATTTTCAAAGGCCAGCTGTTCCCAGTCAAACGAAGACAGAAGATGAGGGTGGATGCAATCAATGGGAAAATCAGGCCACCCTCCCTTATTTTCCTGGCAATGTAGTTTCAAAATCAATAGTTTTACAATCTCATTTCAGGAAGCAGATGAAAATGAATCTGATGCATTTTCTTTAGTTCACTTCTTACTAACAAAATCCAATTTAAAGGATTTTATATGTTGGCTATATGGCCACTAATATTTAATAAAAATGTCTAACCTCATTAGTATAATCAAAGAAATGAAAATTAGAATAACAATACAATGGCTGTTTTTGGCTGATCAAATTGACAAAGATTTTATTTATTTTTTATTTTTTTAAACATTTGTTTATTTATTTTGAAAGGGAGAGAGAGTGCTTGTGTGCAGGAGGGGCAGAGAGAGAGGGAGAGACAATCCCAAAGGGCTCTGCACTGACAGAAGAGAGCCTGATGTGGGGATCAAACTCACGAACCACGAGATCATGACCTGAGTCGAAATCAAGAGTCAGATGCTTAACCAATTGAGCCACCAGGTGCCCCTCAAATTGACATAGATTTTAGATGACTACCAAATATTGGGACCTCCTCCTCCTGCCTGTAGAGTGCTCTTGGGTCTGCCTTGTTTGCCATAGCTGGAGGACAACCCATATTCTACAGTTATCAATTCTAGGAATATATTCTAAGGAAATAGTATATATATGTGCAAATACTCATGTATGAAAATATTCCTCAGTGCTTTGTTGATTATTGGGAAGAATCAGTAAAGCAATAGGCCCAACAATAGGTTAATAAATATAAAATGTATTAGGCTAGGAAAGGAACAGTAGTGGTGCACTCACCTGGAAACCTAGAAACCGTGGTCTATAAAAAAAATCTTCCTGAGTGTTTTAGGTAAGTCAGTCCCTTCTACCCAAGATCAATCCCCTTCCCTTCATTATCCCCTCTTCAGATATTCTGTATTCCTCCAAATAAGACCAGGTGCTTTATGTGCCCTGAATTGGTCCTCTACATTTTTTCTGCCTCCTTGCCATTGCTCATGCCTTTCTCTGTGTCTGAATGCCTTTCTTTAATCTCTGAGGTCTCACATCTTCAAGACCCAGTTTTGTAAGCCCTACCTACGTGATGCGATAATGATATTCCCCTACATCAGCTAGACAGAAGGGTTTATTCTCTTCTTGTACCCTCAGAGCAATTTGGTTATCTTCTATGGCCCTTCTCACCCTCTGTACTATATTAGAATGATCTGAATATATATATACTTTATTTTCTCTATTAGATTTTGAACTAACTGAAGATAAGGGCCAATCTTGCTCAGATTTATATCCCCTCATAGTTATAAATTATGTTGGGTATGGTTGTTGAATGAGGGAATGAGTGAGTAAATGCTACAAAAATGCACTTGAAGCCAAATTCTAATGTTCTCCATAGACATAGGATGAACTTGACTAGTGCTGAAGATGCTCTTTGGTGCCTCCATTTTGTATGGTACGGGGCCTGAAACCTTCCATCTGAGCCATGGTGATGAGAACAGTGAAGACCAGGACTGAGGAGGAGTGGTCTGAGGGTGGAGGCCAGGATGATGAACCAAAACTACAATTGTCCCCCATCCTTACCTCCTCCCCTACCCAATTATTGGAAGAGCAATAGGTTAGAATTGTAACAAGGAGGGAAAACTGATGAAGACTTTTGCAAAGAAAAGTAAGCACTTCTGATCAGTTATCAGTTCTTTGACCATCCCAATAACATATGTTTTAATCAGTAGGTCTTAAAAACAGAACATTTGTCAACAAAATGAAGAGAAGAGATTAGCAGATAATTGAGGGGCAAAATACAAATGAAATATTTTCAATGGGGAAGAACGGACTTTGAAAGAGTTTTAGTGATGCACATTGATTTATACATTCCCAGATTCAATAGGCAGCATAAATGCCATTCATGTTGATGGTGCAAATGCCTTGATGCTATCAGTAAGGAAGTTAATAAGCTGAGCAGCTGAACTACTATTCAAAATAGTGAAGCTTAAGTCTTGCTAAGGCATTTTCTATCCCCACCTGGTATAACCTACATGTCCTATTATACTTAGCAATACACCTGCTGGCTTTGTGGGCCTTCAGGAAATGCCTTTACTTCCTGAAGAATGCAACAAACTACAACACAAACACCACCATGGCCAGCTGACACTAGACTGTAAACTGTAGTTACCTCTCTAAAAGGGTTAGGTGCTTGGGTGATTAGTATTTGTAGGTTGTGCAATGGCCAAGTTCACAAAGGAAGTTCTTACATTAAAAAAAAAAAAAAAAAAAAAATATATATATATATATATATATATATATGCTAATCCACATAGTATGGATTCTATATATGTCTTATGAATCCATGTATATGTGTATGTATGCATTTATAATTTTGGTGAGGGGCGTTACTTGTTTTCTCATAAAGCTCCCTAGTGTGACAAAATTAAACCTCACTGGAATGGATTATTTTTATCAGTAAACAAAAACAAAAACTGCTTTTCACCAGACAAAGCTTCGGTCCCTCTGTCAAGCAACAGTGATTTACCGAGCTAACATGTGAGCAAATGGGAAATACTATATTTCCAGACTTGGGTAATGAATAACCTCTGAGGGCTTGAACTTTTCTCCGTTCCCACAGACTGCATCCACAGAGCGGTGCTCTTGCCCTGAAAGGAAGGATTTACTCCGGTTTGGAAGGAAGTGGAATAAATAGAACTGGAAGTGGCAAGGTCACCTTTAATATCATATGAACTGCCTCTTAACAAGCTTCACAATTGCTTTGTTTCTTCCTCCCTGGGTTCTATAAACAGGCAAAGTCAAAGCAAACTCCTAGAGCACACAGTGCGTGGAGGAAGCTCCCAGAGTGGTGAGGAAGGGGAGGCTGCAGTCTCCATGGAGCCCATCCCACACGCCAGGGTTACAATTGTGTTATGGAGTGGTGGCCAGAAGGGAAAACTGCTTGTTTTTAAAGGAAGGAGTTATATTGTCCTAAATTCCTGTGTATAAAATATAGGACAAACAAGTTAGAGTGGGCATATTGGAGTATGTGGAATATATGGCATATTTGCCTTTCACTGGTCTTTTCCCTATTAACTTTAATTATCACATGGTGAGTGCATAAATACAAAAATGTTATTTTAAAAACGCTCTTCTCTAGGACCCTGTTCAGTTGGTATTCCAAACACCATGCAAGTTCTTTACTGGCATTCTGCTTCATAGAGAGAGTTTTCTTCTTTTCCAAGGTCCTTCAGCCACATGCAGTTGGGCTTCCCTCTATCTCTCTGTAGTTTTTCATTTCTTTTTAATGTCTCCTTACTGAGGAGAGGAAAGAATATCTAGTATGGAAAAGGCACTAACCATGTTGGGATGCCAGAGGGTTGGGCAACAGACAGGACTGGAATTTTGGTGTCCTGACTCTTAGTCATTCTTAGGTAGTCCAATGTATAAGTCATCTTGGAAGACAATGTGAATGAGTAGCTCTGTCATTATCAAAGCAAAACAATAATTCAGATTGGGCTTTGAGTCTAAGGTAACTTGGCATGGCTTAAATACAAATTGTCAACGAAAGCATGAACCAAACAAAACTGAGTTGGTACTTTGTAAATTGTTACTTACTCCCTGTATGGACTCCCCACATTTGGCGAAGGTGTGTAGGAAAATCTCCCTTATATTTCGAAAGTGCAGTAAAGCTATGGAGTGTTGTAACTTCAAAAAAGTGTGATTAAAAGAATATAAGAAAGGTACAATAAGAGTCTCTAAGGGGTAGAAAGAGGGCAGTCCCTGTCTAATCTGAATTTTGGCCATTTCTTTACACTTTCAAGATAATATGAGTTCTTGGCATTACAGATAACGGGTCAGAGCTGAGCTGTTGTGGAAACTGCTAGATGGAGCTAGAGCTGTTATGTGGCCAAATATTTTGATCTGTGGATAACATGCAATATTGAGAGATTCTGATCTCTGTTAAGTGTCCTAAATTGTCTACAGAGCAGAGCAAACATTGAGGCATCAGCCTAGACATTCTAACAAATGTGCTTTACTAAAATGCTATGCTCGAATGGACTTGACCAGGCTAATCAACCTCTAAAGTGCCTCCTGCATTACAATAGTTATAAGACAATCCCTGCTCCCAGCGCCACCCCCCCCCCACCGCCCCCACCCCCCACCGCGGGCTTGTAAGAGGGGTGGGGTGGGGAAAGGGCGAACTCTTCCTTTGTCCTCTGACCACCTAGAACAGCATGGCTAATTGCTTTGTCTATCATTAAGAATCTTCAGTATATAGTGAGGTTGGAAGTGTGCACATGCATACATGCATGCTCACACTTACCTCATATCTTCACGTTTTTCACCTTTTCTAAAATATAACAGCAATGAATCCAGACTGAAACTTGCCACACCTTTCAATCCAACAACTCTTTTCCCTGAGGACAGTAGGGCATCATCCAAATGTAGTAGCTGGGGAGTTGTGCTGTTATTTCTTTTCGGATGACAAAATAGCAACACGCTTTAATGATGATGAAACCCAGTTCAATTTTTTCTTTTCCCTTGTAGTTCTTTTCATAGCAGGAATCTGACACCGTTTACTCTTTGGGCATTAAGTCCCGCAAGTCTGAACTATGTGATTGCATGAGCCCTGTACCTTATTCATTAAGACTGCCCCCTTTGAAATGGAATTGATGAGTTTTCAGTGACCATTCGTAGCATTTGAGATCCATAGGCATCAGGGCTTGATGCATGGCTCTCATCTCCGTGAGCTTCTGTGCAATGATTCTCATCTGTCTTGGTTAGAAAGTGAATTAATCTTGACCTTGGCCTCTGGGGTGTGGTTCTCTGTCCTCTCACACATCTTCAACTCACTTTTTTATCAGAAGCACTTCTTGTTTCAGGCCCAGGCTCCCCGAATTTCAATTTCAGCCTTTTGTCTTTAAACTACATTGCTTTGATTTTAACCAAAATCTCTATTTCTGGTATTGTATATTATATTTCTAGAAAGTTCTCATTCTTTATAACTTAATTATATGGATCTTTAAGCTTTGAAGGATACTAAAGGGCAGAAAGAGATTGACAAAATACAAGTTATTATTAGGAATTACAAATCACTTAGCATTTCAACATTACTCATCGGATGTGGGCATTTTGTTGAAAGAGACCTTGTTTTGAACAATGACAGTGCAGAAGACCTTTGGAAGAAACAGACTTCCAACCAGATTTCTATTGTTACAGCATGCATAGGAAATTATCAGTTATATTTTGTATCAATAAGATAATAGATTTAGAAATACTACCAGCAGAAAACTTGATGTATTAGTGCTGTACCACCTCAGTCCAACGACTCAACTGTACTTATTTCCATCCATACTTTCTGTGGATGTAAATGATATTTGTATTTCACAATGGAAGTAAAATTGCTAGATATTCTTGTTTATGCCTTCAGTGGGCTGAAGAGTTGAAACATGGTGAAGCTCTGTTGGTTAGGAAGGTAATGAAAACTTAAGGTAGTTTTTGGATTCTTCTTCTTTTTTTAATTTAATAGATTTTATTTACTTATTTTTATTATTTTTTATTTTTATTGAAGTATAGTTGATACAGGATTATTATTATTAGCAAGCATTAGTTAAAAGTTAAATATAGGAAGACATCACACAAGTATTAAAAGTATTTAAACCATACCATCTGCATAAGGTTAATAATGAAACAATGTATGGCTACATTTATATTTTTACCAAATTTCATGGAGTTTTCATATTCAATTTTTGTGCCTCAGGCAGTGGCACATTGAAAGTAATGCTTGTCTGAAATGAGGAGAAGAACAATAATATTTCAGGTACACAGACAGTAGACATGGTTGGAAAATCACAGTTAAGTTGTTAGTTATTCATGTCAAGTTTAAAGCTCTCAGGTTCTGCTGATAGGCCATGCAGAGAAAATGAAAGGGACAGAATGGTCTCTAATAAGAACATTTACTACCATTGTGTCTCCAGCCCATTCCCACTCAGTGTGCTCTAACTTAATTGGCTCCTTTCATCCAGGCCACTTTAGGGAGGGTGCTAAGTAGTAAGTGCACCCACCAGTATCTGGCCTTCACTCTGGCCATCAGTTCCATTTCATACCGCTACAAATGGAAATGCGACACATTTATTTATTTATTTATTTATTTATTTATTTATTTAAAATGTTTATTTTTTTGAGGGAGAGACAGAGCGTGAGCGGGGAGGAGCAGAGAGACAGGGAGACACAGAATCCAAAGCAGGCTCCAGGTTCTAAACTGTCATCACAGAGCCCGATGTGGGGCTCGAACTTGTGAACCCCGAGATCACGATCTGAGCGGAAGTCGGACGGTTAACCGACTAAGCCGTCCAGGTGCCCATATTTATTTATTTTTTAAAATGTTTAAAAAAATAATTTTTTTTTGACGTTTTTATTTATTTTTGAGACAGAGAGAGACAGAGCATGAACAGGGGAGGAGCAGAGAGAGAGGGAGACACAGAATTTGAAACAGGCTCCAGGCTCTGAGCTGTCAGCACAGAGCCCGACGCGGGGCTTGAACTCAGGGACCGTGAGATCATGACCTGAGCTGAAGTCGGACGCTTAACGGACCAAGCCACCCAGGCGCCCCTAAAATATTTTTTAATGTTTATTATTGAGAGACAGAGAGAGCATGAGCGGGGGAGGGACAGGGAGAGAGGGAGACACAAAATCTGAAGTAGTCCAGGCTCCGAGCTGTCAGCCCTGAGCTGATGCAAGGCTGGACCTCATGAACCTCCAGATCATGACCTGAGCCGAATTCGAATGGTTAACCGATGGAGCCACCCAAGAGCCCCTAGATATGCTCTATTTTGAAAACAATGGGATCATGGAGATTGTTAATATTGAGTTGGAAGTCAATGGTTGTGTTCTCCAAGGAGAATGACCGAATTCTGTGACAACACATCCATAGAGAGGAATGAATGGAGATAGATATAATGGCACATAGAAAAATACTCTCACCACATACCATTGGTTTTGTACTATTCAGGTAAACAGGAGGGGGAGTAACAAGACACATTTTGGTGGTGGGAAAAGAATACAAATAGGGAGAAATAGAGAAAGGAAAGAATTTTGGAGGGACTGGTATGAAAGAAGGGAAGAGGGAATGCAACCAAACCCCATGGAGTAAGTGGAATTGCTATTAGAAAAGATTTTCTTTTGAATAAAAAAAACCTCAGGTACCTTCTAAGTATAAAAGTAATAAGAAAAGACAAACAAGAGAAAACATGGGAAGGTATAGTTATCCATAAGTGGAAGGAAGAAGTAGAAAAAGGCAAACTGTACCAAGACTATACCAGGTAACTTTTAATGTAGTAGAAGTTTTCTTAATTTTACTTTTTATGACTTATCCCTTAGAGAAAGGTCCCTGCTTTATTGAGTCAGTGACAAAGGAGCTGATTATAGATAGCTGCCTCACAGGAGACTTGAATCAAATGGCATTTTCCCTTTTAGAGCTTAACTGATCTAATCAACTTATTTAAAAATTGCGCCAAAGTGCAAAATTTCCCCTAAGTCTCAAATTCTGTTAAACTACTTCGAGGAACTGAGAGTTATATTTTTATGTAATCTGTACATCAGAGTAATTTGTGAAGCCCTGGGAGGGAAATGTGAGTTGTGATGGTATCTCAGCTTGAAACACATGAAGAGGAACCTGAGGTCACACTCAAAACCTATCGGGAATTAAAGGAAGTGATTCCACTTGAAAGACCCTAATGCATGTCAAGACTGGAGAAAATAGGTCCCTCCCCAGAATGCAGAGAAAGGGAGAATTAAGACAGAGAGGTGATCAAGAGGGAAAACAGTTACATGTATTGTCCCTGAGTGAGTGAATGACTATCCTGTTTTGCTTCAAGTTCTGAATTTGGATGTCATTGATCTCCCATTCAAACTTCCTTTAAATTCATTACACCACTGAAGCCATGGCTTGATTCCTTCATCAAGTTCACAGTGTAGGTTAATATGTGTTTTTATTGGACTGGGATTTCTGCTGCTACCAAGGTAGAAAGGAGCAAGCTGAGGGAAGATGAGCCAGACTTGGCTGAGTCCAACCCCTCAGGAACACTAGGTTGCACCCTGCACCCGCCACACAGACCTTCCCAGGGAATCCTTCACCAGGCAGCAAAGGAAACCAGAAAAGCACAAAAGAGCTTGTCTGAAGAGTATAGGCTGGGTTTGGAACTAACTGGCCTTCCTCTGCTTCCTTAAATTCTGTATATTACTCTCTGATCACTTCTCATGGCTTAATAAAAGACAGGTTTCCAAATGGCTTATTAAGAATGTGGCCATAGTGTGCCTGGGTGACTCAGTTGGTTGAGCATCCAACTCCTGATTTCAGCTCAGGTCATGATCTCATGGTTTGTGAGATCAAGCCTCACGTCAGGCTCTGTGCTGACAGTGCAGAGCCTGCTTGGGATCCTCTCTCTCTCTCTTCCCCTTCCTCTGCTTGCACTTCTTCTCTCTCTCTCTCTCTCTAGACAAACAAACATTAAAAAAAAAAAAGGAATCTGGCTAAGGGGTACCTGGGTGGCTCAGTCGGTTGAGTGTCCGATTCTTGGTTTCAGCTCAGGTCATGATCTCATGGTTGCTGGGTTCAAGCCCCACTTGGGATTCCCAGTCTTTGCCCTCTCCCCTAGCTCTCTCTCTCTCTCAAAAATAAATAAATATATTTTTTTAAAGGATGTGACTAGGGGCACCTGGGTGGCTCAGTTGGTTGAGTGTCTGACTTCAGCTCAGGTCATGATCTCATGGTTTGTGAGTTTGAGCCCTGTGTCAGGCTCTTTGCTGATGGCTCGGCTCGGAGCCTGGAGCCTGCTTCGGATTCTGTGTCTCCCTGTCTCTCTGCCCCTCCTCTGCTTTCTCTCTCTCTCTCAAAAATAAACAAACATTTAAAAAAAAAAAAAAATAAAATAAAATTAAATTAAATTAAATTAAAGAACGTGATTAAGAGCGAGACTGCCTGTGTTCACTTACAGGTGCACCTTGAATTAGATGTATGAATTTGGGCAAGTTACTTAACCTCTCTGAGCCTCAGTTTCCACATCTGCAGAATGGAGATAATCGTAACATCTACCTCCTAGATGGATTTTGTTGATTGATTCCTAGATTGATTTGTTGGGATCAATGTGTTAATATGTGTAACATGCTTGGAACACTGAAAGAAATATTAGCCATTAATGTTATTATAAATCTGTCTTTTCCACTGGAATATCAGGTTCTAGCAGTCAGGGAAATTTTGAAGTTTATTTATTTATTTTTGAGAGAGACAGACAGACAGACAAACAGATAGACAGACTCAGGCTCTCTAACAGCATGGAGCCTGACAAGGGGCTAGATCTCATGAACCCTGAGGTCATGACCTGAGCTGAAATCAGGAGTCAGGTGTTTAACCAACTGAGCCACTCAAGCACTCCCATTCAGGGAAAATATGTATGTCTAACCCTTAGCATAATAGAATATTCAGTATGTATTGAATGTTACAAGGTAGTATAAGTAGTTTTGGTTTTAGAGAGATGATCCACATTCCCTCTTCATTTACTTAGTCACTCAACAAATGTTTCTTGAACCTCCTAGTAAGCGCCAGGGATTCTGCTAAATATTGGGTGAACCAAAGGAAGAAGATCTCTGCCCTTGGAATTTAGTGGTAGAAATTATAAAGGAATAAACATAAAAATAAATTTATAATTATAATTTGTCTTAAGTGCTTTGAAGGGAAAGACTAGAGACCTATGAAAGAGAAGAACCTTTGTTGTCCTCAAGTCTGATCAGCAATACCATGGGGAAAAGATACTAGAAGATGGAAGAGAATTTGTATATGTGCTCCCCATATTATGTTAAGAAATATGGGTAATCAAGGTAGAAACATCTCAATAACTGATTTTTTGCTGGTTTTTCTTATGCTTTGACTTAATCAACATGTAATGCTCTCTGATGTCCATGGCTGGTTAGCTCATTTGATTAGCTAATGAGGTCAAGGTCAGAGGCCAGCATGGGTCAGTGAGCTTTTCTCCTTTCTGCGGCCAGTTTGCACTCTTAACCTCAGTCATCTTTCAAAAGTGTGCGTTTGGTCACAGGAAGGCTGTGTCAAGAGAATGTGGATGGGGAGCCCCCAAATTACCCTCACTGATAGTTGCTCTCCACTGGCATTTTCTAATACTTATGATAGTATGCTATAATTTATTATTCTCTGTCACTAGTTAGGGTCTAGTTCTATTTTTTTTTTTTTGACAGAGTTAGCCAATAATTTCTACAGCCAATAATTCCCCCCCTCCCGACCCCAGGAAAGAAAACTGCCTTTCAAAATATTCAAACCACTTTTAAACATTATGTCTACTGGATGGAAGTTATAGACTAGAGCAGTGCTTCTCCAATAGTAATGTGCATAAAAACACCTGAGGTATTGTTAAAATGTAGATTCTGGCTCAGTAGGTCTGAGTGGGATTCATGATTCTGCACTTCTTCCTTACTCCCAGGTCATGCTGTTGCCGCTGATCCATGGAACATACTCTAAAGAACATGGGACTAAGCATACAGTAATGAATCAAAGCTAAGTCTAGATTTTAGAAATACAGCAAATACAAAGCATGGTGAGTTTGACTACTGGTGCAACTTGCTGAAACTGTTTACTGTGTAAGGCACTTCACTGTTTATAGACAAGCTCTCTCCAAATGTTTTCTTTTAACTTTTTTTTAAAGTGTTCTATTTTTCTCGGGAGGGTAAGTCTAAGAAAGAGTTCAATATCCTTTAATTTTAGACAATGTATTTATTATATACAGTATACATGAAGCTCAAAGGGCTGGAGCTAGAGCTAATTCCATGTTATGCAACATAAAATGCCTTTGAAACACACAAAGCCTTTTGTTTTATGGTGGAGATTTTAGTTTCATCTTCAACTTACTTCACTGTATGTGACAAGTATAGTAAAAATCTTTTGTGTCTTCTGTATTTATTTTTGGTAATAAAAGGAGACAGCTCCTTTTTCCCACTGCCCAGAAGAGGCCTATTCCCCTGCTGACATGTCTGTGTAGCTCCTATTGATACTAAGATGATCGTGAGCATGAAGTTGCCAAAGAAACTGCTTCTCTGAGGAAATTTCCATGAGTGTGAAATCATGGGAATCAAAACTGATGGGAAAGTCCCTTTGAACTTGTGAAAATTGCCAGCATTCTTATAGGAAAAGAGTCTAGAAATGCCATGATTATCTCCTTTACTATTTTAGTGAGATGCATTTCTATTGTCTTTGGAGAAAATGGTCAAGTTCTGCTCAGTACAAAATGCTTTATTTATTTTGCCTCAAATTCTTTAGGTGGATATATATTTGTGAAATTTGGATTTTCGTACTTTAGATTATTTGGTCTAAGTATTGGTCTATCTCAGCATTTTCCAGGCAAAGACACCTAAATGCAGAGGATCTAAATGATCTTTAAGGTGTCACATCCAAGCTAGAGGCAGAACCCAAGTCTCCTGGTCCTTTCTATTGCACCTCTATGCTGTGGGTGCCTCCAGACAGTCAGAAGTGCAGAAATTTCAAAACACATTGATTTGAGGAAAAGTTTAAGAGTTACACATATCTTGGTTCTCAATTTATTTAAGCAGTCAGTCTATCAATGAATATTCAATTAGCCTCTATGATGTGCCCAGCACTGTTTTACATAATGTAAAATAATTTAATATTTATTTATTGGTTCAGATTTTCTGGCAGTAAACTACTTTGGGGTGAGTTAGGCACTTTGGGTTGCTGAGTTAACTCCTGGAGCCCACTTGAGAGCTATTTATTGTAACCAACTTCTGCAAATTTGAAACCTCCATCACTTTTTACTCCTTTGTCTCATATCCCCCCCGTAAATCAGTGGCTGAGGTTCTTTCCCAAGTGTGTCTTACATCACTTTTTCCTTTCTTCATCTGCTTGTCTTGAAGGCCCTGTTACACAACTGCCATCTCTAACCTGTGGTTGAAGCTTGGGGCCCCTTCTTCCAGAGATCCCCCATACTCCTGACATCCCTATTCTCTTTTCCTTCATAATATATGTATCCTGTATTTACGTCCCTGAATTTGCCAGTTAACTGAAGCTGGTTTACTACCATCACCTCAATTTCCTTTCTACAGTCTTTGGTGTAGACCCTTCCAAACTTTCTCCTAGTCAATGTCCTTGATTGCAGCATTTTCTTCCTCCTGTTTGTCCTGCTCATACAGCTACTAAATCCATGTTTCTAAAGTGTAGTCATCAAGATAGTATGCATGACCTATCTTGCCTGTAACCATCCCTGAAACACTGCAGGCAATTAATAAGTGTCTTCTTCTTTTTCTGCCTGTCTTATATATACAAAAGCTGGAAGAAGTCCCTAATGATTCTTTGTTTCCACATATGTAAAGTGGGGATAATAATAGTACCAATATTTTCATATAGTTGTTGTGAAAGTTTAGCTATTACTATTACTGAGAAAAATTCCAAGCTATGAATAATTTTATCTTATTCTCGTCTGTCATTTGGTATCATTTGATGTATGCTAGCTTCACTCTATTAAAAACCAAGTGATAAATACCTTGAGGAAAAGACAGTGCTTTGCGTTTTGGAAGTCTCTAAGCTCTCCACTCTGCTGCCTAGCACAGAGCTGTGAGCCCAGTGGGTGTCAGCAGTAGTGCTCAGCTGGTTCACACCCATGCAGGGTACCCATGCAGGGTCCATGCTCATTGCTAGGCGGTCTGTTCTGATGGCTCAGTGCTTGTGCCACATCAGTTGACAAATATTTGCACATCATCCCCTGCTTGATTGATTTGAGGTAATTGGAGTTTGACATTAGCCAACTGAAAAAGTTAAAATAGATTCAAGGCATACAGGCTTTTGCTCTCTCCCTTCCACCCCTGTAATATGAGTTCTGTAATAAACATAAGTTATTACTGTATATTTGGATCCCCCTCATGGCCTCCTGTTATGGGGAGAGAGAGCCGGAATAATGTGAGAAACACAAAGAGTGGCAGGAGGCTGCATGTGCAAGTTACACCCGCATTCAGACCTGGGCATAACCAGTGTGCTGACATGTGGGACAAGTGCCTGTGCCTCTGCCCCTGGCCTGCTGATGGTGCTGTGGGTGGAGCCCATACTTGGGAACCCTGCTGAACAACAGGCATTTCACACTGATAACAATATAAAAAAAAGCCAGGTAGCTTACTGTTACCTTAACGCACTTCTCCCTGAGCAGGTAAGAATTTTTATTAAAGAGCTGATGTAGCTAGCGCTCTTTGTCCAGGTTACACTGTAGCAGGAAAAACACTCATATCTTGGTTTGTTTTTCCTTTGGAGAGAGACCCCTTCCAGCTTTCACATGCAATTGCTCTTAAGTGTGACTTAACATTTCTCTTCCCAATTCACCACCGAATTTCCCGAATCCGAACGCACTGCTGAACAGTGAGTCAGGGTATAAAGGGTGGTGAATTGAATGTAACTCTCTTCAGTCTGGAGGAAGGGGGAGCGCTGGGAAATCCCAAGGACTCTGCGCTGACTTCAGTCTCTGAAGTTTGGGGAGTTTGGCAGACACCATAGAAAAGCTCCCTTCATCGCTTAAATTGTTTGAGTTCCATGGCAACAGCAGCCTTAGAAACTTGAGAGAGAGAGGGATGGGGGAGCGGGGGATGATTGAGAAAGAGATAAGAAAAGATGACCGAATAGGCCTGGGATTTTATATTCGGCGCTTAACTTGAGAGAGAAGGAAGCGAGTGGGGAGGAATGCCCAAGACCGCCGCCTGAGTGATCTCATACCAGCCAAAAGGCAAACTACGGCCTGGCCGGCAGCTGAAAGGAACAAAGGCGGTAGGTGGGTGGATGAGGCAGGGGGATGGTCGGGGGGAGCACAACTCGCCCACGCTTGCGAAGCGCTTCAGCTAGCGTGTGACAGGCCCGGAGTTCTGGCACCGGGAGGGGAGCAACCCAGCCCACAAAGGCTCTGGCCCAGAGAATGGCCTGGCGCGTAATTCAATGCAGGACCCGTGACCACACTGGAGTTGTAGCCTTTTGTGTGAGCTACAACAATGGAGGGGAAGAAATCAGGCCACAGGCTCGCGGCGCAGACGGGCTGGTGCGGATGTGTCTCGGCTCTGGCGGCAACGTGTGCTGCCTTTCAGGCCGTTGCCCGGCAACCGGACGCCGCCCGCCTAGGCCTGCGGAGCCCATTGAAAGGCACTGCAGCCTGGTGAAAGGGAGAGCCGCACGATTCACAGGCCAGGCTGGGAGAGGAGGAAACAAAGGACAGGGTGCTGGGGCAGGGATCGCATGGGACCGAGGGAAGGCCTCCCTCCGTACAAGGGGGAGAACTGGAAGTCCCTTCTTCTGAAGGCCTGAATTGGTGCTCTGCTTTGGCCTAGCGTGTGGACTGCTTGAACAAATATAGCTCTTCCTCCATCTTCAAGTTCACAGCTTTCCTGGCCCAGATGTATTAAATTGTTTGACTATTGTGTAAAACACGTAGACAACAAAAACAAACCCTGTTCAAGTGGCCAGCAGAAAGTCATTTGTTAGGCAGGAATATTTTCCAAAGTAGAACCATGCACCTGGTGGGTGAATTGATGTTCACCATATGAAAGTGCTTGCTAAATGCAATTTGGTATCCCGGATTGCATCGTGAAACATTAGCGGAAAAACTAGTAATATAAAGTGTGTAATTAATAGTAATATTACAATGCTAATTTCTTGGCTTAGACAAGTAGTCTGCAAACTTTTTCTGTAAAAGACCAGAAAGTAAAGACTTCAAGCTTTGTGGCTCTATGGTCTTTGCTGCAGCTACTCAACTGTGCCGTAATACTGGCCAAGCCTCGACAGACAATATGTAAAGGAATGGGCTGTGTTCCAATAAAATTTTATTTATGGACACTGAATGTTTAATTTCATATTCTTTACACATGTCATGAAATATTCTTCTTTAGATTTTTTCAACTATTTAAAAATGTAAAAACTCAGGAGCCTGGGTGGTTCAGTCAGTGGAGCATCACACTTTGGCTCAGATCATGATCTCCCAGTTAGTGAGTTCCAACCCCACAACCGGCTTGCTGCTGTCAGTGCAGAGCCCACTTCAGATCTTCTCTGTCCCTCTCTCTGTGCCCCTCCCCTGCTTGCACTGTCTCAAAAATAAATAAAAAAATTTTTAAAAAATCACACGAAAACTCTTATTTGCTTGCAGGCCCTACAAAAACAGGCAACAGGCAGGATTTGGCCAGTAAGCTGCTGCCATTTGTCATCCTCTGGTTTAGACAAATGGAACAAGGCTATGTAAGATGTTAACATTAGGAGAAATTGATGAAGGGTGTATGAGAACTCTCTGTGCTTTCTTTGCAACTTATCTGTAAATCTAAGATTATTCCAAAATAAAATGTCTATTAAAAATATTTAAATGGAAAGCTTTTTGGATAGAATGTTTGGAAAGGGGTTTGTGGTGAGGAGAGGGGTAAATTAGAGTTTGTAGTGTGTGTGTGTGTGTGTGTGTGTGTGCACATGCATGCGCTAGAGACATAAAGGAATGATTTTCCTTAGTATTTATTGACATATGTTACTGAGACCTCCCAAAATGTAACTCCTTGTTACATCACTATATGGGTAATCAAGCCATTAACATCAAACAGCCTGAAAACAAAATAACATTCCAATAATACAGAACTCTTTGACCCTGAGGGTTGGATGAAGAATATTTTCAGCTCCCACTGAACCAGGATGATGGACACCAGAACAAGGAATAAAATCCATTTTGCTCTAATAGGAAACTAGAAAATTCTCAGCAAGCTCATTTTTAACCACACACCCACATATGTGCACACACACTCCTTTTTTTTTTTTCCTAATCTGGTTAACATCTATACCAAATAAAGCACATACAAGACTTTTCCTTACAAACCAGGATCTGTATCCCTTTTCTGATATTATTAGTTGTACAAACACAGACTTTTCTCCATATTTGCCTGAAAATGGTATGATATTATGAGACCCTCTTTTTGCCTTCTTTCAGATTGAATTCTGTAACATCCTATCTCAGGCTGAACCCTACTGATTAAGAATGGTGAGGAAGTACAGGAGGGCATTTAACAGAAAGCACACCTTTTTTCTGACTGCAATTCTAGAAGGGTGTGGGATGTAGTATAAAGACGATATAAAAGTTCACAAGTAGTAAACTATTGTAACGCCAGGCATGGTGGGCAGAGGGAAGCTTGGTAATGAGAGTTGATACTGGGCCTGGTGGGCAGAGGGAAGCTCAGTAATGAGAGTTGATACTGGGAGTGAGGGAGAGACTTGCATAATGTTTCTTGGCAAAATGTGAAGCACCTGGAAATTTGGTGTCAGGGATTTTCTATTGCTCCTGTCCTCTGGTCTCACATTCTCAATTGCTCCACACTAAGACTTTATTTGATGTTTGTTTTTTCAACCAGAGATACTTCAGGACAACTTTTTTCAAACGTGAACTTTCCCTATGCTATGGATTGGTCCTGGATTGGGGTGGGACGTATAAAGATGAATTAGAGATGGCTTCTAGCCTTGAGTGTCAAGGGGTTCTGGGTGCAGATAAGGCCGAGTTTTCCAGTGTTGTTGGTGGACACCAGCATCAGAATCCCTAGGGAGGGTTTTACTTACAAATGCAATCTCCTGAGCCTGTTCCACACTCTGACTTTAATTCTCTGTACAAAGCAATGGGAATCTATATTTTTAGCAAATTCTTCAAGTGAATATTTGACATCCCTAAACATTTGACATCCACTGAAAATGTGAATAGATGTGAAAATGCCTTAAGTATGCTGCTGCTGCTATGAACTGGCTATTACAGAAGCATAGAAAAGGGGTGAGGGTGAAGTCAAAAGGGAAGTTCCCTAAAAATGACATCTGAGCTTAATCTTAAAGAGAAGACAAGAGCAGGGATGAGGGTGACCGATAGCATGATAAAGGGAATGAATTCAGGAAGTGAAATCCTGAAGTGGGAGAAAACCACACCTTCTTATGTAGCTGGAGTATAAGCAGCAAAGAGGAATGAATGTCTAATGGTGGACTTTCAACGTTTTTTTGTTTTTTTGTTTTTTTGTTTTTTTATTTTTGGGACAGAGAGAGACAGAGCATGAACGGGGGAGGGGCAGAGAGAGAGGGAGGCACAGAAGTGGAAACAGGCTCCAGGCTCTGAGCCATCAGCCCAGAGCCTGACGCGGGGCTCGAACTCACGGACCGCGAGATCGTGACCTGGCTGAAGTCGGACGCTTTAACCGACTGCGCCACCCAGGCGCCCCTCTAATGGTGGACTTTCGATAGACAGTGGAAAATTCATTTTGAGCAAGGGATCCTCCTTTATGTCACTCTGCCTAATTATAAGTTCAAGTCCACTCCCCAAATATGAGTATATAGTTTTTGGTAAAGGCTTGGATTTTTTCCTCATAGTATATTCTCTGTAATACAGGTACCCAGAGTGCTCATGTGCTCAGTGTCAAAGGGTGATAGCAGATAAGGGCGTATTAGGTCATTTATACTACTCTGCTTCCAGACTTGAACATTCCTGGAAATAGAGCTATCTTCCTTTTGATTAGAGTTGGGCTGTCAGCTCTGTGATGTGTAACTGAGGGAGGATGTGTGTTATCCTTTGGTGCTGTTAAAAGAAGTCAGGCAATGCTTCTGTTTGGGGGGGATGATTACGAGGGAGTTATGGGAAAAGAATGAGGTCTCCCCTGGCTCCCCAACCTTCATTTCTAGTTTGGTCTGTCATTGCATCCTCATCAGTATTTCTATCCTCTTCCATTGTTTCTTTTCCTGGACTTTAGCAGGTGGCCTTGGCATTGCAAGACTTTGATTCCTCTGAAAATGAGATGATTGGGTAGTCAGCCTTATCTTCTTTCCCACGGTTTTATGTTTCCTTCCAGGTTGATCTGGTTTCTTTGACTGTCCTATTTTAAGAATGAGGCATTTTGCTTGGTCAAGTGCGTGAATTAATGTAGCCAGGGCAGCTAATCTAGACAGAAAAATACACAACACACAAACCTCCCAACAGCTGCAGAGACCATTATCTATGCTGTTTTTCTTCACCAGCTAGAGAACCTCAATTCATCAAAATAGTTGAAGGCACTTGAAAAGTTAGCACTGACCATTTGGCTCCTGGAAGAGAGAAACATTTGTTTTGTGCTAAAAGTAACCCTTTGTGTCTTGTGGTAAGAGGCCATAGATTTAGGTGAAAGCGAACGGTGACCAGTTATACTAAGTTAGAGAAGAGGATATTGAGGTTGGGGGGGTGGTGGTGGAAATTAAGGAGCAAAAAAAATACATTTCTATCTCATCCTTACACAGCCACATCTGCACCCAGTTGCACAGAGCACTTGTGAAAAAACAAACAAAACTCTAGTTCAGAGAATCTGAACCTAGGTACTATTGACATTTTGGGCAAGACAATGTTTTGCTCTAGAGGGCTTTTCTAGGCCTTGTAGGATGTTTAGCAGCATCTTTGGCCTCTATGCACCGGATGCCAGTAGCAACACTCCCCTTCATCCCCCACAGCGGTGACCATCACAAATGTTTCCAGACATTGCTGAATATCCCCTGGGAAGTAAAACCAGCCCCTGTTGAGAATCACTGCTCTGGTAGAATCACTTACCATTTTAATAAATCAAGCAGTATCCAAAGTGTTTATGGTTGTGATGGAAAGGCAGGATGCTCCAGTGGCTGCATATTTGTGGTTGGCAGCTTTCATGGGCAGATCAGGCTTAAGTGGACATGGAGCATAGCTTCACCTCAAGAATGTGACAGTCACAGCTGTGAGTTGCAGGACGGTTGAAAGAAGTAAATCCTTTTGGATAGGGTATCCTGTGAGCATAATATGTGATATTCATCGGTTTTCAAAAGTAGCTTTAAAGTTTTTTTTCTTCTGAGGCTTTATGCCATTGCTTGTGTCTTCAAGCATATAATTTCAATTCTTCACAGTTCATGGGAGTTGCAGGAGAAACATTTTTTTTTCTCCCTTCATGTAGCCTGTGGGTCTCCTTGACAATATACTAGTATCCATAAAAAAGAGAAATTCACCTGAATTTCTAACTTGTGGTATTTGATTTCACCCAGAGTCGGAGAATGTTCCATACCCCAGATCCCATTAATCTTATGGTAAAAATTAAGCTATAGACTGGTACATCCTTCAGTAGGAAATTCCCATGGTTCCAGGCCCCTAGGGTGGGTCCCTGAGCTGATTCTGGAGGAAGTCCATGCTGCCTTCTCCAAACTGTGTTAAGCCTTTCCTTTGCTCTTATCAGGCTTGCCCTGCCTTTTAATACAATAAGACCTAAACAATGAAAAAGTAGTGCTGAGATTTAGACCAAAAAAATCACAAAGGAAGGAAATTTTGAATTACTGCTTTCACTCAGGCTCTCATTCAACAAGTTCCAGTGTTATCAAAAGATCAGGGAATCATATTATACATCCCACAGCATATAATTATCTGCAAATATACTATTATAGGATTAGAATCTTAAAATATCTCAATCCTTGAACTGTTAGGTAAAAATTCCAGAGTACTAGCCAGGATGTCTTGGAGAACCTGGATATAAATTATGGGTACCATCGTAATTCAACTTAACAGAATGTGGTTAAGATTAGTAGTTACCGTATCTTTGGTCTTTAATCAAATTTAATTTGGTCTAGATCTTAATGCCATGCCTAGATATCCTGACCTCCCATATTTATATTGTCATCACAGTAGGATATGCACTGACATATTGACATTAATATGCAGGGATCAAATTGCTTTCATCTTTCCAATACTGACATTAGTTATGTCTCTTTTAAAGTAGCAGTTTAAGTCTGTGGGTTTTTTGTTGTAAGTCGGCCGAAAGTGAGTGATTGTAGTTTCACTTTATTCTCGTGGGTGTAACTGAGCGCTGTTGGGTTTACCTTGGCATGTGAGATAGTCATAATAACATTAAACTTTAAAATCTCTAGGACAAAATCTAGGATTTGAGTTTCCCTAACTCTTTGCAGAGCTGTTACTTAGCTGGAAAATTACATTTCAATTGAACATTCTATAATTCTCTGAGGTATTGCAGTAAATGAGTGTGAAAATGCCGAGCACATCCCATCCTGGCACTTCTTATTAAGCATATAACATTCTTGAGTGAAAATAACATCACAGAGTAATTTGGTTATTAAGGCAATAACAGCATATCTTGTCCTGGTGATAAAGTTACCTTTTCTTAACAGTTTCTTCCTCATTTTATTTTATTTATTTTATTTTTTTATTAAAAAAATTTTTTTTTAACGTTTATTTATTTTTGAGACAGAGAGAGACAGAGCATGAACAGGGGAGGGTCAGAGAGAGAGGGAGACACAGAATCTGAAATGGGCTCCGGGCTCTGAGCTGTCAGCACAGAGCCCGATGTGGGGCTCAAACTCACAGACCGTGAGATCATGACCTGAGCTGAAGTCGGCCGCTTAACCAACTGAGCCACCCAGGCGCCCCTCTTCCTCATTTTAATAGCTGCATTAAGAAAGATGCATACTTTTCTTTCACCACTATGTCTAAGGCTGGATGACAAAGATAACTATCCATAGGACTAGTAAATCTAAAGATTTCACATAAATGATTAATAAATTAAAGACTTTATAAGTCAGACCTAGAAGGATATATTAGTGTTTTTTTTTTTTAACATTTTATTTTTAAGTAATCTCTACACCCAACGTGGGGCTTGAACTTATAACCCCAAGATCAAGAGTCGCATGCTCTACTGACTGAGCCAGCCAGGTGCCCCTAAAGGAATATATTACAGGTGGGTTGGTAGATGGTAGGGTTACAGGTGATTTGTTAAAGAATTTTTTTACTTGTCTAATCTGTGTTATCAAAATTTCTGCAATTCACATGTATTATTGTGTATTTCAAAACCTTTATTTTGAGAAGGTTAATGGATCTTTCTAGCTATTTTACCACAGAAATTCACATTATATTAAACCACAGAAATTCAGTAAATTTTTTTTCATCCCATGAAGATATTTTGATTGCTTAAAATGCGTAAAGGCAATATTTTCACTCCTACAGCTTGCTTAACAAAGAAAGAAGTAAGTCATTCTTAGCTTTTGGTTTAGGATATTCCTAGGGAGATGTGAGTATATTATGTATTCATTTAAGCATCTCAGGTGGATCAAACTGAAACAAATGAAAGAGTTCATTATGAATTCAATTGACTTGCTTTTTAAGGATAAGTGGTGTTTGGAATGTATTCAGATACATTCTTGGTAAATGTTTTTAATTTGGTTAAATATGATTTGAGGAGATCATAGCTACACAAGAGCAGCCTTGTAATATAAAGGTATGAGGAAATAAGCACAGCTACCTGCCACTCAATTTGCTCCAAACTTTCATGTTCTTTCTATGCATCTATTATTATGCAGTGGAAAAAAGAAAGAGAAAAAAAAACATTAAGTAGGAAGCAAAAATGCATATCAATAGCCAATTAGTCAAGAATGTATGTTGAGTATATATTCCATGCAAGTCATTTGACTGGGTGCTGTGGGGAACTCAAAGCCTTAGCAATTTTCTACCATTATAGAACTTGACACATATTAGGTGCTTAAATAATATTTGTTTTGAGTGAACACATGAAGTCATGAAAGATGAGTTGTGATAATGAATAAATAAATGTAGAAATTCAGAGAAAGGAACCTTGACTATGGTCTGGGTAGTTTTTACCAAGAAGATGGAACTTGAGTTTGGCCTTGAAATATGGGTACTTCTTTTTTTATTTTTAATGTTTATTTATTTTTGAGACAGAGAGAGACAGAGCATGAACAGGGGAGGGGAAGAGAGAGAGGGAGACACAGAATCTGAAACAGGCTCCAGGCTCTGAGCGGTCAGCACAGAGCCCGACGCGGGGCTCGAACTCACGGACCATGAGATCATGACCTGAGCCGAAGTCGGATGCTTAACCGACCGAGCCACTGACCGTGCCCCGAAATATGGGTACTTCTTAATGTAGAAGGCAGGGATAGATGGATTCACAAAGATCAGATCTTTCCTGAGTAGGAGGGAAGGTTGTACTTAGGAAGAGAAAGAGAAAGTGGTCAGGCAGAAGAAGAACTGTACAGATATAGAGATAAACCCAGACCTGCTCATTCCACCTGTGTGTGGAATTGTCTTGAGGGGACTCTTGGGTCCATTTTCATGGAATTCATTGAGATCTCTGGCATTCTGTTTAGTTTCCAGTTCTTGTCTAACTTCTCACCTTCTCACTAATATTACTCATTTATGCCCCAGCAAGGCTAACAGTTTAGGATACCTGACGCCTACTTTGCTCTTCTTACGGGTATGAGTTTAGACCATTGCTGCTCAGAGCTTAAGGAGAACTGACTGGAGAAACTAATCTAAAGGGAAGGTTGTTTGAAGAAGTCCTGTAGCTAGTGGTTTTCATGGGAAAAATACCTAGTGATGATAAAATATATATTTATATATGTCATGAGGTCATATATATATCATACTGTGCTTTATATATATGTGCACACACAAAAAACATGTTTTATTTATTATGTTAAATTATATGTATTTCATATAATAATAATATGTGTGTATTCACAATTAAAGAATACTCTAGGGGTGCCTGGGTGGCTCAGTCGGTTAAGCATCAGACTCTTGATTTCAGCTCAGGTCATGGTCTCTTGGTTGGTGGGTTTGAGCCCCATGTTGGGCCTCGTGCTGGCAGCATGGAGCCTGCTTGGGATTCTCTCTCTGCTGCTCCCCAACTTGTGCATGTGGACTCTCTCTCTCAAAAATAAATGAATAAACATTAGAAAAAATAAAAAAATAAATAAAGAATAATTCTGTATCTTGCAGCTTGGATGATATATATTCTAGTCTGTTCTAGATATATTCTATTTTATTCTATTCTGTTTTGTATTTCATTTCTTAAAATGCTCATCATGCCTCACTGAATTCATTTCACACCCCGTAATGAGTCTACCTATAGACTGAAAAACTTGACTCTAGTCAAAGTTTCTCAAACATCAGTGTGCATCAGAATTACTTGGGAAACTTTTAAAGAAGAAACCTAAGTTTCTGAAGCCCTTTACTTAAAGATTTGGATTCATTACATTTTAGGGGAGTTCTAGGAATCTACATTTAAAAATCAAGTATCCCAGTTTGTATTGATGATTTATAGATCACATCTTGAGGAACATGACATCTAGATATTAAAAAAAAAAAAAAAATCCATTCCAAATTAAGCCAGGCCAGCTAAAACTAGATCCTGTTGCTCTGGAGCCCCTCATTTCTATTATGCTCACTGATTTTCACTCCCCCTCACCCTTGGTATTATACCAACTGCCTACATTACAGGATGTATTTATTCTAAGAATATTATTGAGGACAGTTATTGTTCACCAAAGAGCACAATATTCTGTGTGCAGACCTTAGAAATTTCTGTCTGTTCTTGGTATCAGAAACTATTGGGCTTATCCTGAGAAGTTAGTTTGTGTTTATCTTATTTACACAATGATTCAAGTGTCAGATTGTGTACTTCTCACAACATGCATTTTGTATAACAACCTTACTCTTGGTTTTATCTTATTTTCTAACCATAATTATTCCTTTGTTCTAATTTAGTGACCAACTTATTTTAAATTTTATGTTACCTTGTGAGAAGTTTTGTAAACTCCCTGAAATTTTATTTTGGAAGAAGGGAGATATATAAGTAAAGGATAAAAATGATAGGGAAAAATATTTAGGACTCATCTAATAGATGTGGCCATTATCAAGCCTTCCACTCATTGTTGTCTGTCTTTTCCCCTGAGCTACATAGCCATTCCTTTCTGCCTTAAGTCCACAGCTGAACAACTTTAATCCTTAACTATTCTATTTAGTCTTTTTGTCTCTAGTTTGCCCTGAATTTATCCATCCTGTATAATTCCATCAGACCAATCCTCTTAAAACTGTCTTTCATTGTGTCCTCCTCCTACTTAAAGACCTTTAATGGTTCTCTTGGTCTTGCAGAGGGGGTTCTCTTCAATCTGATCTCTTTTGACTTCTGTGCCTACTTGACATACCCTTGTACTTCCTGCAGGTCTAGCATAGTACTAAGCTTAAAGGGTAGTGTTTCCTACAGGTTGATGGAAGGTGATGTAATCTGCTCAAATCCTACTGCACTTTTTATATTTAGCTTCTGAAGAAGAAAAAGTAACAGTATTAAAAGTTAGATATTTAAAAAATGTTCATTTGTTATGAGAGTGAGACAGTGTGAGCAGAGGAGAGACATACACAGAATCTGAAACAGGCTCCAGGCTCAGAGCCTGACGCTGGGCTCAAACCCATGAGCTATGAGATAATGACCTGAGCTGAAACCAAGAGTCAGATGCTCAACTGACTGAGCCACCTAGGTGCCCCCAAAGTTAGATATGTTTAATATCAAGACTCAAAGAGGCAGATACAGTCTCTGTCTTCAGTTAACTCACAAATTTTGCTGGGGAAAAAGAATCTATACACTGAAAATAAAAAATAATGATGCTGAGTGCACTCTGCTAAGGTCCATATGAAAGGGTCTGACAATATATTAAATCCATATTCAGAGTGAAAAGTATTTAAAGTCCTAAACAGAGTCTACAATGCTCTAATTGTACCTCTCAATGGACACATATCAAAGGTGCCAAGAAAGAAAAGCCAACTTATGGAAAAGAGAAATGAAGAAGCTTGTTCATTGGAGGAAAGCTATTTGTCTTATCTGTAAAACTAGAAATGTTTAGAAGCATTACTTTACTTAATATCTTCACCTAACCTACTATTCATAAAATTATAAATTATATTGATCTTCCTCTCTTCCTTCTCAGTACAGTAGAATAGGCTTGTATGTATGTAATGCAATCAATGTAAGGTATGATTGCCTTGATGATATCTAGGAAGTTAAATACTGCATAAACCGCCCGTTGGTTGAGAATCACATAACTAAAGAGGTCATCAACAAGTCTCTAGGGAAAGTCTGCAAGGGCACTTAAATCTGTCATGAAAACAAATAAAGGTCCACATGCCTAGAATCTAAAATATAGTAACACAAAGTGAACCTCATGATATTCAGATTGTGTCTAAGAGAATGAGTAATATTTGCTCATTTGCTTTTTTTAGAGTCCTAGAAGGCCACAGTTGTTTTAAGCAACTGCAAAATAACCAAACAGAAATTTGGAACAAAATTAAGATTTGGTTGGAGCATTCTAAATTTTCATTAAATAGTATGCTTAAGTCCCAAATGCTCTATGAAGCACTCATAAATAATGTGATTTCTGTCTTTAAGAGCGGACATTTGCAAGGAGCTTCTCAGTTAAACTGCAGATATAAAATACTTTCTTGTAGAAATATAGTGTGATGTCTTTTGTATAAGAAGATAATGTTTCTGACCTACTGTCATTTATTTTGAGGTTTTTTTTCTCTCCATATTCTCTCACTTTGCTACCTTCACAACCAAGCACATATTTACTGAAAGAACAATTCATGGAATAAAACAAAATGGTATGAGCTGCATAAAGTTAGTTTATCACTCCTGCTTTTAGAATTTCAGTGGTCTGTGATAGCTAACTGAACTAACCAGCAAAAGACACTTAGATTGGAAAGGGCCTTAACCTGGTTCAGGGCAAAAGAAATATTCATTATATAAATCAATTTTTTTCTGAATTTTTGCATTATACACATTCAATTTTTTAAAAATGTTTTTACGTTATTTTTGAGAGAGAGGGGGACAGAGCGTGAGTGGGGTAGGGGCAGAGAGAGAGAGGGGGAGACACAGAATGTGAAGCAGGCTCCAGTCTCTGAGCTGTCAGCACAGAGCAGGGCTCGAACCCACGAACTGTGAGATCATGACCTGAGCCAAAGTCAGATGCTTAACTGATTGGGCCACGCAGGTGCCTCACATTATATACATTTTAAAAATAGCTTTCTTTTTTTTTTATAATTTTTTTATTTAAAAAAAAATTTTTTTTTCAACGTTTTTTATTTATTTTTGGGACAGAGAGAGACAGAGCATGAACGGGGGAGGGGCAGAGAGAGAGGGAGACACAGAATCGGAAACAGGCTCCAGGCTCCGAGCCGTCGGCCCAGAGCCTGACGCGGGGCTCGAACTCACGGACCGCAAGATCGTGACCTGGCTGAAGTCGGACGCTTAACCGACTGCGCCACCCAGGCGCCCCTATAATTTTTTTAATGTTTATTTATTTTTGAGAGAGAGAGACAGAGTGCGAATGGGGGAGGGGCAGAGAGAGAGAGGGAGACACAGAATGTGAAGCAGGCTCCAGGCTCTGAGCTGTCAGCACAGGGCCCGACACGGGGCTCAAACTCACAAACTGTGAGATCATGACCTGAACCGAAGTCAGACACTCAACTGATTGAGCCACCCAGGTGCCCCTAAAAATAGCTTTCTTGAGGTGTAATTGGTATACAGTAAATTGCCCATATATAAGTATACAATTTAATAAATTTTGACATGTGTACACCCATGTAACCACTGCCACAAATCAAGATAACGAACATATTCTGTATTCATTACTCCCCAAAGTTTCCTGATGTGATTGCCTCTCCCCAACCTATTCCTTCCAATACCCCCAGGCAACTACTCTTTTGCTTTTTGTCACTATAGATTAATTTGCATTTTCTGGAATGTTATGTAAAGTAGCCATACAATATGTGGTCTTGTCTGGCTTCTTTTACCCAGAGGTTATTTTGAGATTCTCTCAGATTGTAGCATTCATCAACAGTTCATTCCTCTTTATTGCTGAGGAATATTCCATTGCATGAATATACTGCAATTGTTGATCCATACACCTGTTGAAGGATATTTGACTCATTTCCAGCTTTGGACAATTACAACTAAAGCTGCTATGAATATTCATGTATCAGTCTTTATATAAATATATTCTTTCATTTCTCTTGGGTAAATATGTAGGAGTAGAATGACTGGATTATGGGGTAGGTCTATGTCTAATTTTTTAAGAAACAAACTATTTTCAAAGATAGTTGTATTATTTTACATTCCCATCAGCATTGTATGTTCCAGTTCTGCACATCACAAACATGTGGCATGATTAGTCTTTTCAGAAATTTCTTGTTTAGTCTGCAAATATTTAGGATTTTTCAGGATTTTAGGATTTCTTGTTTAATTTCATTGTGGTCTGAGAACATACTTTATATGTTTTCTATTTAAAAATTTTTGTTAAGGTATGTTTTATGGCCCATAATATGGTCTATCTTGGTGACTATTACATATAAATTGAGAAGAATGTATATTCTGCTATTGTTGGTTGTAATATTCTGTAAATGTTTATTAGATCCAGTCAATGATGGTATTGTTTAATCCAACTGTATTCTTACAGATTTTTCTGCTTGTTGGATCTATCAGTTACTAAAAGATGGATACTGAAGTCTATAGCTATAATATTTGTCTATTTCTTCTTGCAGTTCTACCAGTTTTTGCCTTATGTATAAGATGCTTTGTTGTTAGGTGTATCCATGTTAAGGATTATTATATCTTTTTGGAGAATCGACCCATTTATCATTATTCCTGAAAATTCCTGAAAATCTTCCTTGCTCTGAAGTCAACTTTGTCTGAAATTAACATAGCTACTCCATGTTTCTTGTGGATATACCATTAGCATGGCATATACATATATATACGTATGTATATATATATATATATATATTTATTTATTTTTAGCATGGTATCTTTTTCCATCCCATGATATATCCTTTTCTATCCATGCACTATACATTTAAAACTAATCTAAGTTTACTTTCAGATAACACTATAACACTTCATGGGTAATTGGTAACGAATTTTTTTCAGTGTTTTTATGTTTGGAAAAAAATTTATTTTGCCTTTGTTTAGAATGATATTTTATTTGGGTATAGAATGCTAGGTTGACAGTTTTTCTTTCAGTGCATTAAAGATGTTGCTCCACTGTCTTCTCACTTACACTGTTTCTTAATGAAAAATTGGCTGTCATCATTATCTTTGTTCCTCTGTCTGTAATGTGCCTTCTTTGGTCTGATTTTTTTTTTTTTTTTTAAGGATTTGTCTCTTCCTCACTGGATTCGAGCAATTTGATTATCATGTGTTTTGGTATAGTTCTTTTCTTTCTTGTGCTTGAAGTTTGTTGTGTCTTGGATCTGTGGTTTTATAGTTTTTCATCAAATTCGGGAAAATGTTGTCTATAAGTTCTTCAAATATTTTGTCTATCCCTGTAAACCATTTCAGGGACTCCAATTACTTTTATATTATGCTCCTTGAAGTTGTCCCAGAGCTCACTGCTTTTCTTTCCCTTTTTTTTTTCTTTTAAGATTCTTTCCCACTTTACATTTTATTTTGTATACTTTCTATTGCTGTCTTTAAGTTGACTATTTTTTTTTTTTTTTAAAAAGAGAGAGAGAGAGAGAGAGCAAGAATTGGGGGAGAAGGGCGGAGGGAGAGAGAGAGAATCCTAAGCAGCCTCCATGCTTAGCACAGAGCCAGACATGGGGCTTAATCCCACAACTCTGAGATCATGACCTGAGCCAAAATCAAGAGTTGGTCACTCAACTGACCGAGTCCTCCAGGCACCCCAAGTTGACTAATCTTTTCTTCTTTAAATTTTTTTAATGTTTATTTATTTTTGAGAGAAAGAGCATGAGTGGGGAGGGGCAGAGAGAGAGGGAGACATAGAATCCCAAGCAGGCTCCAGGCTCTGAGCTGTCAGCACAGAGCCCGACGTGGGCCTCAAACTCACGGACAGCGCGATCATGACCCGAGCTGAAGTTGGCCACTTAACCAACTGAGCCACCCAGGCACCCCAGCTAATCTTTTCTTCTGCTATGTCTCCTCAGCTGTTAATACCATCCATTATATTTTCATTTTAAAACATTGTAGTTTTCATCTCCAGAAGTTTTATTTTTTTAACGTATATCTCATGACTCTACTTAACTTTTTGCAATATCGAATATTTGTTTTAATATCATTGTCTGCTAATTCTAACATCTGTTTTTCAATTGACTGATTTTTTTCCCCTTCTCATTATGGGTTGTATTTTCCTGCTTCTTTATATGTGTGGTAATTTTTGACTGGATGCCAGACATTGTGAATTTTACCTTGTTGGGTAGGAATAATGTGAATCATGAGGTTTTCCAATCTGGTTGGTGGTAACAGACCCTCTTCTCTACCCTATGTAAATACTAGACATTGTTCCCTCTTATCCTTTCAGGTAGCTCTTTCCCCTGGCTGGAGCTTTGGGGAGCTTCCCACATGTGTATTGTTATTAGTACTCAGCTGAATTCTCAATGGGGACCTGCTGCACATCTCTCGAATTCTCTCTCTGTGCAATTCTTTCCTTTTCTGTATTCTGTATTATGCAATCTAGCTATCTTTATCTCCCTAGAGTTTTGGCTCCATCTCCTTAACTCAGTAGGGATTGGAGAGTCACTAGACTCAGCCTGGGGTCAGCCCCTGTGCTACAGCATGAAAATTCTCTCAGAGTGATAAGTTGGGATAATCATAGGGCTCACCTCAGCACTATCGACATTTCGAACCAGTAATTCTTTGCCATAGTGGGCCGGAGTACATTGCAGAATGTTTATCACCAGAAGTGTATGAAAGTTCCAATTTCTCTACATCTTTGTCAATACGTGTTTTATCTATTTATTATTATTATTATAGTTATCCTAGTGTGTATGAAGTGATACCTCATGGTCATTTAAAAAATATTTTTTTTAATGTTTATTTGTTTTTGAGACAGACAGTGTGTGAGCAGGGGAGGGGCAGAGAGAGAGGGAGACACAGAATCTGAAGCAGTCTCCAGGCTCTGAGCTGTCAGCACAGAGCTGGTGATAGGGCTGAACCCACAAACCATGAGATCATGACCCGGGCTGAAAACAGATGTTTAGCCATTTTAAGGTTGTTTTATTTTTTTTAATGTTTATTTATTTTTGAGAGTAAGAGAGAGAGAGAGAGAGTGAGTGAGCATGAGTGGGGGAGAAGCAAAGAGAGGGGGAGACACAGAATTCAAAGCAGGCTCCAGGCTCTGAGCTGTCAGCACAGAGCCTGATTGGGGGCTAGAACTCACAAACCACAAGATCATGACCTGAGCCACCAGCTGCCCTGTACCTCATGGTCATTTTGATTTGCATTTCCCTAATGACAGATTATGTTGAACATTTTTTTTTAATGTGCTTATTATCATTTGTAAGTACCTCTGGCCTCTACCCACTAATAAATAGTGCCACTAGTTATAACAACCAAAAACATCTCCAGACATTGCCAAAAATCCCCTGGGAGCCAACATTGCTTCTGGTTGAGAACCACTTATTTAGGGATTTGACCACAGACCCCTCAACCTGTTATTTAAGTCTCCAAGATATATTCCCATCTAACCTCTTCCAGCCTCATCATCCACCATTTTACTTATTCCACTCTCTAGTCCAACAACTATGTGCTGTTCCCCTATCAGGCCTTGAATATCAGTGCCCCTCTGACCTCTCTTGTGCTGTTCTGTTTGCCTGAAATGCCTTCTCTATCTCTCTGTCTTCCAAAACTCTCCCTGCTTTAAAAGACTTACTACAAACACCTAACTTTTCCATAAACCCCTTTCTGATTTTCTAATCTGATAAGATTTTCTTCTACTAGTGGGTGTTTCTCACTCCATTAGTAATTGTAAGCATCTTGATGCATCTTTCCCTTACGTTCTGCAAACTTAGGGCCCTGCCCTAAACTGTACATAGCAAGTAATCCATATGTATTTATTGAATTGTTAGTTTGTGTTTTTACATATTTAAGGTTCTTTTAAAAATATATATGTCTGTTACAACTCAATAATAAAAAGGTAATGCAATAATAAATGTGCAAAGGATCTAAGTAGAGATTTCTTGAAATAGGAGATACAAATGGTCAGTAAGCACATGAAAAAATGTTCAACATAATTAGTCATTAAAGAAATGCATATCAAAATGACCATGAGATACCACTTCATACTCACTAGGATGGCTATAATCAAAAAGACAGATAAAACATGTATTGACAAAGATGTAGAGAAGTTGGAACCTTCATGCACTTCTGGTGGGAATGTAAAATGGCATAGTTATTTTGGTGATTAATCTGGTAGTTTCTCAAATGGTTTAAACATACAGTTACCATATAATCTAGTAATTCCACTTCTAGCTATAGACAGATCCAAGAGAAATTAAACATAGGTCCTCACAAGAACTTGTATTCAGGTGTTTGTAGCAGCATTATTCATAATATCCCCAAAGTGAAAACAACCCAAATGCCACCAACTGATGAGTGGAAATATAAAATGTGGTATATCCATACAATGGATTGTTATTCTTCAATTAAAAGAAATAAAGTACTAATACCTACTGCAATGTGAATGATCCTTAAAAACATATAAAAGAAGCTGGTCACAAAAGGCCACGTATCATGTGATTACATTTATAGGCGTGCATGACCCTGAATATGCTTATAAAGCAATTGAATTTTATGCTTTAAAGGAGTGAATTGTACGGTGTGTGAATTAGATCTCAATGAAAAATTTAAAAAGGCATATCTGTAATTAATGTTCAAAAGAGAGATATGTTACATGTGAAATATCAATATATATAAACTATCTTGATAAAAAAGTCCTTTTCTATGAGAAAACAATTGGACAGCAAAGCCAGTTTTCTTGGCAAGAAGAGAATTGCTCACGCTTTCACAAATCTGCCTGTGGACTAAACAGATGAGTTCTGCTAGGATGGATGCCACTTTTTTTTTTTTTTTTTTGGTAAGACATCATCCTTTTTGGTACATTGTTATTAAGCTTTAGCTTGTTATCACTTCTCACAGATTTGATAAAGTCCCACCTGAGCACTTTTACTGTATTTTATATTGTATTATTAGAATATGCACCCAAGGCTTGTCTTTGGCCTTTGCAAAAGGCAAGAGTAGCCATTACTTTCCATATTCATAATATGACCACCCTGAGTTAAATAACATGGGCTTTACTAGCATAAGGATCAAGTACTTAAAGCAGAATAATTAAGAAGCAGGTTTGAAGATCAGATCTGATATATTCCCCTCTTATCAGATCTGATACATTCCCCTCTGCTTTCTGGACAGGCTCTCCAGAATATGCTTGTACTCCTTCAGGTACGCAGTTGTATGTTAGATGTTCTTCGTGCAAACTGTTGTAGATTTATGTCTTGAGTTTCACTGGTGCAAGCACTCAGAGAAAAAGGAACACATTTTCAGAGGACTCCAAACCAACTTTCAAAATAATTTTGTTAGATGATGAGAAAGCTTTATAAGCCCAAAGAATGATAGATTGATTGGGCATTTAAAATATTATAAATCTATACTTTTGATATTATTATGAACTGGGTTAGTACAAAAAACTAGGCATTTAATGTATTTTCTTCTTTTGTTGTGATAGGTAGAATGAAAACATTAATTATTTTAACTCTTCTTATTAGGAATATTTTAGGTTATTACTTGGGATATTTTTCAGATACAAAAATAAATAATATGTTACACACATTCATTGTTAAGACGGGCATTTTAAAGGCCCCTTGTTAATAAACTACTGAAATAAAAATTATGTTAATTTTAAGGTGTTTCAGGAAAAAAAATGTTCCTTGCTGGAAATCCATCCTGTGTGTATGTGTTTCAGTGCAGGCTGTAGAATTGATTGTACCCCTCTGATGGCTAATTAGTTTTGGATAATCTGTTTTACTGGAAGAGCCAAAAATGTAATGAAAAGAGCTTTTAGGGGGCTCCTGGGTGGCTTAGTCGGTTGAGCGTCCAACTTCGACTCAGGTCATGATCTCAGGTTTGTGAATTCAAGCCTCGCATCGGGCTCTGTGCTGACAGCTCAGAGCCTGGAGCCTGCTTTGGATTCTGTGTCTCCCTTTCTCTCTGCTCCTCCCCTGCTCATGCTCTGTCTCTCTCTCTCCTTCAAAAATAAATAAAAACATTAAAAAAAAAAGAGCTTTTTGAATTTTGTTTTTTAACCAGCTTTATCTTAGTGTGTAAGTAGTAAAAGCAAATCAAAGGGCTGCTTGGCTGGGAACCTCTTGGTAAAGTAATCAGCTTTGATGTTTGTCTTTTGATAACCCACATAATTTTGGGTAGAGGAAAGGCCAGATCTTCAAGATTTGCCTCCATTGACCAGGATCTGACAAGCTTGCAAATTCTAACTTTAAATGGCAGCACCTGGAGTTCTGGGCTTCATGATCAGGCAAATAATAAGCAATAGGAAAAACATACACTACTCAGTGGAAACCATGAAAACTAGAAAAGGCACAAAGACCAAAACCTTTGAGAATAGGACATATTTGAATTTTGAATCGGAAAAGAGTTTCGAGGTTTTGATTTTAATTTTGATCATGGAGAAAAGTGGGGCCCGAAGAGGTTAAATGAAATATCCATGATCAATAGAAAGTTAATGCTAGAACCAGAACTGAAACCCAACACCTTGGCATGTTTTTACTCCTATACCAATCATTTATACTCTTGGTCATTCACTCATTTCACAAGTATTTATTAAGTGCATACAATGTTCCAAGTTCTGTGGTGGACACTGGGCTTTTAATAGTGAATACATAAAATGATTCCCACCCTCGTGGATCTTACATTTGGTAATAGAGATTGATATTAATCTGTCCTGTGTACACACATAACCGTGAACTCTGGAGACAGGGTGCTATAAGAACACATCATAGGGAAGCCTGGCTAGTGAGGGCGGTCAGAGATGGGGCCCCACCTATTCATAAATCCACACCCAATTTTTCTTGTCCCTCAAGTCTACTGTCCTATTTTGGCTTCCAGACCTGATCGTGTCTATGTTCACATCTCTCTGCCTGAAATGAAGTCTCTTTACTTTTTTACATGGCAAATATCCACTTGTCTTTCTGGGCTTTTAAATGTCATTTCCATAGAGAAGCCTTCCTTGACCCCACTGATTAGGTTATGTGTGGCCATGATACAATCTCCTAGCACTATATACTTTTTCATAGTAACACTTCTCACTATTAATTGTGCAATTGTTTATCTAAGATCTGGCCTCCTCACTAGACTGGAAGCTCCTCGAAGGCAGAGACCATGACTGTCCTGCTCCGTCCTGTGAACAGTCCTGCCACATAGTAGATTACTCAACAAATATTGACCAAACAATTGGTTAAGTGAATGATCCTGTCTCTGAGCTGTCATTAATAATGTTGACCATCTTTCTCCTTGAAGCCTCTAAAGTCCATGAAGCTAGAAGCAACTTGATTTATGTAAGGGACACCTTCCCTGTTGCCCTTTTTTCTTGCTCTTTCTTCTATCTTGAATTTTTGTAGTTTTTGACATAAAACAGTCCTCTCCCTAGACCTTACTTTCCTCTTTTTACTCTTTGGGGAAATTAGCCAAAATTAATGCAGGGATCTAATTAGTTTTGGTTTCAAATGGAAAGCTCCTTATTTGGGGTTTGTCTGTTCACATGCCTCTCGTATAGCTGGCATAAATGCTCTGCAATAAAGAAATCTACTCTGATGGTCTTGTGAATTCTCTTTCAAAATATACATTTCCTTGACATGTCTGGGCAGGGGCATGTTCTGATAAGAAAATTCTGTTAGTGTATACTGGCCCACCAGAGTATATAGGTCCTGAAGTGGCCTGACTTCCTGGTAGAGATAGAGACACAGAGGAAGAATAACTCAGAACAAAAATAAATTTAAAAAAGGAGAAATATCAAGAATTACAGAAGTCTGTAGGGGAAGCCCATGGAAAAAGCAATGTGCTGATATAGAGAGCAACAAAAGATACTAAAAAAAGAATAAATAAATTTTTATAGACTATTCAGACTTTCCATGTTGGCTATGCTTATTTAAGGAGAACATGTTCATGTATCTTGTTTATCCTTCAACTCAGTCCTGTGCATTAATGAACATGTGTTGAATACCTACTCCATGTAAATCTAGCAGGACTATGGAAATGAAGAAGGTCATGATTTCCTTCAGAAAAACAACCATCTAGTAGGAGCTGTAGATAGATTTATGAATATAATGCCAGGTATAAACAGCGTCCAGCAAATAAGAGGCATAAACAAAATGTAATAGGAGCCCAGAAGAATGCATGGCAATTGGACCAAGAGGAATCAATGCTGTTTTTTATGGAGGTTTTAGCGTTTAATCAGGGTAAAAAAAATGGGCTTCAGCAGTCATATGTGGTACAGCAGAAGGAGTGGTGGCAGGGAGAATGGGGACAAGAAGGGAAGATATTCCAGGCTGAGGGGATAGCTTGACTGAAACCATGGAGTTACAGTACATTTGAAAAACTGTTGAGTTGACCCTAAAGTATATGGTATGAGGCTGGAGAGGTTTGGTAGGGCATAAGAACAGAAAAATATTTGAGGCCAAATTGTAGAAGGTCTTCAGTTCTGTGCTAAGGAGGTTGGATTGGATTCAAGTAGGCTAGGGCTTTACAAAGTTCATGAAACTCAAAGTGCTTAATCATCTTCCAAACCCAGAAACTCTATGGACATCTATTTTAATTTATTTTCAGTTTATAATTTTTAGATTCATTTCATGGAATAGTTTGGTTAGATGTTTATGTTTTTTGTTTCTGTGTTCCTGGCACTTTGCATGCAGCCTTGCTCATATAGACATTTGATAAATTTGTTGAGTGTTGTTCACTCCCCCTTGGGCCTTGTTTATACACAAATTAGAAACTTCTATCACAACACATCAACTCAGTTCCATACAAGTGACCAATCTGGACCATTCAGGCTAAACGAAACTTTCCCACTGGTTTCCCCCTGTATTCTAACCTGTCTGTATAATCAAGCCAAGATTTCTAATTTGTCTTGCTTTTGTGTGCATAGCCAACTTAAGCTCCTTTTTGATTTTCCTTTGGATTGCCAACATTCTATTTGGTAAGAAGACAGCCAACTTAGATAATTGGAGACAAAAAAGAAAAAAAGTGTTTTTCCATGATGAGCAGTCAGTCCTTCAGTTCCTCTTAATTTTCCTGATAATTGCTTTAACCCAGCACTCCAAGCTGCCTAGCTTAGTTTCTACATTTCAGGGTCTGATGCACAATTCCTTGGAATCAGTTGACATGTTAACTCTGAACCTTCAAAGAAGAAAAGCTTTCACTCCTGCACAGTCACATATGCCTGAACGGCTTGCCTCTTTACATACCGAACAGGCTTGGTTGCCTTTGCAGAAAATTAAATAACTCATCCTTTTTATACCAGTGCCAAACATCAAAAGGGCCAACTACCTACTGAGTAGTGTTCAAAGACCAGCTTAAAAAAATCAAGACAGGAATGAAAGCCAAGGTTTTCTGCAAAGCAAATGCTTGCAAGAAACCTCTGGTAGTCATGGAGTAAAATCCCATTTTCGTAGTTTCACTTTGTGCTTTTAGCTACATTGGGCTGGTGTTCCCCCCCCCCCCGACCCCCCACCCTTGCCTGTCTTATTCCCAGGGGTAAGTTGGGTATTTTTTCCCTCTTTGGAATGGAATTAATTTAGGCCTGTTTGATGAAATGTGCAGTAAAAATGTATTATAAATGTTGATATCAGGGAAAGGAGATGATATGCCTGTGGGAAGAATGGTAGGACCCATAGTATGGCTGAGTCCATGGAATGCTTTCTACTAGGGCAGGATTGTACCACAGGAGCCTGTTGGATTAGTCTAGTTTATGTCACCCATTAAAACCTCTGTCTTGCATGAAACCGCCTCTGTTTCCTATTGGTTCTGGGCTAAGTTGGGAGGTGGTTTGGACCTCACTCCTCCATGGCTTTGCTTTCTGTCTCCCTCTCTTGCTAATGTGCCAAGTCTTTGTCATCAACACCTGTCTGTGCCTCATCAACACCTGTCTGTGCCTGTCAAAGACAATAGCCTCTTGCCCTTGCCCTGTTCTTTCTTCCTTCCTTCCTCTCTCCCTCCATCCATTCTTCTTCCCTCCCACTCTCCTTCCTCCCTCCCTTCTTCCCTCCTCCTCCCTCTCTCTCTCTTTCTCTCTTTCTCTTCCTTCCTTCCTTCCTTTGCTTTTTCCTTTTTTCTTTTCCAGTAGCAGCAACCAATGTTTACTTGGTGACAACTTGTCTTTTATTTGTATGAGACAGGAATAACAAACAGATAAAAAGTCTTAGAACCAGACTAATTTGGCTGGAGAGGGACAGAGATAAAGGATAAGAGCACAGGGCATTGGTATCTCCACCTTTCTGCTCCCAAGTGCTGCTGTGCTAGACCCTATGTGTCCCTGTGCCTGACCAACCCACTGTCCCATGAAGTCTTGTTGAAGGGGAAGCTCTCTGTGGCTCAGTTTTATATCATGTAACCTTGTTGCTCAGATCATAGTTGATTGGACCAAGGTAGGATACTTGTGCCAAAGATAATCTGTAAACTGGCCAGTGACTTGTGGTGTGGCCTGGCAGAAAAATTGTGCTTGGTCAATTGTATTTTCTCCCTGAAGGATTTCAGCAGAGATATATTGAGAATTTCTAGGGGGAGCTGTAGCTAAAAGATCATTAAATTAAGAGAGACTTGAGATGCCCTAAGTGAGCTGTATTTGTATGCAAACAGAAGATATGAGGCAGAGAAAAGATACAGAGTCAAGCACCTGAGTGAAGATCTCTAAAATGTCAAGTGAAGATGCTTGCCTTTGATTTAGAACTACTGTTCAGTTCATGCTCTGTGAGGTCTGACCCTGTTACTAAAGTGTTATGAGATTAGATGTCCCCATTAGCCATGTGAATCCTTGTAATAAACCCCTTTCTTTTTTTTAATTTTTTTTTTTTCAACGTTTTTTATTTATTTTTGGGACAGAGAGAGACAGAGCATGAACGGGGGAGGGGCAGAGAGAGAGGGAGACACAGAAGCGGAAACAGGCTCCAGGCTCCGAGCCATCAGCCCAGAGCCTGACGCGGGGCTCGAACTCACAGACCGCGAGATCGTGACCTGGCTGAAGTCGGACGCTTAACCGACTGCGCCACCCAGGCGCCCCAAACCCCTTTCTTGTGCTAACCTGAGTGAGTGCGTGTTAGAAATGCTTTCAGCTCCAAGGAACAGAAAACTCAACTGGTAGTGTCTTAACCAAAGGGCATTTATTATTTATGTGACATGAATTCTAGCTCCAGTATTGCTTTAGTGGCTTGATGATGTTGTGAAAGATCCAGGAGCATTTACCCCTCTGCATTGCCTTGTGTCTGTGGTTGCTGCAGTTCTAAGCATCACAAGACAGTGTCTTCAGCAGACAGGGAGAGAAGTGGGTGAAAAAGTCTTTTCTCCTTGAACCTTTATGATAATTTTTTTTTATCAGGGAGAAAAATCTGCCCATAAATCCATAGAGATGATGCAAGACTTTCCAAGAACTGGACTATAGGCTTCACAATCTTAGGCTATTTATAAGCTGTCTTTATTCCAAAATTGCATGAGCAAGTAGACTATTTAGAACGCTAAATAAATTTTTTCCATAGAAATAGTAATAATTACGTTTCCTAGTAAGCCCACAAAATACCATAACATACCTAAAGTATATTATGATTTCACCTTTACCAATTGCTATTTTAAAACTGGTCTTTATGGGATGCCTGAGTGGCACAGTCAGTTAAATGTTTGACTTCAGCTCAGGTCATGATCTCACGGTTTGTAGGTTTGAGCCCTGTGTTGGGCTCTGTGCTGACAGTTCAGAGCCTGAAACCTGCTTTGGATTCTGTCTGTCTGTCTGTCTGTCTCTGCTCCTCCCCTGCTCAAACTCTGTCTGTCTCTGTCTCAAAAATAAATAAACATTAACACAAAATTTAAAACTGTTTCTTCACAGTAGGATCTATTCTGGATTCCAGGAAGGGAGATGTCTCCCATGATAGGTAACTGGAAATATAACCACAGAAGAGAAGGCAGAGCTTTATTTCTTCCATAAGAGAATCAAAGAAGTTTGTAGGAGCTCTGGATTGCATTTCTGGCTTGGTTCCTTTATTAGAACTTTCAGGATGTCTTTTTCTGTTCTGTCAAAGGAACTAAGAGTCTAAAGGGTCTAAGTAGATCATCTCTAGAGCTCCTCTGTCTCTAGCATTCCGTATCTCTTTAGAACAAATAATCTGAATTAGGGAACAAAAGATTTTGTGTACAATAGGTTAAGAACATAGTTACAAATTCATATTTTTCTGAGGCTTGTTCATATGCACAGAATTACACGGTGACATAATTACTAAAAATGGGCCTTCATGCTAAATCTAATGTGGGTTTCCCCTGCATATAACAAAGAGGTCTCCGTCTTTCTCCAAAGGAGTGAGGTTAGTTAAAACCAGAACAATGTCTTAGGGAACAGGGTGAAAACAGCGAAATCCCCCTTCCTTTCAAGCCCTGTCTTTCCATAGAATAGAAGGCCATTCTTCAATGCCTTTGCTACTATAGTTGCTTGTAGTCCCAAGATATCTTGGGAACTGCTGGAGGTCTGAGCAGAGGTAGAGACCCACCCATACATATGTCACTGTGCCAGTCTGGTCTGGCCTGGACTTGGTCCTCTTTAGTTCCCAACCCTGCAGCCTGATGACACTATCCCCACCCCTCCCTTGGAATATGTAAGGACACTCATTGTCCATGGGACCTGTGTCAGTGCCCTTGATGGATAGGCTTATTGTGACCATTTATTTAGGGCAAAGCTTGTGTTGGTAATTTGGAGTTGTTTATATTCAGACCAGAATATAATTTTGAAATTCTCATTTCCATATGTCAGCTACCAATTAAACTATTTACAGTTGTCATTAGAAGTCTCCATGCAAAGTTATCTGTAGGACCATAGTGGATAGGACCATAGCTACTGTTATCTAGGTCATTTGGGAAATAGTCTCAACTTTGTGATGAATTCCAAAGGTGATGCAAGTTAATGTCCCTGCCTTTGCTTGAGCTGTCTGGGATATTAGACAGAGCTGACACGCTTCAGAAAAATAAATTATATACTCTACTTAGATGTATGCCTTAAGCTCTGCTGCCTAATATCATACAAAAATTTTATTGATCACTGATCTGCACTATGACACTGAGTCTCCTTGAGACTTAATACAAGTCATTGAAACTTGTTTAGCTTCAGCTTCTTCATTCATGAAATCAGGGATGATAAAAAAAAGGTTTCGGGGCGCCTGGGTGGCGCAGTCGGTTAAGCGTCCGACTTCAGCCAGGTCACGATCTCGCGGTCCATGAGTTCGAGCCCCGCGTCAGGCTCTGGGCTGATGGCTCGGAGCCTGGAGCCTGTTTCCGCTTCTGTGCCTCCCTCTCTCTCTGCCCCTCCCCCGTTCATGCTCTGTCTCTCTCTGTCCCAAAAATAAATAAAAAACGTTGAAAAAAAAAAATTAAAAAAAAAAAAAAAAAAGGTTTAAAATAGTGGAGTGTTTTTATATTTTTATTTTTTAGTCTTTTAGATGGTAGATTCTCAATTCCTTATGGCTACCCTATACAGAAGAAATTTATATCCAACCCACCCCCCCCACCTCAAATCTCAAGGATGCATCACTTTTGACAGCGGTGATTAATATTCAGGGATCATAGATCCCCATATATTACCAGTAGCCAGTTTCAAAATTTCTTCCCTGATGCATCTTATTTACCAATGCTAATGTCTAGTAGAAAAGTGTTTTTGTCTATATTATTTAAGAAGAATCAAATAATAGTATTTTTTTTTTTTTTTTTTTGTAATTTCTAACAGAAAGCTTGTTTGCTTCTCTCCCCAGTGTGCACCATGCTCTCTTCTGTTACTGACCAGACTACAGGGCAATCTGATACACATGCATAGTGTTGCAGGTCAAGCTGACCCAGCTTTTAGCTTTGGCTTTTTCACCAGCTAGTATGTGGGTCCAGTATACACTGGGTGCCCAACAAATGTTAAATGTAAGCTTCCTAAGTTCTCTTGGCCTCAGTTGTCTTATTTGACAACTAAGACAGTTCTTGCTTGTGGCAGGTGCTATTCGTTGGCTAGCCCTCTAGTAACTTCAACCCTCCTTTTCTGCCTACTTCTCAGGATAGACTAGAGCCTGAAAAATGAAACAGGACTTTGGGCAGCCTCCCTGGAAGCTAGGCCTGGCTCATGTAACCAAAGGGGTAGTCTGCTGGAGGGTTTGTGAGAAGAATTATTTTCCTAGATAAAGTGTCAGAGACATGGGAAGAATACCTCTTCTTTGCCTTCCGCTTTCTTCCTTGAAAGCAGTTGTGTGGGGAAGAGATAACTGGAATTGTGACAGCCATCTTTCTTCCATTTGTAAACAGGCATGAGGATGAAAAGCCAATAGTCTGAAGATGGGGGTGCCTAGAGACAGAAAGAGGCTAGGCCCTTGGCCACACTGCTGAGCCACTGCAACAACCTTTGAACTGTTTATCCATAGACTTATTATATAATCATATATCTTTAACTCTTAAACAAAGTCAGGTTTCTTTCTTCCTTGTAGCCCATGTCACATCTAGAGACATTTTACTCACTACAAAGTGATGATCTCTAAAGTCACTTCATTCTATGTTTCTTTTTCTTCCAGTACTGACTGAAGCAAATGTTTTCTTTGTATTGTCTCATTACAGATGACTTTCATTTCCTTTCTTATGTTGTCTAGTAGAGGTGCTAATGAGCACTGAAATAACAATAAAGTTAATTAATAGGATGAAAAAGAGTAGGGAATTAAGATTTCAGAATAACTCACATTACATACTTAGAAAATAATCATGAGGAAAATACACCGAGGAAGCTGGAATGCCTGGGAGAGATGATCTCCATTTCCCTTGCCTATTCCCAGAAGACTCAGGATGCTCTGTGAGCAGGAATATAACAAGAATTTTAGCAAGTCACTTTCTCCATCCTATGAAAGGATTTTAACTTCAACAACTCCCCTCCCCAAATAATCCAAGGAGAAGGGTGGCTTCCTTGTATAGGATGGAATAGCCAGTGAAGTCACACCAGGATGGTGGGGAAAACAATTTGGTTTTGTATTTGCATTCTGTCTCTAATTGTTGTATCTGATAGCCCTTTACAAAGTCCAGGAAAATGGAATTGAAAAGCAACTGTGGAAGCACCTGTTCAAAGCCATTTTTGAACTGCCCATGTGGGGTTTTGGTTAGTTTCCTCGGGGAGGCAGAGCGCCCAATTGCGTCAAGGCGGATGGTGTAGGTCTGCTTGAGGACAGAATTTGTACCCCAGCATCTGTGAAGGTTTTGCTCTATTTGAGTCGCTGTGAATAATGGGGCTTTCCATAAACATACATTATAACCATGTAGATCAGTTTGACTAAAAACGCTGCTCTGGGTGTTCTTCCTGTAACCCACCTGACCTAAGGCGAATACTCAGTGTGTGCCTTCTGGTGAGAGTGGTCAAAGCCTTTTAGGCCTCATCAAAAAATGTGGTTTTGACTAGATAATTTTTAGATAACAGTTTTTTAAGTGGATGAAATAGTTAATATAATTTTGTTTGATAAAACAAAATTATATTAAGAGAATATTCCTCAATCATGTCACCCTTTTATTTTTTTCTTACTAACCTCACATACACAGAGAGGTGTAAATTCTCTCCCTTTAGGTGCATGTATATCAGTTCTCACATTTGTCTAAGTTTACAGTCAAGAAATGCATAGTTTGTGAGGTTAGTGCGAATGTAAAAAATCTGGCCCAGGGAGATGACTGGTCGTGGGAAAGGTGATGAACAACTGATCCTGAGCTACTTTTATCACCTCTCTGGGCTTGAGTTCCTAATCTGGAGAGTGGAGCAAGTACCCTGAAAGTACCTTTGGGATAATTTCCCATAGCTCTAATGTGCCACGGTTCTACTCAGCCTTCTGAATAAGGGTAAGGCTAGTCATTACTTTTCTTCTAAAAGGTTCTTCTTAAACTCTGAAAATGATTTCAAAGGGACAAATCCCTTGCAATTTCAAAAGGAGTTTGAGTAATTACTTTTTCACCACAACATTTTCTATAGGCAGCTTACATCTGGAACGAGCTCTCACAATGTTCTTTTGGCACTTGGTTTCCCTTTTAAAATAGTGATGCCTGCCACTGCCTATAGTATGATATCCATTTTTTTCAGTACTACTGAAGCCAAGCCTTTTTTTTTTTTTTTTAAATTTTTAACATTTATTTATTTTTCAGAGACAGAGGGAGACAGAGCTCAAGCAGGGGAGGGACAGAGAGAGAGAGGGAGACACAGAATCTGAAGCAGGCTCCAGGCTCCGAGCTGTCAGCACAGAGACCAATGCACAAACTGTGAGATCATGACCTGAGCTAAAGTTGGATGCTTAACCAACTGAGCCACCTAGCACCCCAAGCCTTTCTTTTTTGAAAGTACCTTTAAATACACGTTTCAATGCATAGTGTAATGAAACCTAGGGATTTGTTAAAAATATAAACAGGTTGTGAGGTGCCTAGGTGGCTCAGTTGGTTAAGCGTATGACTCTTGATTTTGGCTCAGGTCATGATCACACAGTTTGTAAGTTCAAGCCCCCCATCAGACTCTGTGCTGACAGTGCAGAGCCTGCTTGGGATTCTGTCTCTCCCACTCTTTCTTCCTCTCCCCAACTCATAACCTCTCTGTCTCTCTCAAAATAAATAAATAAACTTAAAAAAATATACAGTTTGCAAATATTATTTCTGGAGGGGATAGGAGGAAATGTTGGGAGGTAATGATTATGTTTATAGCATAGATTGTGGTAATGGTTTCACATGTGTATACTTATCCCTCAACTCATCAAGTTGTATACATTAAGTATATACAACTTTTTATATGTCAATAATGCCTCAAAAAAGTGGTTGAAATTTATTTTTTAGTTTTCTCTAGCATCTCTTTTAACTGGTAGGAAGTATTAGAATTACAGAGCTTTCATATATGTTAGCTTTCATAATAGAAGCTGTGAACTTTTGTACAAAATTTATAAGCCTCAAGAATATAACTATCTTTTAAAAACAAGTTTTAACAGTATGTAAAATTACTCTATGAAACATGAGGGAAATCCAATTCATGATACTGACAATGATGAAAGTTGCTATCATTAATTTTGTGCCTACTGTTTGCCAGCTGATTATTATATCCAACATTATTTCTAATTTTTATAACAATATGAGGAAAGTATTATTAAATTTACTATACACATAAATATATTAAGATTCAGAAATGCCACGGAGTAGCACTGGTGCTTGAACTTGGGTCTGCCACACTCCTTCCATTATGCCAGGCTGAAAGGCATTTCTTCTGATTGCTTTTGCAAAAAATTTTTATATATAGTGAGGAGATCTGTTGGGCCCAATCCATGGTATGTAAAGCTATAATAAGATAAACAGTCTGAATGGAAGCTTTATTTTAGTAGAAAATAAAATGTTAGAAGAGAGTAGAGACATGAAAAGTGGCAGCAAATGTGTATAATGCCGTTTTGTACAAGGCACTGTTCTAAGTGCTTTATGACTATCAGCACATATGAAACTCATAAAGCCTTATGGGATAGGTGCTATTATTATTACACTGGTTTTCCAGATTAAGAAACAGGGGCATAGAGAGGTGAAGTAGCTCACTCAAGTTAGTAAATAGTAGAGCTAGGATTTGATCCAAAGCAATCTGGTTGTAGAGTCCATGTTCTTAACCTCCTCCCTCTGCTACATTTATGTTGTATTTAATTCCTCTTATAAGATACAGTCTAATAATCTGGTTGTGCCTCCTAGAAACCAAGGTAAGACATTTGAAGATCCCTTAGATGTCCATATTATTTTTTGCTTGCAGTAGGAGAGAATATTGCCCCTTCTATGGCTGGAGGATTTCCCTCTTTTTAAAAAAATTTTTTTAAATGTTTATTTATTTTTGAGAGAGAGACAGAGAGAGAGACAGAGTGCGAGCAGGAGAAGGGCAGAGAGACAGGGAGACACAGAATCTGAAGCAGGCTCCAGGCTCTGAGCATACAGTCTCATGCGATGTGGGGCTCGAACCCACAGACTGTGAGATCATGACCTGAGCCAAAGCCGGATGCTTAACTAACTGAGCCACTCAGGTGCCCTTTGGAAGATGTCTGTGTAGTTGTACAATGTCCAAGCAATACCTTCTATCTCCTAGGGACTGGGTAGAATCCCTATGATGATAACCTCCCTGTCTCCATCCAGTCTCCTCCACACTCTCCCCGTGTCCTTAAAACAGGAAATAGCACCCCAATGAGTTTTGTAGTGGTTGCCATTAAATATACATAAGTATACGGTACTATTTATGCCATTTGGAAGTTCATTGGGCAGTCAGAGATAGATAGATGATAGATAGATAGATAGATAGATAGGTAGAGAGAGAGAGAAAGCAATTACACCATATTAAAGGCCAACATGATGAGGAAACAGTGTGGGCTGCAGTTGTCTAGGAGGGCTTCACTGGAGATACAGGATTACTCTGGGCCTTGAAGATGTTGTACTTGGCCAGGAAGGGGGAAAAGGAAGAATGGTCAGAGGTATAGTGAAAGAAAGAGGGTAGAAAGCCTCTGTAGCTGAAGGGGCACCATCTTTCCCACTCCCACTGCATCTGTTTGTCTGTGGTGTCTGTCTTGCTGCTGCGGAGTCCCTCTGATTTACCCTCTCTGGAGTCCCAGACCTTCCTTAGGCTCAAGAAGATGGATGGCTAACATATTCCTATGTGCAAAATGGACGACTTGGGTCCAATGAGACATTCATCTTCTAGTGAGTTTTTTATGAAGAAATGAAAATTCTGTATTTGAAAAAAGTCAAGGGAGTAGCTACAATACATAAGCATTGGCACAAATGACTCGTTGGATTGAAGCCTTAGGCTATTAAAGACCTGGGAATTACATAGTGCAATAACATAAAATTGGACACGGGCTACTCTGTGGCTGAAGGGGCACCATCTTTCCCACTCTCACTGTATCTGTTTGTGGTGTGTGTCTGGCTGCTGCTGAGTAGCTCTGATTTACCCTCTGCACTCAAGAGTTCATGACAGCCACATTATTCCTTCACAGAAGTATACAGAGACCAGTACATTTTGCATATAAGTTTTCTCATCTGTGAGATGGGGATAATACCTGTATCTAACTCATTGAGTTGTTGTGAAGATTAACTGAGCTAATATATATAAAGTGCTGAGACCATTCCCTGTTGATTTATATTACACACATGGAGAAATGTTCTTAGGAAGATGTGCTAGCTAGCCACAGAAATGATACAGGCTACATGTGAAAAATGTATGTTGGAAGAGGTGAATTTCAGAAATGGGGCCCAGAGGGACAGACTCTTTCCCAGGACTTAATGGGGGATATTTAGGAGAAGATATGCTAAGTCTCCATTTCTTTCAGGCTACACAATAAGTGGCTTTCTTTAAGAAATGTCATGTGAACCAGGTCTGATTTATTTGAGCACAGTGAGGTATATAAGAAATAGAATTTACTTTGTTTTACACACATTTTTAACAAACTGGTAGTTGTTTAACCAAGCTTTCTTATATTTAGTGTGAAGCAAATATCAATGAAATGATGTAAAAAAACAATCCCAATATGATGACTCAGTAGCTCTCATTCTCTTTGAAAATTATCTGCATTTTGGGGAGGGAGGGAAGATACGATCAGAAGGATTACAAAGGAGGCTTCAATTAGATCTGTGTTTCAATTAGATGTTATTAGAAATAACATCTTATTTCTGAAAACAAAGCAGTTGAAGCAAAAAGGCATAATGTTAACATTTGTTTAATCTGGGCACTATTTAGATTATTTTCTCTACCATTCTGCATGTTTGAAGAATTTTCATCTTTCATCTATAAAGAAAGAGCCCCCCGCCCATCTTCTCTTGCCATATGACTGACTTTGTGCCCCATTCCCTCCCCCACTCCCACTTTGGTTCCACAAATCTCTCCATCCCTACTAGAAACAGTAGAGTGTTTTGCATCTTTCTCTGTGGGGATTTCCACTTCAGCCTGACCAGTTTCGGTAAATACTAACCCCATTTTTCCTTTCACCGCAGCCAGCCCACTTCATAGCAACTTTTTTGCAGGTCTTCATTCTTAAGGTAAGATGTCTGCACCCACTCCCCAGTGATGCAGCAGACATAAGAAACCTACTAAAAATGAAACTTCAAAGGCAGCCTTGATCAGTGTGAGCGTCAACACCATGGACAGCTGTGGGTAGAGTTGTGGGGGAAGCAAGGCAGTCAAGGGGTGATATGAAGGATATGTCACCCAAGGGCCAGAGGGGCTGGTGGGGAGGCGGGGTGGGAAGGGCTTTGGCAGATAGTTCCAGGCTTACCCCTGTTGCCTTGGTGATAGAAGGTAAGCAAGAAGGCAACCTGCTGATTGGATAAGAACTGGTCAGATGACTTGTTAACTCTGCCGGCCCTCTAACTGATGCTTACTTGAGTTAACATGCAACTTGAGCTTGTTGGTTTCTGAAGAGGAAAGAGGTCTCTTGAGTTGCATGGACCCTAGGGACAACTCTCTATGATGGCAAGCTTATAACTAGCATTGAGCCCAGTGCATATTGGGTTCTCCCAAATGCTTGTTGACTGAGTGACTATGTCAACACTGATGCACCCTTAATTATAAATATTGTTAAAAGCAGCAGTAACCTTTCAGTGCATAAAGACTTTTTGGTGTCCCTGTTTCCTCCTTGTTGTACAGAGTGGCAAGGGACTGTGCTTCCTGGTGAAACTGGTAGGGTGTGTGAAAGCATGCTCTACTGCTTGTCCTATCACCCTTGCCAGGTCAGTTTTCCCTCGAATTCTCATGGTAAACCCTTTTTCAAATGTAAGGCCCTGAAAAAGACAGCCCATGTCTTCTGCAGGCTCTTGTATGCTCTGCCAGGACTTTGCGGGCTTTCAATAAATCATTTGAGGAGTTCCAGTTGGTTGGCAGATACAAAAACAATTGTGATTTCCAGAGAGAGAAATAACTGCTGAAATTGTTGTCCTTGACTCTGCATTGTCTCTTACCTCCTGCTTTAGACAACAGGCTTCACTGGTTTGCATTTTACAGTCAAATAAACTAATTAAAGATTACCCTTTGACTGTTTTGCTATCTTAACGCACTCGCTTTGAGTTGCGTCCTTCAAATAGTTTGCTTCCATACTTCCAATATGAATTCCAAATGGCATCTTAAACGTGCTTGAGAAAGAAAGTTGAAAGGATATTTAGAAAATGTACACGTTGCTTCTCATTGATTTACTCTTTTATTCAATAAAAATGTATGGATCCACTCTCTAACTGTGTCATCTGGATTAGTTGCTTACTCATCTCTCTCTCCACCTCACTTTCCTCCTATGCAAAGTAGAGCCAGTAATAGCACTTATCTCATAGGTTGCCCTGGTGATTAAGTGCTTAACATAAAAAACTTGCTCTCAAGAATATGATCGTATAGGTGGGGAGATACTGACTATAAATGTTAAATAACTGACTATAAATGTTAAATAACACCACAAAGTTGAGTTGCTAAGTGAATGTATGCATGACAAACACTCTGGAGCAGTAAGCCCTTCTCTCTAGCTCTGAAATGATTTTCTCCATTCAGACCGTGTCCTTGGTCTACTTCCAGGCCAGAGCCTCCTGCAGAAGCCCCACTGGCTGAACTGCCATCTCATCCAAAGAGCTCTTCTGTTCCAATTCTGCCTCCTAGCTCTGCCTGAGCAAGCAGCATTTGTGGCCAAGCCCTGAGCTTCAAGGCTGGTGGTGTCTGCCTTCTCTCAACCAGAGATTTCTCCTTCTCTAAGAAACCCCCCTCTTCCTTCCACTCTGACATAGCCTGACCTAGTGTGAAAGTCTCTACTTGGGTTGCCAAAGCAAAATTCTTCCTTGTTCTTTACTAAAAACTTGTAAGCAGCTCCAGTCATTAATAGATGTCAGCCTGAGGGGCGCCTGGGTGGCTCAGTCCGTTGAGCATCTGACCTCGGCTCAGGTCATGATCTCGCAGTTCATGAGTTTGAGCCCTGCGTCAGGCTCTGTGCTGACAGCTTGGAGCCTGGAGCCTGCTTCAGATTCTGTGTCTCCCTCTCTCTGCCCCTTCTCCGCTCATACTCTGTCTCTCAAAAATGAATAAACATTGAAAAAAAATTAAAAAAAAAATAGATGTCAGCCTGAGGACACCAATTAGAAAAGGTGGTGCTAAGCAAAGTGGGTGCTATTTGTCCACTTGTGGCAGAGGACAATCAGTTCTTGATGTTAGTCAGGAAATAAGTCCCTATAGTCTAAATTTGTCTATAGTCTATAAATTAGTCTATAGTCTAAATTTGTTTAAGTTTATTTTTGTCTTTTCTGTTGCTCTTTGTCTTCAAGGTTGCCAATTTTAAATATTCCTGCAGTTGGCCCTTTAAGCTCAAACTACACCAATGTTAAATACTTTTCTTAGCTATTTTATTCCCTATGATATTCCTAAAGTTATTTTCAGTAATCTCTAATGCTCACCCCAGGGCACTTTGTACCAATATTTTCATTGCTTGCTATAATGCAGTTTCTGCCACCTCTTTAAGGTTACAAAATGAACAAGCCTTGTTTAGGATCTTTGAAAGGACAGATGTTAGGTGAGTTTCTTACCACTCTGAGGCAACAGAAAGGTATTGTGAGTGACAGGTACAATCTAAAATTTGAATGGTTTGTGGCACGTGTCTTTCCATCAGAGTTCAGCAAGAATCCATAGTGTTTCCCATGAGCCTCTGCATCAGGCAAAGGCATAGATCTACCATTCAACCACACGATGGCCATGAAAGAAATCAGAACTCTTTCAGCTTATTAATTTAAATAGGCAAAATAAGCTAATTCCTGTCCCAAACATAGCCATCCAGAATAGAGATGATGTGCACATCCCAGTCTCCCAGGAACTAGAAGGAGGCCATCCTGGGAGGGTGAGACTCTATTTCTTCATTGATGTCCCTGCACCCTCAAATATGGATAAGTTCTGATTAAAACAAACATAGAGGGTAAAACCATCTTGAAAAGGAAATGAACTGAGAAGTATGGGCAAAGGCTCCTAGTTGCCTGGGAGGGAGGGAGGTGGTAGCAACCAACATGTGAGTACTTCTCTCTTCCCTTCAGATTCTCTGTAGGAGGTCTGGACCTAGGGTACCCAATTTCCACATATTTTGACAGGGTGTGTCAGTTCAAAGGCTTGGAGCAGAGCTTCAGTGCTAAGGGAAATTGAGCTCGTTGGTGTATTCCAGTGCACATGGTGGAAAGCTCAGGAAAATTATTTGCATGCCTAATATCTGTGTTTAAGTCCTATTGCTCCAGTAGATGCTTCTCCTGATGTCCAACCCTTTCCGATCTATCAAATTTCTGATCCCCTCTGGTATCTGATCTGAATCATGTACCCCTATCTAGTAACCTGCAGTTTCCACTGTGGGAGTTCTCACAGTCAGGTGGGTTTAGCTATTGTACATAGGTGCTGGTGTACAAATCTGTGCCTCCCAACCAGATTATACATTCATTGAGTGCAGGCAGGATCCCTACTAGTCTTTGTATCCCTGAAGCACCAATCATGGTGCCTAGGGGAGTAAAAATGAAGAATAGAGAGATGGTAAACAACAGTTCTTTTAGGGGGACAACCTTCCCAGTGGCACCCTGCCTGAAACACATCCTTTCCTAAGCCATGGTGCTAGGAAAATGACCTCTCCATATGCCAAGAGAGGAAAGCAGAGAGATGGGTGCTTCCCAAGGGTCGGGGCATACTGAAGACAGGACAGAGAGCCTTATATGAGGATTGCTCAGACCAGAAGGGTATATAGTCAGAGTTCACTGGTCAGTGTGACCACACACCTCAAGGGGACATTTAGTACTCCCCAGTAATACATTTCTGGTTGACACACTTTTTGTTCTCTTAGATGTCTATTTTACACCTTCTCTCTCCTAAACTATCAACACTTCGTCCCTCTTCCTTACTCTCAGTTGATGACTTTGCTTCTTATTTCTTACTGAGAAAATAGAAGCATTCAGAGGAGAACTTCCACAAACCTCCACCACCATAACTCCTTGCCCGTCTCTGTGTCCATCTTCCCTGTCTTCCCTCTTGTAACTCAGAATGAACTGACTTTGCTCCTATTTAAGGTCTGCTGCTTGATTGGCCTCTTTCTCTTTCCCATTATTATTTTTTCCCTCTACTGGATCATTCCCAGCAGCTTACAAGTCAAAATAAAATAAAGCCTTCCTTGACCCCATATCCCTTCCTCAGTTTTCTGCTTCTTATTATAGCAAAATATTCAAAAGAGTTAGGGAAGATACTTGTTGGGATGAGCATTGGGTGTTATACATAGGCGACAAATCCCTGGATTCTACTCCTGAAATTATTATTGCACTATATGCTAATTAACTTGGATGTAAATTAAAAAGAAAAAGAGTTATATTTCACCTTGACTCCATTTGCTTTCCTCCTATTCCTTCTCTTGGACCTATTTAAACCAGGTTTCATTTACACTGCCCTAGCGAAACAACTCTCCTCAGAGTCACCTATGAGTGCTACATTGCTAAATTCAGTGATCAATTCTCAGCCCTATCTGATGTCAACACAGTTGATTACTACTTTTTTGGAAACACTTTCTTCACTTAGCCAATGGGATCACTCTCTGAATCCCCCCCTACATCATTCAGTTGCTTTTCCTGGATTCTCTGAACTCTAAAGGATGGTGGGCCTCTGTGCTTATTATTATTAGCCCTTGGACCTCTTCATCTGCACCAACACTCACTCACAGGATGATGTCACCCAGGTCCATGACTTTAAATACTGCATATAGACTGATAATTCCTTAATGTATAATTCTAGTCCTGACCTCTCCTCCAAACTCAAGAGCTAAAAACCCATTGCCTACTTGTTATCTATACTTGCATATAGGACACGCATCTCAAATTCACATTTCCAAAAACAAACTTCTGACATCTTACTGCCTTCATATTTTAGTCAAAGCTGCTATAATTTCTTGCCTAGACAATTAGAAATGCCCATTAATGGTTTTCCCTACTTTCATTTTTGCCCCTCTGCAACGTATTCTCCACATAGCAATTAGAGTGACCCTCTTAAAACAAAAGTCAGATCATGTTATTTTTCTGCTCAAACTCTCCAGTGGCTTCCCATTTTTTTTTTTCAGAATAAATTCTAAAGTCCTTACCATGGTCTATAAGGCTGTCTTAGTCTGTTTGGGTAGCTGTAAGAAAGTACCATAGACTAGGTGGCTTGCAAACAACAGAAATTTATCTTTCATGGTTCTGGAGCTTGGAAATCTGAGATCAGAGTGCCAGCAGGGTCAGGTTCTGGTGAGGGCCCTCTCCTGCATTGCAGACTGCTGGCTGCTCACATGGAGGAAAGGGCGGGGGAGATTCTTGGGATCTCTTTTATAAGAGCACTACTCCCACTTAGGAGGCCTCCACCCTCATCACCTACTCACCTACCAAAGGTCTCACCTCCTGTAACCACCATCAGCAACGACAACATCAGGCACTCACAGAACATGTGGGCCAACTCCATCCGGCTGTGGGAGGAGGCTGAGAACCTCTTTAAGACCTTGTCAGACCAGATGTGGAAGCAGTTTACTAACACCAACCTGGCCTTTAGCGCCTGCATCTCCGAGGTGACAGACTTGAAGAATAAGCTCCAGACGCAGCTGACTAAGACGCTGCAGGAGATCTTCCAGGCAGAGAATACCATCATGCTTCTGGAAAGGTCCATCATGGCCAAGGAGGGCCCACTGAACGTGGCACAGATGAGGCTGGAGTGCCGGACCTGGCGCCCCAACATGGAGCTGTGCAGGGACATCCCACAGTTCAAGCTCATGAACGAGGTATTCACCATCGACGGCACCTTGCAGACCCTGAGGCTGAGGCTGTGGGAGAAACAGGACATGCTGCAGCTGCTGGTAATGACCAAGTGCCAGTTGGAGCGTGAGCTGGCCATCAAGGCCAACACGTTCTGCATCGACACAGAGAAGTGCATGAACATGCACAAGACCTTCCCCTGCACCCTGTGCCTGGTGGGTTACACCTGAGGGGCTGCCGCCGGCCCCTGGCATCCTGTTCAGTGCGGGTTCCCTGCTCAGCATGAAAATGGAAAAGGCAGAATGATAAAGTGTCATTTCCTCCCTTTCCTCCTATCATGGAAAAGACCCCAAACTATATATGTGTGTGTATATATATATATATATATATATATATATATATACACATATATATGTGTGTGTGTGTGTATATATAAATATATATATATATATATATATATATATATATATATATATATATGAAGAGCCCAAATAAATGTGCCCAAACCAAAAACAAAAAAAACAAAAACAAAATAATAATAATAAAAAAAACACACCCACAAACATTCAGTCCATAAGAAATGCCCTAACAGATTTGGCCTTCTCCCACCTCTTGTGATCTCATTTCTTATCTCTGCCTTCATCTTCACTGCACTCCAGACACCCTGGACCTCTTGTAGCCCTTTAAACTCTCTATGAAAACCCTTCCTCAGGACTTGCATTTGCTATTCGCTCTGCCAGGAGTGCTCTTCCCCGGACATGCATATGCCTTACTCCCTACTTCGTGTCTCTGCTTAAACATCATCTTTTCAGGCATGGCTTCCCTGACTACCATCCACTTTGTACTAATTAGCCCTCCTCCACTTGTTCCCTCTCACTCTCTATCCCTTAACCTGCTTTATTTATATATACATTTTATAACTCTTATCATTTGACATTTGTATGGGGAAGGATCCTTGTAGGAAATAGATGACACATTCATTGGGGGTAATTTAATGAAAGAACTGTTTCCAAGGATGTGGGTAGAGTTAAGAGAACCAACCAGGGAAGGTTTAGCATCCAAGCTTTGGCCATAGTGGGAAGCTGTTTTAAGGAAAGCTTGGTGACCCTGAAGGACAAGGGAAGGAAGCTGATACTGTAACTCAGAGACAGCTGTTGCCATGGAAGAGAGGCCTTCTATTGGAATTGGCCTTTGGTAGAGGAACAAGTGACCACCTGGTAGAGAGAGGGCCAGGAGAATAAATACCTTTTTTTCTTGTTTTGACCTCCCAGCCCTTACTGGTACCCCACATTGGCCAAACCCGACCAGGAGCCAGAGGTCAAGGAAGTTCAAGTGACGCAATAGATAGAGGTCAGCTTCTTGGTGCAAAGTGGAAAAGGGCAAAGAGTTGACCTGGAGTAGTAAATAGAGACTGTTTAGCACATACAATTTGTTTATTTGTTGATGGTGTTTTTCTTTCATTAGATTGTAAGCCCCATAGAAGCAGGAACTAAAACAGTGCCAGGCACAAAGAAGGTGCTCAATAAACATTTTTAAAGTGAATGAGTGGGTGACATGTGGCATGTAGCAAGGTGGGCAGCAAAGTGTTATCTGTGAGGTCAGGGCCTTGTGACCGTGTCTGAGGGTGGGAGGTTACTTGGAGAACCAGGAAATCTGACAGCCATCTGCAGGGGCAAATGGTCAAAACTGGACACAACAGCCCAGACTAGGCACCCCCAAATTAAGCCAACAATGGGATTATGTAGGACACACAAATGTGCTGACTATGACAAGTTGCCAGCTGCAGCAGCAACAGCAGCTATAAGCAGAGAAAATTTGCTGGCAAAAGGAGGAAGTTCTTACATTAAAATCACTAGAAATCAAAAAACAGAAAGAGACTCCTAGAGCCTCGTAGTCATCAAGAAGATTAGCATAAAAAGCAAGAAGCAGATAAACTGGATCGATTCCCTTCGTGACATATTCATGCTTGGGGCATATGGTGCTGCCCTCTTACCTGGGCTTGGCACTGTAGCATTGGTTGGCAGACCTTGTGCCTTTGACATTTCTACACTTTTAAAAAGAAATTGATCATATTCATGTTTTGTGATTTTTGAAAAGAGTCTATGGAAGATTTTCATAGAGAAAACAGAAGGTAATTTCTATTGCACACTACATAGCAAACAACAGCAAAGGTGGTCACCAGAGAAGTTTATTTGCTCCAATTCCTTTCTCTTTCTCCATCTCTTCCACCTTTCCCATCTGACAGCTCAGTTCAGTCTCCAGTTTGTATGCCCATTCAATCTACAAAGCAAGGTCCTCTTTGGAGGACAGCTCAGACAAGATCTGTTGCTGCCGGAGAAGGCCTCTTAGGGGTCTCACCCCCAACTCAAAGGAGCAAATAAAATATTTCTCCTGTATCCACAGTCTTCCTGATAAGAAGACCATAAATGGAATTTTCTCCAACTCATTACATGTACATAAAGAAGTTATCCAGTAGGTCATTCATGTTCTTCCTTCTCATCTCATTCATTTCATTGCCTCTTAAATCTCAAGTTAAAGAAGCCCCTCAAGTACTGTCAACCAGACATCCCAAGCCAGAGAGACTCACCAGTCAGCACTGATGTATGTGCTGAGGCAGGACAGTCCTGTCTGAGGCCTCCGGGCTGCCTGTTACACAGATGCCTGGTACAACCCAGGCACCAGCTGTGTTACACTGGAACTGGCTGGGGGTGGACACCAGAGCAAGAAACAATGCTCTGTAAGACTCTTTAGCCTCTCTGCAATACCAGAGTGGAAGCAAAAGATTGTGTTAAAATGCATAGTGGGGACATAACTGGTCATACTGGGAGACAGCACATGTATAAGAAGAATCAGCTTGGAAAAGTCTTCTGGAATATGTGGGTACCCAGGGATACAAGACACAGTTTACATGAAAAGCTGTAGTATAAGGCTGAGGTGCATTTCACCTGGTGGGGAGACATCTGAAGCCTCCAAGTTACTGAAGAACTTGTTGTGCTCACAGAGCAGAGGGACGTATTTGAGATTTCTGAAGTTATCTCAGCAGACGTCAATAATGAGACAGAGGGAAGGCCAGTCTGCCTGAAGCCATGAGCAGGGGAAGTGTAGCTGAGGGCCAGATGCTGGGGAGGAGACAGGTGAAGAGAAGGCTAGGGAAGCACACTAATTGGAAAGAACTTTGTCATCCTGCCCTTGTGTGGCCTTGACAGTGGTGTTTGATCTGGCATGACAGCCATGATCCAGAGTTGCAGTATTAACACAAATTTGGGTAAAGTCATACTTTCTCTGGAAATTCCCTGAAAAATCCAGTCGTTCTCAAAATTTGTGATATTTTAAAAATAACTTAGTGCAGAGTTCATGCACTTATTTATCCCCTGTGTTATGAAGGTAACTTCTTTCAACAAATTTACCATATTCACTTTTCTCTGCAAAGTTAATATAGATGTGCTCCATTTTCTGTGCTCTGGAGTATATGACCAACCTTCAAAATCCTTATACCTGGCTTTCTCTTTGGGTCCATGTTGAATCAAAATAACCTTAGAATTGTATCAGTGAGGGTGAGACGGGCAGAGAAGCTGTGGCTAGGTCTGTATTCCCAGGGGAATCCACAGGGTTGGTTTATGCCAGTTGGCTGATATTCCCTAGCACTGAATCCTCCAGATTCAGAAATGGAGGATGGAGAAAGGCTCACATCTGCACTGAACTTAGACTGCTTTGAGCTCCAGGAGCTGGCACAATCCAGGGAGCTAGCCTGTGGAGGGAGGCAGAAGAACCGGCCTGCAGTTGAGTGGACCTCCTTAAACAGAGACATAATCCAGATCCACGTGGGCCATGCAGTGAAATGGCAGAGCTGGACAGAGCATGGCACAGATGGGGCCATAGATGGGTGAATTCCAGGAAGCCAAATTCCATTAATATGCCTCCCTGCTTTATACTTCTAAAAAGCACTGAACAACCTGAATTTGGGCCTGGGAGACAGACTCTCACTGACAAAGTTTCAGCAGACTACTTTGAACTATTGGGAGTGTCCAAGGCAGCGAGCAAGGGGCAGCTGGTGGGCACTCAGTAGACTAACTTGACCGTGGGAAGCCTCCACACTCTGCCCTGAACACAACTGCTCAGCCCAGAGCAGCTGCTCAGAAAGGAAAAAAAAATAATTAAACACCACAAGGCTCCCTTATGGTTTAAGAGTCTCTTTACTTCCTGGTCTCACACAGCCCCCACTGGTATGTGGTGCTTTGGGCTATGATTCTTTGAGTTTCTGTCTCATTCAAGATGTCTTTGAAGCTAGACTCAGTGTAAGCCAGGCTGGGATAATAGAGGGCAGGTTGTAGCTTGATTTCCATTCATATTTACAAAGGTTGCTTAAAAAAAGAAAGCTAATTGTGGTGTCCCAATACCCAGGTGACATAAATGCTGTTACAAATTCCCTCCTTGGGCATGGTAGTTCTGGGTGGTCCTCTGTCCTCTGTCCTTGTTTCACCTTACCTTCTGCCCTCCCTTCTTTCCTCCCTTCCTTTCTGTTTTTCCTTTTTCTTATTCACATATTTTACATAGGGCCTGACCCTGTCACTACCCCAGGTTTGATTAACTTAGGCAAACCCTTCATCGTACCCAGCTGCTGATTTCAGATGCAGACCGGGGAGATAAAAAACTGTCAAGAGGGGAAAATGGATGAGCAGCAGATAAATGGGGAGAACCGCAAGTTGCTCAGGCACGGCTTGCCACTTGCCTGGCTCATAATTAGAGGCGTAAGAAATGTGTTTTTCCCCCTGGTTTTGGACTCTGTTTTCCTTTTTCAGAAAAACATCTGAATCCTGTCTTTACTATGATCTTGTGCTATTTTGCTGGCAGTTCCACAATAGCCACCAACTTAGGGACTGCTGAGAGAAGGCAGCTATCTCTGCCAGAGAAAATGCATTCCTGAACCTGACATCTGGGTCTTGCAGCTGGATGGAAGGAGGAGACAAAAAAGAAATAGTCCTGAGTGTCATCAAAGGCAGTTGATGGTGCCAAGTGAGTATGGAAATTACATACAGTACAGATGCCATTTTCAACATCAGACAAATAATGTAGCTATTTAGGAAAAACAAAGATGTGCTTAGAAATTGATCATCCGTGTACGTGCAAATGAAAATGTTTGCAGAGTGATAGGAACGGGCTGAGTGCTCATTTCCAAGTGACTCACATTTTTTTCTGACTGCATTCTAAAAGGGTAAGGCTGAAAGTAGTCAGATCCCCCCCCCTTTTTTTTGAAAAGGAAGGAAAAAAAAAAACCTCACAGACACTTGCTACATGGATATTCAAGTTTTTCAGATTTATGCCCACTTTTCTTGTAGGTAGCACTCCAGATTGCTTTGTGTGATAGACAAGGGAATATGAGAGCAAGAAAGTACAGCCTGTTATCTACAGGCCATGATCAATCACAAAGAATTAGTTCATTGTGCCAGATTTGAGGGAGGAGGAGGAGGGTGAAAGAGGAAATTGGAAATGCTAATGAGCATGAAAGCACCTTACTCCTCTTTCCTTTCTTTCCTCTTTTGAGTTAGATCTGTTCAAGATTAGAGGCTCCAGGATGCTAAGTGCCACCAATATTCAGGTTAGAGGCACAGTAAAGAATCACTTTTGGTGTATGCAGAGTGAGTATCGAGGGAAGGAAGTATGGGGCAAATACCAGCACCAGGCTCACCAGCAAACATTTTAGAAAAGGGCTCTATTATCTCTTCAAAATTAGCATTATTTGTAAAACACACATCTTCAGGGAAGAGGTCTTTTCTTTCAAAAGTGCCTTGCCAAGGAGAAGCCTGGCAGAAGATGGGAACTCTCTAGTCTTTTATTTATTTATTTTTTTTATTCATTATTTGGTTTTTTTTCTTTTTTATTTATTTTTGGGACAGAGAGAGACAGAGCATGAACGGGGGAGGGGCAGAGAGAGAGGGAGACACAGAATCGGAAACAGGCTCCAGGCTCCGAGCCATCAGCCCAGAGCCTGACGCGGGGCTCGAACTCACAGACTGCGAGATCGTGACCTGGCTGAAGTCGGACGCTTAACCGACTGCGCCACCCAGGCGCCCCAAGGGAACTCTCTAGTCTAAGATAGGACTTGAAACTGGGAATCTTATGTTTCTGTTCTAACAGGAAATAGGTTTAAGTGAAGTGGTTCTTATTTTTAACTGCTCCTTTAAAAATCTTATGTTTGTTGATGTTTAAGGTGAAATCACAGCTTGGCAGTCAAAACAACGTTCTAGAACTTCTGGGTATTGAGTTCTGAGCATGCTCAGTGGTATCTCTAGAATTTCTTTATAAGGGGGCTTAGAGGTGGAGATTGGTTAGAATAGGGGTGGCCCGGGGACTTGGCTTCAAACTGCATTTGTGTAGCAAGCACACCATTGTCACTTAGACGTACAGTTATTTGTAGTGGCTTGGAGAACTTTTGAAGCTGAAACCCCTAAGCCTCTCCCTTGACATCACCACTGATCTTGTCCTGAGCTTGTGTTTCTCAAAGTAGGTACAAGAGGCATTTTGGAATGGACCATTCTTCTTTATGTGGGATGTCTCATGCTGCAAAACTTTCAGTGTCCCCAGCCCTGCTCACTAAATGCCAGGCAACAGGAGGTGGCCATTATGACAACAAAATAAAAAAATCATTCCCACATTTCCAAATGCCCTCATTGAAAATCATTAGGTTTATTTCAATCCTCAGGCAGCTACTTTTTTTTTTCCAGAGGAGAATTTGGATGAGAAATGAATAAACATAGGCATCAATAAGGCAGAGTCATGGGGAGTCTGTGTTACCTCCAACAGCGGTTCCATATCTTTTCCCCACTTCAATACATGCTCATCAGTAACAGCTCTCATTAAAAGGAAACATTAAAGATGTTTTCCATCTACAAGATGAGGATAGTAATTCACATTCTACCTACTTCATAGAGGGTTGTAAGGACAAACCTATAAATATAAAACCACTTTGAGGAATTTAAACCATAATAGATAAAATGGTGTGACCACTATGGAAGAAAGATGGAGTTTTCTCAAAAAATAAAAAATAGAACTACTATATGAACCACAACCCACTTCTGGATATTTATCCAAGCAAACTGAAGGCAAGGTCTTGGGGAGATATTTGCACACCCATGTTCAGAGCAGCATTATTCATAATAACTAAGAGGTGGGAGTAATCCAAATGTTCATTAAGAGATGTATGTATAAATAAAATGTGGACAGAATACTTTTCTGAATATTATTCTGCCTTTAAAAGGAAGGGAATCCTGTCACATGCTACAATATGGATGAAACTTGAGGACATTATGCCAAGTGAAATAAAGCCACAATGCCTCTATGCCTGATGCTGCTGAATTCTAAACCCACTCTCTGCCACTTGTTTCAGATCCACAGTCCTGGGTAGGAATATCCAGTGGACTGAGCTGAGTTCATGCACCATGGCTAATATGGTTAAGATAGTGAACACCTGGCATTTTCAGCTTTGTGGTGGGAGACAGGCCCTACTTGCCATCAAGACACACAATGGGGAATTTCCCCAGCAGAGGAAGGGGACTCAGACGTTGAACAAATGACAGAGGTCCATTATGTATATTTACATTCCCAATCCAAAGCAATGTAAGAATGGACAAAAATCTTTCCCAAGTGATTCTAAGTCACTTTCCCTTCACCTCTACTGCTATCATTGTATATCTTGCTGTTTTAGAAACAATGATTTTGACAATCATTATATTCTATTGTCTTAAGTCTTAATGGCAATGAAACCATCATCAGGGCTGTGGCTAACAGTGAGAAAAGCTGCCTAAATTCTGACTGCATCTACAGGTCTCCCCATGGGTTGGACTAGAATGAGGATGCTCCCAGATCCAAGAATCTGAGACCATATCTTAATCAATTTAGTGGGAGTATATCAGGGCTTATACAACCAACAAAAGGCCAGAAATGTGGACTTGGGGGTGGGCAGCAAATAAAGCAGCCCCCGAGGGCTGAGAAGCTGGTGTTTCAGGGGGAATGGTTTGGCCATTATCACCTCTGGGGCTACTGGACTCTGCCAGGATTGCACTACCATTAGAAGATTTTAGCCACCCCTTCTTAGTCAAGATTTAAAGGTCATGAGCCTTCCCAGGCCACTTGTCTGTACCTTGATTCCTGAGGGTAGCAAGAGGGAAGATCTGGCTTCAGCCTCTCTCTTTTCCTAAGATTACTAACAAAAGAGAAACTTCCCCTAAATAGGAAGGGAAGCCAGATCCTGTACAGTAAAAACCAAACCAAAACAAAATCACATAACACACACACACACACACACACACACACACACACACACTCATGTACAATACTACTTTTCTAGCAAGCAAAGCAGTGAGTAGTCCCGTTTATATTTTGCTTTGGCCTTTTTGATCCTACATTGCCCTGTTTCAGGTTCTGTCTCTAAAATTTGGAGTCCAAATGATCTGTCCCTGTCTTTCTACTGGTTCCTGTTCTTCATCTTATCTCCTGTAGTTGTCATCCATGCTCACCAAATATTTTCATTTCTGTTCCCTTGGGGGTACATGATTGTATTATACTTTCTCAATCCCCTTGAGATTGAATGTGGACATGTTTTATTTTGGCCAATAGAAGGGAAATGGAAGTGGCTTCCGTGAGGAAGCTTTCAGAACCTGTACCTGATTTGCCACACTGTCTTCTCCCTGACATGGTTGGTGATCATTGAAGCACTTGTCCAGATGGAACCTCTGTCAGTCTGGGTCTTTAAGGGATTATGGTGAGTGAAGCCACCAGCCAACTCAGTGGACATGAAATAAATCTTAATTGCCTTTACGATTTTAGGGTTGTTTGTTACTGGAGCATAACTTAGACCATCCTAACTGATGTAGCTGACACTACATCCATCTCCCTCCATCTCCAGCTGAGCTTCTCTGAAGATTGTAGATCTCCCCCTCTCTCTCTCTAACAGCTTCAGCTTTTACCTCCACACACTAAAGTTGCATTTCCTGCTTCCTACTCCCACTTCCAATTTCCACTTGGATACCTCTAAATTTGCAAAACATGCAGGGGTGAATTCCTCCCAGAGTCAATTCTTTGTATAACTTCTCTATCTGTGTAGGTCACTATCAATTTTCTAGCTACTGAGTTCTAAATCTGAGAGATCTCTTTGACTCACTCTCTGCCTTCATCCTTGCTTCTCATTAGTCACCGAATCATCTCTCATCTTCATTTATGAGGTCTCTTGAGTTTAACTTTAGTGCCACTTACTATCTACCTCATAGTCTGTCTTGCATGTAGTGAAAGGCATATGAATCAGTGCACTATATTCATTTGCTAGGGCCGTCTTAACTAAATGCAATGAACTTGGGGTCTTAACTCACAGAAATTTATTTTCTCACAGTTCTGGAGGCTGGGATTCCACAATCAAGGTGCTGACAGGTTTGGTTTTTCCTGAAGCCCTTCTCCTTGGTTTGCAGACAGCCGCCTTCTCACTGTGTTCTCACAGGGTTTTTCTCTGTGTGCACATATCACTGGTATGTCTCTCTCTTCTTATGAGGACACCAGTCATTTTGGACCTTATGACCTCATTTAACCTCAGTTGCCTCTTTAAAGGCCTTATCTCCAAATACGTCACAGTAGGGGTTAAACTTCAACATCTGAATTTGGGGAGTAGAATACAACTGAGTCCATAAGAGTTCACCAATCAGTCATATTGGGATCAGGCTTTGACTCAGCAACTAGTGAGGGAAAGATACCATGCCAGAAATAGTGGTGCAAGCCAAGGCCATTATGAGCTCCTGGTTTAGAAGTTACAGCAGGGCTGGCAGCAGTGGAGATTGGTCTGAATCAGAGTTCCAAGCCCAAACATTGCTCAGAAGGTGCACAAAAATGGCTGTACAAACTGACATGCCTGATGCTTGGTGGTAGCAGCTTGTGGTTATCACATCAGACCAGTTCTGCAATGAGGTGGCATTATTTCCAAAGTTCAGCTTCAATGGTGATTCTCCAGTCCTCTTAACAATTCCATTTTGCCTTATGTATGTGATGTTTATGGTATGTAGTAAAATAATAAGGCCCTTGTAGCTTATTTATTATAAATATTCAGTATGACTTATATGTCCATAGAAAGTGTTTTGTTCAAATGTTTTCTAAAATACTCATTGAAATAATAGTGATTTGGCCACTTTCAAGAATAAGAAAACATCTTTGTGGTTGAGATAATCTACATATTAGAATGGCTTGGCCAATTCTAGATCTGGGTCTCCTGTATCTATTACAAAAACTTCCTTTCTATTTAATCACTTAGAATTGACTTCCACTGCTTGGAATAAAAAATCCTGATGCCTAGATTATGGTTACAAGCTCCCAACCTGCTCCTTTACTCTATCTTAAAAATCATTGTCAAGCAAATATTCCTAAAACACTGCTTTCATAATGACTATCTCTGTCTACAAATTTTTAGGGAGACCTGCATGTTGTTATGTTAGCTTTTTGTCCTCTCAGTTGCAAGTGTCAACATGAATTCAAACTGACATAAGCAAAAAAAGATCATTTATTGGCTAACATAGCTGTCAAGTCCAAAGGGATAGATAAAAGTTAAGGCATTCAGGCATAGCAGCATTTAGGGCCTCCAATTAAGTTTTGAGGGCTGTGTCTTTCTTCATTCCCATTTCTCTCCCTCCCTCCCTCCCTCCCTCCCTCCTTCCCTCCTTCCCTCCTTCCTTCCTTCCTTCCTTCCTTCCTTCCTTCCTTCCTTCTTTTCTTTCTTTCTTTCTTTCTTTCTCTCTTTCTTTCTTTCTTTCTTTCCTTCCTTCCTTCCTTCCTTCCTTCCTTCCTTCCTTCCTTCCTTCCTTCTCTTTGTCTCAACAAAACTTTGATGGGTTTTTCTTGAGTCATGTGTTCTTCACTGGGGCAATCAACGTCCAGAGGATGGGATTCCAGTGGGCCAGCCTGGGCTGTGCACTAGCTGCTAATGTGGGAGAGGTGGCCACAGTTCAGTCCCTCTAGGTCAGGGAATGCCAGTTTCCCCAAAGGAAAAAAAATGTGACAACAATAATTTCAGAAACACACCAGGTTTTGTGGGCAGCATATTCTCTAGCCCTCCAAATCACACTGGCATTTTTCCTGTTCTGCCGGGTGGGGGGGGGGGGGGTCAGCGCTGGTGTTCTGGACACTAGTGATGACCTTGGGCTTTCTTAGGAAGAAGCTGCCCGTGTCTGAGGTAAATAAGCTTTCTCTGGAAGTGAGTGGAGATTGTCTTCCTGGGTGAGACAGCCATGTGCCGTGTTTCTGCTTTCCACCCTATCTCACTGCTTTTGAAGCTAACTGAATTCACTTTTTGCTAGTTCTGGCAGCATCACCAGCCCCTTTTTCTGCTCACAGCCCTGAAGGAGGCCTTATGTGGTCTTTTGACAGCCCACTCCTTGCACCCAGGGAGAATTGGACCCATTGTTTCATGGGGTTTCCTTTAGGCTAATCTGAGGAGTGTGAAAGAACCCATTTAGAGGGGTCTGATGAAAAAGGACAAAATAAAGATCAAACCCAGACACAATCAAAAGCTGTTTGTTAACAGGCAAGATGTTCTTCAAAGCATTTATCAGGAGCCAGGGGAGACTTATCTTGCAGCATTATGTGGAGAAAGTAGGCGGGTCTGAGGGCATTCATTTGAAGTTCTGAACAGATGACTGCTGGCCTGGCAGCTGGGTTGGGAATTATCGGCAAGTCTCTTGGGTTAAGTGGGCAGCACTCGTAGATAAGTGTCTGGGAAAAATAACAAGTCATGTAATAAGTAATGTTTATTGGGAAAGTCCCCCAAACCTCCTGTCCTTGCACCCACTTCCAGGAAGGAGCTACATGCTGAAAGTTTCCTTATCCTGAATCCCTGGTTTAGGAAATTGAGCTATTCTGGTGTCATATAAGCCTTGTACCTATTTTTGAGATGATAAACAAATGCATGGAGGCATTACCTTCCTCAAACTAGCACTAGACTGGGACAAAATGGTACTTGCAGGGCTAGCCTCTATAATGCCTGCTATTAATGGTAATAGGTAACATTTATTGAATGCCTACCACATGCCAGGTATGTATTGTGCCCACATGATCTCATTTGATTCTCACCACACCCTAAACTCTTATTAACCCCATTTTATAGATGTAGGAACTGAGACCCTGTGAAATTCATGTAATTCACTTAAAGTTGCACAGCTAATACATAGTAGAACTGGGGGCTAAAACTCTATGGCTTGCTATATCCAGAGCCTGTGCTCTTAATTGCTTATCCTACTGCCATTTTAATGAGACCCACCAAAGACTTCATCTCCCTTTCTCCTTAGAAAATGGGAACTGAGTTTTTCATTTGAAACTTCAGTCCCAGATGGAGAGACTGAGGCACATAGAAATTTAATTAACTCAACTGGAACTGTAATGGTTCACAGGATTGACCTTAAGAGATAGATTTTTTTTTCTTATTGTAAAAGACAAGCTATGAGTCAAACACCAACAGATTTAAGGACATGGAGTGGTGGCAGAAAGGATACCCAAAATGCAGAGTTACTCAGATACCCATTTGAGTTAATGTTTGTAATGATTCCTATTAGCATACACGTGTTTTAATATCACTCCTTAAAAGAGCAACTACAAATTGTGTTTCCCCAAACAGTAGCCATTGTAACATGTAGCTATTTAAATTTAAATTAGTTAAATAAAATTTAAAATTCAGTATTTCAGTTCTGTCAGCCACGTCTCTTTTTTTTTTTTTTAAAATTTTTTTTTTTTAACATTTTTTATTTATTTTTGGGACAGAGAGAGACAGAGCATGAACGGGGGAGGGGCAGAGAGAGAGGGAGACACAGAATCGGAAACAGGCTCCAGGCTCCGAGCCATCAGCCCAGAGCCTGACGCGGGGCTCGAACTCACGGACCGCGAGATCGCGACCTGGCTGAAGTCGGACGCTCAACCAACTGCGCCACCCAGGCGCCCCTGTCAGCCACGTCTCAAGTGCCCAATAACAGATACAGAACATTCCCATCATTGCAGAAAGTTCTGTTGGACGGCAGTGCTACAAAACCTCCTTTGACCCATACTCCATGCTACTTACCACACCATTTCTTGCTGTTCTCTGCAAAACTCCTTGAAGAGTCAAGTCTACTGTTATCTCCCCTTTCCCCCCTCCCTTTCTCTGCACAGTCTACTGCATATCAACCACTTCACTGAACATTGTCTTTCCAGGGTCATTAATAATCCACATTTGCCCAACCAGAGGTCAATGTCCTCACCTAGTCTGTCCTCTCAGTGTGGGATGCTGCTGGTTACACTCTCCGTCTTCATACACTGCCTTCTCTGAGCTTCTGGAAGACCATACTGTCTTGGTTCTCCTCCTACCTGAATGGGACACCTGGCAGTCTTCTTTGCTCCCTTATCCTCCCCAGCAAGACCTGTCATTACAGGGTCCCTGGAGCTTGGTCCTCAGACCTCCTGTCTTACATATCTACACTCTCTCCATGGGTGATCTCAACAACCAAAAGCAGAAAGCACAGCACTCATCTCCTGGGCTTAAAGCCCTACAATAGCTTTCATTTGCAACCAGAATAAAATCCAGAGTCCCTACCGTGGCCTTCAAGGTCCTGCATGAGATAGTTTCTGCCTTCCTCTCCCTCTGTTCTATCTGTGTTGGTTTTCTCTCTGTCTTTTGGCTAGGTTATTTGCTCTTGGCTTGGAGCCATAGGATTAAACTGCTTTCCTCCAGATCTTCCAAAGGCTGATGCTTGTCATCGTTTGGGTCTTTTTTTTTTTAGTTCATTTATTTATTTTTGTGAGAGAGAATGAGCAGAAGAGAGTCAGGGAGAGAGAGAGAGAGAGAGAGAGAGAGAGAGAGAGAGAGAGAGAATCCCAGGCAGGCTCCACCCTGTCTGTGCAGAGCCTGATGTTCCCATGAACCGTGAGATCATGACCTGAACCAAAATCCAGAGTTGAATGCTCAACCCACTGAGCCACACAGCTGTCCCATCATTTGGATCTTAATTCAAGTATCACCTCAGAAAAGTCATCCTTGACCACTCAAGGATCCGGCAGCTGTCCTCTTCACACACTAATATACCTTGTCCTATTTTATTTTATTCATGGCATTTATTAGTAATTAAACTTTCCTCATTTATTTATGTTTTATGGTCTGTTTTTTGACATTGGCATATAAGCTCCTTGAGGGGCAGTTCCTCTATTTCTCTTACCACTCAGTACCTACTACAAAGTTTGGCACATAGTAGGTGCTCAATTAAGGCTTCTTGACCTGAAAAGTTACTTGACTAACAATTTGGCCAGGAGTCAGAATGGGGATACTAGGACTATAACAGACTCCCTTGAGAGTCAGTCAGAGGCAGAGGAAGGATATTAGTGGGATGTACATTAGTGGGATGTACAGCTAGGAGTAGAAAACTTTGTTGAAGGAGCTTTTTGCTTCTAGCCAGCTGGACATGGCTCATGTTTTAAACCAATTTCCTTATATTTTATAACGCTACGTGTACCTTAAGAATGTCAATTTCTCTTAATCTTTTTGCTGATTTCCTCTGAAAGATGCTAACCCAACATCAGTATGCCTTTGGACAAACCATTCATGGACCTTGGTTTCTCCATCCATAAAGCAATTTGGCTTTGGTAGAGAATTCCTACTTTCTCTCAGCATTCTATTTCTAATTGCCTGATGTCACTTTAAGGAACCTTAGATTATACTCTTTCAGAAAAGCAATTTAACAATAATTTATAAAAGACTTTAAAAATAATTTCACTTCTAGAATATATCCTAAAGAAATAGCCATAAATTTGAACAGAGAGTAATTCACAATTATGTTTATCTTAGATTTATTAATAATAATTAAAAAGTCAGAAACAATTTAATTAATCAACAGTAAGAAAGGCTAAATAAAATCAAATACTTGTGTGTTTGAATATTAAAATATTAGAATATTAGAATGAAAATTCCAAGAACTGTTAGAAATGAAGATTTCCCCCAAAAATATAATAATGAGGAAAAACTTTATAATTCTTGTTAAATTATTTATAATTTTGATCTATAAAACACCTGTGTTTATGAAAAGAAAACCTGGAGAAAATCAAAACGTAACTTGCAGTTATCTCTGGACATGAGATTAGTCTTCTTTTAATATTTGTTATTATTTTCTTAGGCAATGAGCATGTAGTTCTTCTTACAGTCAGCGAATTACATTTTTAGGCAGGAGGAATGGATTCCAGTGTTAGGAATTTGGAGTTGGAAGTCTCAGGTTCAGTACAGTTTAGCTCAACACATATTTACTGAGTGCCTTTTATGAGTCAGGCACTGTTTCATGAGCTGGGGATAAAACACGGAGAAGGCAGAGTCTGGCCTATGAGACAGACTGAAAATTGAACATTTGCCTGGAAGATTATCACAGTGTGCTATGGGAACAGGGGGAAGCAGGAGAGGGTGTTTGGAGAGAGTGGTGAAGGAGACACAGTGCTTCAGGAACAGTGTCCTGAAAGTTCTGGGTCATGTTTCTGGTCCTACTTACTTGTTCCTGACTTTGGGCCAGTCATTCAAACAGTCAGCCTCTCAGTTCCCCATCGTAAAATGCAAATAAACTACCAACCCTCTCTACTAAAGTAGGTTGTGATTTTTTCAGATCATATGGAGACAGAGAATAGGAATGCTTTTGGCACCTGAGAAGAGCTATCAGGGGCTTATGGATTTAACCTAAAGACAGCAGGAAGTAGAAGCCTTGATTTAATGATTAACAGTTCAGTAAGGCCTGAGGCCAGTTGGATGACAATTCTCTTGTGTCTTGAGTGAGGTTGCCACTTCTCCCTTCCTCTGAGCCTAGCAGCTATTTTGTGGTATGTTATCACTCCAAAAAAAAAAAACAAAAAGTGCAAAAAAGCTAATAGGGGTCTAAAATGGGTCTGTGTAGGAGAGTCTGTGCTTCCGCATTGTAATGTCCTCTCCTTCTCTTTCCTGGCTTTAGCTCTGGGGGTGACCTTCTTAAATCATCATGTTTTATGACCCAGAGGAAATTGTGCTGCAGTTAAGGACCCCCATCCCTATTATTTTGAAATTCACAAGCCTGGGTACTGCCTGGAATTAGACTGGAGGACATGTAGAGCTAGTAGCATTGATGTTCAGTTTGCAGCTGTTGAAGCTGGATTCTTTTGTGTCAGTGGCATCTCCCATTGGCCCCAGTCCCTGGGTCACCACATGTTTCAGAACAAAAGGGAAAGGCTGAAGCTCCTCCTGGCATGGCCAGATCTCAAATCTGCTTACTCAGGAAGGCAAAGCCACCAGAGATGGGATTTGGTAGTTCCCTAAGATAGTCAGTGAGTCTGCTTCTTCTGCTCTTCTTTTGGGGTGGTCTGGCTCTTTCCTAGGGATCCTTGCACAGAATAATTGGTTCATTCTCTCTCAGTTTCCCTCTCTTCCTCTGATCTTTCTCCTTTTTATTTCCCCTCTCCTCTTCCCTCCCTTTCATTTTCAACAAATATTTATTGAGAATCTATTATGCTTCTGGCATTGTGTTATGCACTGCAGGGAAAACAAATGGAAAATGCTGCCCAAAATTTTATTTTATTTTGTTTTTAAGTTTATTTATTTATTTTGAGAGAGAGAGGGAGGGAGAGGCAGAGAGAATCCCAAGCAGGCTCCATGCTGTGAGCACACAGCCCGATGTGGGGCTAGAACCTATGAACCATGAGATCATGACCTGAGCTGAAACCAAGAATTGGATGCCCAACTGACTGAGCCACCCAGGCACCCCTGCCCCCAATTTTAGATGAATACTCTGGAACTTTCAGAGAGCTGTCACTACCAGGCAAGATGATCAGGTTAGACTTCATGGGGTTCTGTCAGTAAGGTTCCATGGGAAAGGTTTTTTTTTTTTTCTCCTGAGCTTTATAGTAGAGCTAGAGTCTGGATATGCAGAGAGGAAGTGGAGAGAATGGCCCAAACAAGGCATGGAAGTGGGGACCAAGTGCAGTGGAGGTTAAGGTGCCAAGATGGACAGCCTGCCTTTGTCTCTCCTGTCTCTCACAGGGGATGGATAAAATCTCACTCAGCCATGAGAATTCCATTTCTTAGCATAAAACCTTCCCTTCCTCTTCTGATTCTGAAGAAGTAATTCTGTATGGTTGGGCTCTTCCAAAACTTTTAACCCACTTGCTGAAGAATTTTGGCATAAAAAGATGACAGTGGAAACATTAATACCTACAGTGCAAAAAAGGTCTTTCCTTTTAAGTTACAGAAAGTATTAGCATCATACTTAGCAACACCCATGTTTTTTATAAGTCTGCTCTTTATAAGTCTGGACACTAAATAAAACCATTTTATAATTTCTGCCCCGGACCTTAAGAAGTTTCATTGTACACTTCTACAGACCAACAAGTACTTTGAGGACAGGCACTGGGTCCTTATTACGCTTGTAACCTAATACAGTGCTTCATAAAGTTTGTTGACTGACAGCACTAATGTGAACAGACACATAAGGGCATGTATTCTGAAAAACCTAGATAAGAATAAAGTGGTAGCAGCCCTATTTCCCAGGAAGACAAATTGAGGCAAAGTACATGAAGAGCTTTGCTTAGTCTTTCTGCCAGAATTTGACAGAAATTCTCTTCTGAATTTCGGCCCTGTGGCGAGCTCGGCATGGCCTTGGCAGAGTGAGGCCTGTCATGTCTACCACATGGTTGCTTCCCTGCAGTGCCAAAGGATGAGGCCATTTGGAGACAATCACCTTCTGTCTCTGGGCTCTGACATCTGGAAGGTGGACGACCAACAGGCCTTGGCCGGGCCTCCTGGCCCTCCAGCTTGCCGCATGTTTGTTGGAAGCCGCTTCTCAGGAGAAGAGTGTGGCGGTGAAGGTCACCTTCTGGACAAATAATTCCGGTCCAGGGGCACCAGATGCAATAGGGAGTGTGAGGCAATGGACAAATGAGCAAATGACTTTGTCTTAAAAGAAAATAAGATTTCAACAGAGCTGTGAGTGTCCTTTGCTCAACAGGATTGGCACTCTGTAGAGAAATGACTGAGGGTGGCTTGGTTAGAATCCAATTTTAGTAATTAGTTCTATTCACAGTAAGGCATGTTAATAGGTCCCATGTTGAGCAGGCAGAATCCCCTGCCTCAGGTGCCAAGTGCCAATTAATGAAATCAACTTTCAGGTCCCACAGGTAAACAACCATTCTCTATCCATTCTCTTGGAGCTGTAGGCAGGCATTTCCCTGAGTAGCACAGATCATGGATAAATAGACTGTAAGCTCCAAGAAGACAGGAGTCATTCTTGTTTTGTTCACTGCCATATTCTCAGTTGCCAGGCTTATCCCTAGCATTTGTATCAGAATGCAGAAAAAGCAAGTAATTTTTCCTCTCCCTCTATTCTTGCCTTTTGCAATAGGACTTTGCAGTTCCTGGCCTTGGGACTTGATTTGGCTACACAATATGAAAGAAGCTACATGGTCTCAGTTCTGAGCCTAGACTTTAAAAGCCCTTGCACACTTCTTCTTCTCTCCTTGAACCCTGCAGAGCCTCCGTGTGAACAAGGTAGGGCTGGCCTGCTGAACAAAGGACATATAGGCCCATTCATTCACTCATCACCCCAGCTAACAACTAGCCAACCCCTACAAATATAGTGACCTTGATGATCAGTAGCTGACCATGGATGCATGAGTGAGTCTAACTGAGACCAGAAGAATTTTCCAACTGGGTCCAACCCAAAAGGTCACCCAGGAAATATGAACTAAGGAAATGGTGATTGTTTCAAGCCACGAAGTGTAAGGTGGTTTGTTATCATATAAAAACTAATTAGGTATCCAGTATATATTTGCTGAGAGATAAATGGATTATTGATTAAATGCCAACCAGTCTTAGCTTGCCCAGATACTATCTTTTATAGTATTGTTTTCCTTTTTTCCTAACACTTACCACAAGCAGAGTTATCTTGTGCCCTTATTGGTCTGCTTATTTATTTACTATCTTCTTTTAAAGTATGTAAGTTCCATGCAGACAGGAGGATATCATGTCTATCTTACTCATCTTTCAGTTCCTGTGGTCTGGAGCAGTTCTTGACACATTGTGGGCTGTCCAAATATTTACTGAATGAAAGGGTGGGGCACCTAATGGGCTATCAATAAATATTTATCGAATGAAGAGTGAATAGATTTCCATTAATATCACTTATAGTGAGCCTAGATGAGCAAAGAGCTTGGGAAGTGGATATCACATGTACTGGCTAAGGTATCCTTCACTCTGTATGTTTTCCTTGACCCTCTTAGTGTCCCTGACTGGGTCTGAAAATTAAACTGACGAAGATAGATTAACAGGAGAGAAGCAAATTTATTTAATACAAGTGTTATATTCACAATAGCCTTCATAAAGAAATGAAGATCTGGAGGAATGGTTTAACCTGAGTATTTTCATGCTAGGTTTGATGAAGGGTGGACAGTCATGTAGAAAGGATGGGGCAAAAAGCATGAGGTAAATGTAGTAAGCTTGGAGAAGCTTAGCAAGGCCTGTTCTGATTCTTCTCTGCATCCCTTTGTTTTCAGAGGTAAGGATGCTGCTTTTTTCTGGGTACAGGGAAGGCACCTTCTCCATGAAGGTTTTATGACTTGTTTCAGGGGAAAAAAGGGAGGGGGGAGCAACCTTCTTTCTTCTACTTTTTTCTCACAATCCTTCAGCTTAGAATATTCAGTATACCAAGATGCAGTGTGTTGTGAACTCCATCATCCTTAAGTTTTTTTCTTTGTAAAGCACTTATTGAAGTGCTTATTGACGCCTGGCAGGTGAAAGTAAAGAACTGTGCTTTTGAGGAGATATTGCTATATTTCCTTTCTTGTACCTCAGTTTTTAGGCCCCTATTTCCCTTCCCCAGTAATTTTTAATTATTTGTGTTTAGATGATTGGCTTGGATTTTCTCCATTGAAAATACCACCAGTGGAAAGTTGTTATTCAACAGGTTATAGTTTCAGTTAAGCAAAAGAATAAGTTTTAGAGATCTGTTGTATAAAACTATGCCTGTATGTAGCAATATCATGTTGTACATTAAAAATGTGTTAAGAGAGTAGACCTCATGTTAAGTGTTCTTACTAGAGTTTTTTCAAAAATAAATATAACATGGCTGTAATTTATTGGGAGTGAGAGTTCAGAACATCCCTATCTCCAAAGACAAAGGTACACCAAGAGGAAGCTGAACAAACAGGTCTTGCTAAGTTTTCCCCAGTTTACTGCACTTACTTTATACCCTTTTGAAAGGTGTTTTGAAAGTCACACCTCCATGACTTTCCACTTTTCATCAAAACTAGTATTAAAAAATGCTCAAGTGGAACTGTTTCTTCAGGTCTTCATTTCTCTTATAAAGGCTCCAGTGTTACGTAAAACTTACATTAAATGAATGTGTTAGCTTGTCTCTTGTTAATCTGTCTTTGATCAGCCTAATTTATAGGGGCCCCAGCCAGAGAAGCTGAGAGGGAAGTAGGAAAAAGATGATATTTAGAAGAGAATAGTGGCAGTTTTTGTGATTCTAAGGATCAGTTCTTTGGCTATGCTCAGAGTCTGAGAGTGGAAACATCACTCATGGTATTAAAAATACATCCTTAGTGGGGCGCCAGGGGGGCTCAGTCAGTTAAGTGTCCAACTTCAGCTCAGGTCATGATCTCATGGTCTGTGGGGTTGAGCCCTCCGTCAGGCTCTGTGCTGACAGCTCGGAGCCTGGATCCTACTTCAGATTCTGTGTCTCCCTCTCTCTGCCCCTCTTCCACTCACGCTCTGTCTGTCTGTCTCTCTCTCAAAAATAAAAACAAACATTAAAAAAATACATCCTTAGCAATTAAAAAAGGAAAACCATTTAAAAAAGCACTGCCACCACACCATCAGTAGTAGCATCAATGACAGAAACAACAGCAGCAAAACTTTGTTTCTAAGATTTCCTATCTCTTCTTTCTCCTGCTCCTACCTCAGATATTTATCTTGGCCTCTTCGCATTTACCTTCCTAGAGGCAGTAAAGATATCCTTTATTTACTCATATTTGTTTTCTGCCTTAGGTCTAAGTGGACAGAGAAATGACACAGAAGACAATGCAGACAAGATCTGCATTTTAAAATCTGAATTATATTTATTCACTTGTTAATAATAAAATTACAATGCACTCTTAACATGCAACCAGATGAAGTCTTTCTCTTATTTCTTATCAACTGTTGTTAGCAAAATGTATACTTAGTATTCTAGTATATAGCTTCATTTTGAAAAAAGGATAGCACAATAAATGAGTACATTTGGACTCAGTTTGGAGTCTTACTACAAAGTGGCCAAACACATGGTAGATTTCCTTTTGCCTTTACACTTAGGAGCTCCAGCATCTAAACATCATTTAGAACAAAGAGATGGACCTTGATTTTCGCAGAAAGGCTTTGTGCTGTTTAAATCTGTCGTCTTCCGATTCTAGGGTTGAAAAGAGTCTAGGGTTCCTGAAGAGTCAAGGAATAGATTACTTTGTAGTGCAGCATAGGGGAGGAAAAGTCTTCCTCGATCCTCTTAGGGTTCTTGGCTACATGACAATTAAACGGACAAAGACCGATTAATAGGAGAAAAGCATACAGATTTATTTAGTAGAAATTTTACATGATGTAGGAGCCTTCATAAAGAAATTAAGACTCAAAGAAGCATTTAAACCTGAGTATTTTTATGTTAGATTTGATGAAGAGTGGACAGTGATCAGAACATTATAGGTTAGAGTGTGAGGTAAGAGAAATAAACTGGGGAAAGTTAGCAAGACCAGTGTCCCTGGGGATAGGAAAGGCAGCTCTCACATGAGGGTTTTTTGTTTTTTTATGTTTATTTATTTTTTCGAGGGAGAGAGAAAAACAGAGAGAGTGTTGGAGGGGCAGAGAGAGAGGGAGACAGAGGATCCGAAGTGGGCTCTGCACTGACAGCAGAGAGACATGGGGCTTGAACTCGTGAACTATGTATGAGATCATGACCTGAGCCGAAGTTGGAGTCTTAACCCACCGAGCCACCTAGGCACCCCTCATATGAGGGTTTTAAGACCTGCTTCAGGGGAGAAGGGGAAGTGGAGTCAGAGTGACCTTCCTGCTTCCGCTGTTTTTGCAAACACCTTCAGCTTAAAATATTTGATATGCCCACCTACCATATTTTGGGGTATTGTGTATTAAACCCCATCATTGGACATCTCAGACACTTGGGCATTGTCACAGATTATAGTTATTTTTACTTTAGGAGTAGGGAAAGGGAGGTGGGGAAGAAACTTCCTTTTGCTACTCCGATTACCCCTCCCAGATAACTGCCAACATTGCTTCTCTTCAAGCCTGGCTCAGACCATGAGCCACACATGTCAAATGTGGTATGAAATATGTGACTGGCTGAGTGCCCAGTACTCATAAAACATCTTATGGAGGGGTTCAACTGGGTCGGTTAAATTTCTCAATTTTTCAAAGACAGTGTATGCCAGTTCCCTTTCCAGTTCCAAACGTATGATTTGTTAGGATCTTTCCTTTCACTCCTCTTTTCCATGTGGCGCTTTCACATCATTCTTTTTTCCTTAGTCTGTTTTTGGAGCCATTTATTTGGATTTCAAATCAGCCCATCAGGGCGTTGACTTCAGGGGGTGAGTGAAAAGAAAGGAATCCAGAGGAAGGCCCACCTGCACCTCTGCCTGTCATTGACATCGTCAAAAGGGATTTATTAGGCACTGACTTGTGCCTAATCTCCCTTGGAGTCTAAATTTATTGTTGAGAAATCTCAGACCTTAATGGGTATCCAAGTATTTCAGATTCAATTGCAGATGAATCTTAATGGCAATTCAAATGTTTGAAGACAAAGTTCCACAAATCCTTCTCATGCTTTTATTCAATAACTACTTGTTATTATGGGTTTATAAATTGGTTGCATTAGACTTACACTTGCTGAGCAAATTTTTATAAAGATCTTAATCCAGAAAGTCAATGTAGGTGGCATTTTTAAGCTAATTCTTTTGCTCTGGACAGCACACCCAGCCGATGCTTCCCGTTTTCCCCTCTCGGTGCCCTGACCCTTGCTTGCAAGTAGCCAAGATATCAGATCATGAAAAGCCCAAGGACAGGGATCAAAATGTGGATGACAGGAAGCTCAGCAGGAGGATATTAACACTAATTAGAATACTTTTTTCTGACCACAGATAATGATGGCTTTCTTTGTTCAGCATCATGAGTAAATCCTCTCACTACAGATTTCCATACTCCAAACCAATCTGGGCATCTGGATGGAACTGCTGTTATGGCTGAATTAGCCATTCCAATTAGAGAAAGTAGGGAGTTGCCTCCGTGTTTCGATTCCCCAATCATCTGTGATAACTGGATTTAAGGGGGGGTTTATGAAGCTGTTCTTAGAAGGAAGATGCATTAGCTATGACATGACCTATTAAGCATGTGCAGAAGTTATGAGCTGAGAAAGGGTAGGGACACACATAAGTATTTTGAATTGACACTTAATTTTTTTTCCCCCCTCACTGTGCTGGCTCTGTGCTGAATTAATTCCATTTTTATCTTGCTTTTAAATAAAAATTTATGGATGGCAGCTGAGGTCCTTCTTAGGGTCTTTATGATTTGGGATTAAGATCCTTAAGTGTCTGGGCAACTCATTAGCATGTGCACTCTAGCCACTTGTATGGAGTCAGTGGAGGAAAGGAAATGAAGGAGAAGGATGGGGAAAGAACAAAGAAAAAGTAGGCAGCCATTTTTAGATAATAATAGTTTTAATCATAATAGCCATTATTATTAAAATTATTATTATTATTTCACTGGAGCAGTTAGAAGGCTTCCTTTAAGGGCTAAAGATCACATGCTACCCCCAACTATAGCAGAATAAGCATCTTGGCCAGAATTTACATTCATTTTGAAAGTAAGGGTTTAAATGCCTAATTTAAATTCTAAAACATGAATTTTTAAAAATGTTGGGAAAACAAACATGCAAACAACATTCTACCACACAAAAATCTGAAGGCAGTGTTGAGATGAGAAGCAGTGAGGTTGTATCCTTTCCAGGTACACACCATGGCTCTGTCAACATGTGCGTCTTTGGCCCATTGGGAGGCTTTTTTTGCCAGTGGATTTGTGTTTGTTGGGCAGGGCTGATGTGTAATACAAAGACTAACGTGTAACCTTGAGCCTGCAACCAAGACCCGCATCCCAAGTGCTTCCAAGCCGGATAGTCTCCTTTCCACTCCACTAATGATGAGGTAGTGAGGTGGTGAATCTCAGGATGCCCTTTCCTTGGCAGACTGTCTGCTGTGGCTGTTACCTGCTGGAGCCACCCCATGGGGAATTAGTCATGCAGAGTCCTACGTCACGGAACACGAGGAGTTTTTATAACTCAGTTCCTTTTACAGGGTTTGAGCTGACCTACCCTTGGCCTTTGGGGTCTGGGTAAAAGTGCCTCCTGTCTACTTTCTGTGAACTGCACAGCCAGGTCAGCATAAACTGGCACTACCCAGGTTTCGAATAGCTTCATAAAGTGTTCATAAGGATCTCCCTGAAAGGAGATTCCTTGAACTTTTCTTGGCACCTTTTCAGTGTTCAATAAATTTTCTCTCATCCTACCTTTCAGTGGCCTTTCCACAGTGCTGAAAACAAATACTGAGAGGTTAAAAGCTGGTTAAGAACTTCTCTGGTTCACAACAAACATTTGTTGTGTAAGTCATCAAATGGATGATTGACATATCTCACTAAGATTCATGGAGGGCTTTTTGAATTAGAGAAGAGCTTGATACCTCCAAATATTAAATATATTTATTTACCCAATATAGTTTACACAGCACAGTTTGTAGCATATGAGTGGAGGGATTGTAGTGAGGTAAGTAAAATTCAGCTCATGCAAGTGAACTTGTTTTTGTTAACTGAAACAGTCAAGATGGGGCTTTACTCTATGTCTATGCCTATGCTTCACTGTTCCTTGGAAAACTGGAGCATAGCTGGACATCAAGAAGAGAGAAATCAATGCAGACTCCAGCTTCTATATCTACAGAGTCCCCAAGGGCAAGACTTCATCTTGTTCATAATCACAGAGGCTGACACTTACCAGGTGCTTAATAGATGCTGGATAGGGAATTATAGAAGGAACTGAAGCAAAGGGATGTTAGTGAAAAGTGCAATTAGTGGGGCCTGGTGTTTCAGTGGTGCTCATCGATGAGGAAGGTGATTAAATATTAACTTGTATTCTGCTTTAAATACAGAGAAAACATTTTCATGTTTCTTTGACTTTAGATTTTTCATGTGTGAGTTGGAGAGTTGGATCAGATAATACCAAAGGTCCTCCCACATCTAGCATGCCAAGAATCTATTCCCAATTACTGTACCCAGAGAGTACTATATTTGTACCTTAGTCAATAAATACTGAGTACCCATTAGCTTGGCACACTCTATTAGCTTGTTGGGGATATGGAATAAATGTACTATGGTCTCTACCCTTAGGAGTTAGAAAGAAAAAAATATCACATGAAATGCAATGAGAAAACAGTTTATTGTTCAACTGTGGCCTCTAAAGATGGCTTCATGAGTGAGGAGTCTTGGAGAATGAGGCTAACTTGGGTAACTAGATAATGGGGAGAAATATCAATCCATGTTGAAGGAAGAGTATGATCAAAGGTGAGAAACAATGGACATGTTTGGAGACTCTGAGAATATGGACATAATTTTAGAATGGGAAGTAGAGAGAGATACATTTGGATAGATAGACTAAAAGCATATTCTAAAGACTGAAGGAAAGTAGGAGGTAGGAAAGGTATTAGAGATACATTATCATTGTCCTCATCTTACCAGGCTTCTGATTAAGTTATATAATGGGTCATCCTTCTGGAAATGCTCTCTATTCTTAGCTTCCATAGACCACACATTTTTTTACTTTCCTTCTATCTCACTGGTCTCCTCAGTCTCCTTTGCAAGCTCATCTTCCTCTATCCAACCTCTAAGTATTGGAGGCCCTCGGGGTCCAGTCCTTGGCTCTCTTCTCTATCTACTGTACTTGAGTTAATCTAGCTTCATAACTTTAAATGCCATCTGCATGGAGGTAACTAACTCCCCAATACATATCTCTGACCTCATCTTACCCCTTGGGTTCCTCAGACTCATATTTCCAGCTGCATACTTGACATCTCCACTTAGATACCCCACAAGACCCCCCCCCCCTTCCTTACATATTCATCACTCCTGCTTCCATATTGATCACTCCCCATTGTGGCTGAGGCTGCTGGTGTCTACCACCATCCTTTTGACTCTTTTTCCTTTAGTAAAATAACTTCCCAATTTTAGCTTAACATACAGCTGTCCAGCCAAAGGCTCTATTTTATGTTCTCCATTTCAGTTAGGTGTGGTCATGTTGCTGGCTCTCACCAATGAGATGTCAACAGAAGTGGGGTGTGCCACTTCCAGTTGGTGGCTCCAAAACTGTGCTTTCCTGGTGGGCTGGCAGGCAGTTGGGAAAGCTGAAGGCAGAACAGCTAACTTAGATCCAGAAACAGAAACACTGCATTTAGGATAGCTAAGCTATGCTACCAACCATGGACTCTCTACCTATGGCTTATTATGTGAGAGAGAAATTATTCCATATTCTTTCAGCCACTATGCTCAGGAACCATTTTGTATAGCAACTTACATTGTACCCCTAACCAATCTACCCAGTCTTCCCCATCTCAACAAGTGCTATCTTCATGTACCTAATTTCCTGAGCCAGAAACCTATTGATGCCTCATTTTTCTTCAAATCCAATTTATCAGTAAATCCTATTGATTTTACCTAAAAAATTATATCTCCGATCCATCCACAACCCAAATTCATTCATAGCTACTACCTTACCTCCAAACTGATCACCTTGTTTTGGGTTTGGCCCCATATAGCCTGAAGCCAAGGTGTCAGCAGAACCAAGTCTCTAGGGGTGGATCCTTCCTTGCCTCTTCCAGCTTCTAGTAGTTGCCAGAAATCCTTGGCGTTCTGTGGTTTGTGGCAGCATCACTTGAATCCTGCCTCTGTTGCCCCCTGGCACCCTCCCTGCATGTCTTCTCTGTGTCTCTTTCTTCCTCCTCCTCCTCCTTCTTCTTTTTCTGCTGCCGCTGCTTCTGCTTCTTCTCTTCCTCCTCCTCCTCCTTCTCCTCCTTTTAATATTTATTTACTTATTTTGTGATAAAGCAAGAGAGAGAGAGAGAGAGAGAGAGAGAACTCCAAGCAGACTCCACACTGTCAGCACAGAGCCCAACGCGGAACTCAGACTCACAAGCCATGATATCATGACTTGAGCGGAAATCAAGAGTCACACACTTAACCGACTGAGCCACCCAAGCGCCCCTCTGTGTTTCTCTTCTTATAAGGACAGCAGTCATATTAGATTTATGGCTTACCTAATTCCAATATGGCTTCACCTTAACTAATTATGTCCACAAAGACCCTTTTTTCAAATAAGATCACACTCTGAGGATCCAGTTAGACATGAGGTTTTTTTTGAGGGGGGCAGGGTACTATTCAACCTAGTGTTCTGGAGGTTTAAGGAAAGCAGTTTGCAATATTCCAGGTAGGAGGTAAAAAAAAGGCCTGACCTATGTTGCATTGAGAATCAAGTGGAAAGTATAAGACCTAATGACAATTGGTCATGATTAAGAAATGATAGACCATAGAATTTTAGGCATGGAAGAGACCTTAGAGGCCTCAAATCTAGTGATTTTCAAGTTAAGCTTCTTATATCCTTCAAATAAGGTACCTCAAGGGTAGCTAGAAAGTCAGGCAGAGGGGCATAAGTAAGGTTTTCCAGGCCAACCACCCCTTGTATAATCAGAACAATTACAGCTTTATGTTTTAGATGTTTCTCCACAGAAGATTTTGTTTGAAGATTGATTTTGTTATAAATCTCTTCTAAATCTCTCATTTCACTGATCGGGAAATTGCAGCCAATTAAAGAACAAGACAGTGATTCAGAAGTAAATTGCATAGTGTGGACTGTTGGATTTAAGAATGTGGGGAGAAGCCAACCAGAGCAGTACAGGAAATTTACATGAAAGAGAAGAGGTTTAAACCTATTCACCACATTTGTGAAATGCAATGAGAAAACAAAGTTCAATTGTCTTTGTTCCTATAAACTATAGTTCTTTTGGACAGAGATGTGGAATTGGCCCTGTTCCTGGAGCAGGGACACAGGACATAGTAGAAGGAGCCAGGAGATGTGAGTATAATTCTGTCCTGACCACATCAGTGAGCAACAGACTGGACACAGGGACAAAAGGGAGGGAAGTGACATCCAGATTTCACAAGTAAATAATGAGATAAGATGGTATGCAAATGGGGAAAGGTGGTTTGGACAGAGATCTAGTTTATAGAGGACCTTTTTTTTTTTTTTTTTAAATTTTTTGGACATATTAGGTTTGAAGTGACACCGGAAAA